>NC_000080.6:104527444-104849944 GCF_000001635.26 Mus musculus
AGAAAAAAAAAGCATTTCTTATTGAAGCAGAAAGGTTGGGATGTTCTACAGTGTCTTTGTGTTTTACTTATGAATACACTGATAAGTGTTTTCCACTTTCATTTCAAAAACCCATTCATGCCTTTGTTCATTCAGTGCCTGTTCCTTAGAAGTATGAAGGAAAGATAATTCAGAAAAAGTTCTCTCATAGAGCTTACATTCTGTCCCAAATGTTGTCTGCATTGGCTCAAAGCAAATTCTGGCTCCTTGGGTAGCAATAGAAATTGTACATCAAGTTCAGATGAAAGCATAGCATCATGCCCACAGAACAAATAAGCATAAGGAGTTATTAATTTGTTCACTCCACCAATATTTAAGTACTTTTATGTGCTAGGCACTTGTCTAATGGCTGGGTGTAAAACTGTGAATCAAACAAACAAGATCACTGGCATCATTTATCCACTGAACAAATATTTATTGATTATCAATAATGTGCCAGTCACTGGACTAGAAACAAGGCATTTTATGAATCTGACAACTAAGTCTAGCATGCATATTGCATCCTAAAGGAGCTAGATCTTCAGTAATTTCTCTCCTGGATAATCTTATTGTTGGTTTGCTCCTGGCCATTGTGACATAGCAGGTTATAATGTTAAATATTTTAAAGTGTTGCAAATTGGGTGATTGTTTTAAATTATGTCATTTTAAGAGAACATTTTATTTCCACCTGAGGCTAAATGTTGCTTCATGAATGTTTTTGAATGGTAGGAGATAAATGAAGGAAATATCACATCTGGTAATATTGTTACAGGAATCACTAAGGTTGGAGAGTTTGTAGGGTTTTCCAGAATACTATGGGGAATAGGAAACCAACTTCCAGATAGCTGTTTTCCACATTAGTTGACCATGTGAGCACATCTATTTTCTTTTGCTTTCATTTTGTGTGTGAACAAAAGTTCCAAGGTGATGCTCCTACATAGGAACCCCAAAGTCAGATTACCCTCAAAGTGAATGGTTTTAACTATTTCCTGAAAACCCACAATTAATTGACATCTATTTGAGAACAGAACAGCTTTCACAAAAGAGCATCCTGAATTTGACCATTGTATCTTCATCAGCTGGCTCGAGTCTTGTCAAGTTGCTTTTCCTAGAAACCAGAGCTCCATGCTTTCTTGTTGTTGTTGTTGTTGTTGTTGTTGTTGCTGTTCTACAAATTAGTTACATTGATAATATGTTTGCTGACTCATCAGTCACTGATTCGTCAGCTGACTATAACGTCATTTAAGGTATGGCCCCTATCATCATTTCGGGGTCTTCAACTGCTTGATGATTAGTCTCACTTACTCCCTTCCATGCCTTACCAACCAATCTGATACTTGCATATGCATTTGATACACAGTTAAGAACCTGTTGGGCAAAGCAGAGGAGCTGGTAGGCAACCCCACCAGTGTTGCCCACCTGCCTGGGCAGTAGACGGTCACAACATCTCTGCAGGCATTCCTTCTATAAGCTGCATGTCAGAGAGCCAAGAAAAGTCACTTCTTTTTGGTTTAAAATAAAAACCATATAAAACACTAGACCTTGTTGTTAAATCAAATTATATCACAAAACAGCTATCAAACACAGAAGTCTATCATATGGTTATAAGGCAAGATATGAGTGACTGAGGTGCTCTCAGGGATGAGGGGGTCAACAGGAGACCTTTTTAAAAAGTCAGAAGTACCAGGGAAGTACTATAAAAGGTACCACATGGAGCACAAACACTGGCACTCTTCTGTTGGCTTATTTCAGCTTCGAAAGGCCAGAAATGAGGCCAAGAGTTGTGGCGTGTGCCCTTCATCCCAGCACTCAGTGGGCAAAGGCAGGGGCATCTATCTCTGTGACTTCAAGGTCAGCCTGACCTACAAAGCAAGTTCCAGGATGGCCAGTGCTACACAGTGAGACCCTGACTCTGAAAACCCAAACCCAAACAAGACGAAACCAAAATAACAACAAAAACCTAGCCAGAAAAAGAAATATAGGAATTCAGTCAGCATTTAACAATTCAACTTAACAAACTCACATGTAGATGCACAAAGAAGAGTGAAGATTAATGAATTTATAAAGGAAGAAATCAGTTTCCAGTGATTTGTATCTTTCACTAGTGTGTTAGATTTGGTTACTGTGACCCGAGGAAGCATATACCAAAAGGGAAAGATTTATTTTGCATTGCAATTTCAGAGGTCTCGGTCCACAGCTGTTGGGCTGGAATTGGGCGAACCTGACAGCAAGCAGGGAGCATGCTGTGGAGCAGAGCCGATGGCTCCTGGTGGTGAGAAGAGGGTTTACAGCGCCTTCCAATGAAGGAAGGTCATTGCCCTAGTTTGTTTCTGCTTCTGTGATAACTACCGCGGCAAAAAGCAACTCTGGGAGAAGAGGATTCGTTTGGATTACACGTCCCAGGCTGCACTCCATCACCAACGGAAGTCAGGGCAGGAACTGAAGCAGAGACCATGGAGGAAGGCGCCTGTCTTAGTCAGGGTTTCTATTCCTGCACAAACATGACTAAGAAGCAAGTTGGGGAGGAGAGGAGTTTATTCAGCTTACACTTCCATAGTGCTGTTCACCACCAAGGAAGTCAGGACTGGAACTCAAACAGGTCAGGAAGCAGGAGCTGATGCAGAGGCCATGGAGGGATGTTCCTTACTGGCTTGCTTCCCCTGGCTGCTCAGCCTGCTCTCTTATAGAACCCAGGACTACCAGCCCAGAGATGGCATCACCCACAAGGGGCCTTTCCCCCTTGGTCACTAATTGAGAAAATGCCTTACAGTTGGATCTCATGGAGGTATTTCCTCAACTGAAGCTCCCTTTTCTGTGATAACTCCAGCTGTGTCAAGGTGACACAACACTAGCCAGTACAGTGCCTTACTGGCTTGCTCTCTGTGGCTTGTTCAGCCTTCTTGCTTGTACAAATAGGATCACCTGTTCAGGAGTAGCACCACCCACAGTGGCGTGGGTCCTCCCATAACAATGAATATTCAAGAAAATGCCTCTTGGGCTTTCTTATAGGCCAATCTAACAGTGGCGTTTTCTCTATTGAGATTCCTCCTTCCCAGATGACCCGGTGTGGCCCTCATAGTCTTGACATTTAAATAGTTGGTTCCTGTTGAAAGCCAGGCCAATCAAGACTTTCCCAGAGTTCCCAGTTAAGCTCAAAGGGAGTACTAGTTCTGTGTGCTTGCCCAGGGCACAACTTAGCAAGGCCCTTATCTGGTGCCAGGGTCTCAAAGAAGTTAAGGTTTTAGTTTTCAAGAACCTGACTTTCCTCCTCTGAATAGAATGGAGTTATCAGTTCCATGGTATGCATGTTGTATGCTCAGTCTGTGGTGCACTTGAGACATCTCGTGGCTCTCAGTGGCACATTGTGTGGCTAGTTTTCTGCTGGCTCTGTCCCATTGTATGATAGCTTTCTGATGACTCTGTTTCACACACACCCAAAAAAAACTGTATATGCTGTACTTCTTAAAAAACTTGCTGTACCTCTGAATAAACTTGCTTAGCATAGAACTTAGCTAGTACAATATATCCTAACGCCATTTTTTCTGTCTTCTTTATTTTCTCATCCCTCTGTCCTCTCTCCCAGAAAGCACTCATTGAAGAATGACCTGCTGGTCCAGGTCAAGTTCTCAATAGGTGGTTGTTTGAGGAGTCTTAGAGGTGTGGTCTTGCTGGAAGAGGCCTGTGTGTCAATGGTGGTGGGCTTTGGGTTTCAGAAGACCTGCACCATTTTGGGTTTTTCCTCTGTTTCCTTCTTTCAGCTGGGGATGTGAATGCACCCCTCACCTTCTCCTCTTAGAAGGGGAGCCCCTGCCCCCTGGGTCACCAACCCACCCTGGCACATCAAGTCACTGAAGGACTAGGCACATTGCTTCCCACTGAGGTCAGAAAAGGCAACTCAGTTAGGGGAACAGGATCCACAGGCAGGCAACAGAGTTAGGAACCACCCCAGCTCCTGTGGTTGGGGGACCTACATGAAGACCAAGCTGCACATCTACTACATATGTGCTGGGGGCATATGTCCAGTCCATATATGCTCTTTGGTTGGCAGTTCAGTCTCTGAGAGTGCCCAAGGGCCTACAAGAAGTGCAGGGAAAAAGATGGAGCAGAGACTGAAGGAATGGCCATCTTCTATAACCATGCAAGGCTCCTAGCAGTAGGACTGGATCATCAACCCAGCCACAAGCCCTAATTATTGAGTAAGTGTACTTCAAAGCTTTCAAGGGAACAGAACACCTCTGGATAAACATGTGGGAAACAAAAGAATTTTGTTTATAGTGCAACTCTTTTCTTAGAAAGGTCACACCCGCAGAGCTTCAGGGGTAACAGTCAAGGGGAGCTCTGGAGCATGTGTTATGTGTTTCTTTCAACAACTCTAGAAGACGGCCTGCTGAAGTCTCTGTTTTAGGGCTTGGAAGACTGAAGTTCTAAAGAGTGCCCATACTACAACGACATTAATGCTGCTAAGGGGCATTCCAATTCGTGCACCAGTAGCTGTTTATTTAAAGGTAAATTGTCAAGGTGACATGGTATTCGTCGTCAAGAATATTGAGTTCATTGTTGACTTAAAATTTGATTGAGGTGTAGGGATATAGCTCAATGGTAGAATACTTGACTGGCATTTGAGAAACTGAATTCAATCCCCAGAAAAAAATAAAAATAAATTTATCAAATGGAAAATGATAATAATAATAATAATAATAATAATAATAATAATAATATGTAGCCATGACTGCCAGCATCTAAGGAACCTTCACTTTGGCCTACATAATGCTATAGGACTTTGAGAAGACCCCTTTCAGGCTAAAGACTGTCAGAATATACTGTAACAAACAAAGAAAGGGCTCTCAGATTCAAGGGGACGGCATAGGCAGAGAAACTGGCTTGAGAAAAGGGTACCTCCTGCCATTAGAATGCAGATAAGGGGAAATAAAATTGGGATTATTGTAAGGAATTTTACTTTGAATTAAGAGAGTGGGGCAAGAACACAGGCAATTAATAATTATAAGTTCACCAAATACCCAGTGCTGTGTTACGTGATCTCATTTACATGGGAAACCTAAACATGTTGAACCTACTGAGTGATTACAAGGGCTGGAAGTGTGGGGAAATTAGAAAAATGTTGGCCAAACGCACAAGTTTTCAGGTATTTAGGAAGGACAAGTTTTTGACTGATTTTTTTTTTACATAAAATGATGACCATGATTAATAAGATAACACGTGTTTGAAAATTGCTAAGACTAGATTTCAAATGTTCTTACTGAAAAAAATATATTGTAGATTGTACAATGGATCTGTATGTTAAATTAGCTTGATCTAATCATTATAACATGAAAATATACCATCATTTCCCACAGAAATATGGTCAATTTTGATTAAATAATTATAAGGATGATGATGATGAAGAAGACTCAGTATCGTGGCTTCAGTGTGAGTCCTTATTTCCTGAAAAATGAATACTTCGCAGCCTGTTTGTTAGTTTTGCAGTAGGTTGATAGTTTTCCTGAGTTTAGTTAAACTGTGCTAAAGCTGAATAAATTAGAAACTTCTCTTGTACCACTAATTTCTTTTTGGAAAACCTAAAGTACACCATGATGTGCGTCATTACAAGATGGTTAAACCTTAAAGGACAGCACACTCTTGTGATAAATATAAAAATTTAAAGGTACAAAAGTGAAAGTCTCTAAGGTTCAAAACCTCGGGTAGGGGCTCAGTGTTTAAGCACACGTGTTACTCCCGAAGACGACCTGAATTCCATTCCCAGCATCCATATGGTGGTACACATCCATCTGTAACTACACTTCTGGGGAATCTCACTCCCTCTTCTGGCCTCTGTGGACATTACATGCATATACATGGTACATTTACATTAGCAGGGAAAACGTGCTTACACATCTTGAAAAGCAAGCAAACAAACAAAACCCACCACTAACAACAACAACAACAACAAAAACAAAAAACAAACAAAAAACCTAAATGGAAAAAATTGAAATTTCAACTGCCCAGAGTCATTCTTAAAAATGTTGAAAGTATTTATTTAGAATGTGTTATACATTTTAGGGTAATAAAGGAAGTCCTGCTTTAGGAAAGAAACTCAAAAATGAAATTTGTACATTTTTGTATTCATTATGCTTCTATGAACCTGAAACTTTTAGCCATAATTGTTTAGTTGTGTCATAACTAATGGATCTGCAGGTATGTGAGGGTACTAATTTGCTTTGTAGCAGACTGTGGTTTTCCGAGCACTTTCAACACATTGTGTAATTAGCTCATCATCATGGTCCAGTAAGCAGATTGGAAAGATGGGAAAAGTGTTCTTCCTCAAGCTCTACATTTAAGGAATCCAAGGCTAAGTGCCTTGCCCTGGAATGCAGAACTAACGAACATTAGGGTGAACACTCAAAGGTTTTCCTTCATTCAAATTCTGGCACAGCTATGTCTGTTTAAATGCAAACATTGACCTTGAAAGATCTTTATTAAGTTTTTAATGTATTCTAGACAGTACAAAGAAAGATACACTGAGTATGGACCAAACTTGCTCTTATGGTATTTATAGTCCAGCAGGGGCAAGGAATAGTATACCCATCTAACTTCTATAAAGAAATAACACTAGCTAAGAGTCTTCAGAGATGTTAAAAGATGTGGCAAAGGGAAATGGGAAGGTCATTTTAAGCGTGAATAAAATAAACTTCATGAAAAAAACATCATTGGAAAATGGTCATGTGTAGACGTATACCGGAGGGCTTGCTCCTCTAGGTGGAGGTGATAGCTTATGCTAAATTATGAAAATAATAAAGCATTAAGAAGCACCATATGGTTCTCTTTAATTGGAGCACACACTGGGTGAAGGTCAGAAGTAGAGAAACTGTGGAGGTAGGCCAAGGCCAGCCATGAAGGTTCTTCACTTTGGACTTTGCTTTATAAGCTTTATGGAGTAATTGAGTATCAACATCCAAAGATGCACCTTATAGACACTCTCCTAAATAAAGCTATAGGATGAAAAGGCGGGTTGTTGTGTACCATGCGTGCAGTGTACTGATCAGACGTACTAAACAATAAGCAAGGTGATATGTGAACATAGAGAGATAGTTCTCCTCAGACAAGGTCAGTGACAGATTTCCTGATACAAGGTTGACCTGGTCAAGGGTTAGAGGAATAGCCAGAAGGAGTTCTTAGTAGATAGAAATGAAGCTGAAGGTAAGTGGGGTTATGTCACTCACTCTCATAAGACCCCTCATCATTTTAGGAATAAAAAGAGAGATGCTTTTGGGGTTGCAAAGTGCAGAGACTGAAGCATTCCCCAGGTGAAGCCTCGAAAACCAACCCAGGATGACAAGAGAGTGGGCAGATATATCCACTGGACTGTGTAACCTAATCCCAGAGCACATTTTGGGCTAGGCGGTTACCAACACTGGGGAACCCACAAAAATGTGACTCAATTCTGCAGAGAATGCTAGGCTTTTAGCCTATTTCTGCAGCACTGAAACGTGAACAATCATCATCAGGGTAGCAGAGGAGAGATAAAAGAAAGCAGACGGTGTGGCTGGACCAACCACATAAGCTCAGCCTGAAGCAATGCACCGCCTTTGTAAACAGCTGGGCAACAGCTGTAGCTGACAGCCCCTGCTGGCATGTGCTGTCAGTCACAGGCATGCTCGATACCTGGAAAGTGATATTCAATGTTCAAGGCTAAGCACATAGGTATTGGAGTTTGCATGCTGGGCCCAAGATAGACTTAAATAGGCAGACTTTTTTTTCTCTCTCTCTCTCTTTGCTTGCTAACTGATTATAAATGACTCTCTCAGCAAGGGCAAAAATACAGATTTTCCTCAGTTCCAAGAGATGAGGAGGCCCAGGCTTAGTGGTTACGAGTCCAGGCTGCTCTCATTGAGGACTTCAGTTTGGCTGCCAGCACCAATGTTGAGCATTTCTCAGCTGCTAGGAACTGCATTTCTGATGGCCTTTTCCCATCTGTCCTAGCACTTCACTCTTATGCACATTACCCCGACATACATACACACACAGAAGTAACTAAAAATAAAAGACGAAGAGGCTCCACTTTTAGTTTCTTAGGTTTGAAATATTGTTGTAAACCCATACGGCATCCCCTCTCCAGTTGGAAGCCTTCATTGTATGCTTGTGTGTTAAGAAAGTTCAAAGGTGGGTGTCCCTAGTGGTGAATCACATGGGAGTCGAGATTTGAACTCCATTCCTCATGCTTGATCAGCAAGCACTGTACTAACTGAGCCATCTTCCCGGGCCCCGACAAGGATCTTAACATCCCTTCACCCCTTGCAAAAATGTGAAGTATTGGTGATGCCAGGGGAGATTTGAACCTGAGCCATTTGGGATTTCAGGTTGTTTTCAAGTATTGAGTGGTCCTGATCTGTTTGCCTCTCTCTCAAAACCCCCAAAACAATAGTTTGCTTGTGGGTTCAATATTTCATCCCTTCATTGAAGCAGAAAGTCAGAGTTAGGAGAAATATCCTTTAAAAATAATACTTTGTGGTATTTCAAACATTAGCTCCAAACTGGTCCCTATGTCAGAACCACCTACATAAAATAGGTGTTTCCTGCTGTACAGTTACTGGGTCTCTAGACTGTACTGCTGCACCATATTCCAATGGAGGCTCACATTTGAGAACCAGAGTTAGAAATGTCTTTCTTGAATCGTTGTTCTGTTTTATAATTTGGCTGCTGGCTTCTGGTTTGGAGCTAAAGAGTCACAGAGATAGCAAAGTTTGTATTTAACCTCTAATGCCTTTTATAATCAAGTTTATGTGTTTGTCTTAAAACTACCAGGGAAACACAAAGTCCGGCCTTTGGGAAAGAAGGAGTTAACTTGCAGGATGCTAACTAACTGGGCTGGATTCTTACCTGCTCTAGGCAGGACTGCACCTGAGTCTGTTGGCTGCAGGCAATGGAGTCCCTGAGGGGTGTGGGGCGCAGGCATCTGTGGTCAGAGGCATTGTTTCCTGCCTGTTCTGTGGGACCTAGAAAAGTGAATGGCATTTTATTGAAGTCAGGAGTGGAAGCAGAGGGTCAGAAGACATTTCCTAGAGATTTGAAATGATTGCCTAGCTAGAAAACGTGATGAAGAGTGGCTTTAAATTGGTTTTCTAACAAAATTAAAACATCACAGTGACTTTTTTTTCCCTAATAACCAGAACATAAGCACAATGCTTAAGGAATGACTACATTTCTCATGAAATAAGAAAAGGCAGGCAAGCAAGCCGTCTTCACCTACCACTTAAGGCTAACAGAACTTTCCAGCCCTATCAGACAAACATAATCACCTCCACACCACTACCTGGGTTTCCTCTCAACCCTTATCACTGTACCATTGCCTTTTCAAAGACAGAGATAAGCATCAAGCATTGCCTAACTGCACTCCCCCTTCATTCCTGCCTCTTTCTGCTGTCATATTTTTTTAAGGAACTCCCCCCTTTGTCCCGGTTTGGGACTGCCCCCTAGCTTCACGATGCTAAGCACAGTCTATCATTTGTTTTTATTGATCTCTGAATCTTGCACAGAGTCCAGTCTTATCATAGGTATTCAATACATGTGATTCTTAACTGAGTGGTGCTTTTGTTCCTCAGCAGTTAATTGGCAGCGCCTAGAGACACGTTGGGAGGTTCCAGGCCAGAGAGGTAGGGGATGCTACTGGGGAGAAGAGGTAAGATATGTTACTAAACATTGTCGTCAGTAACGGTCTCATTTAAGTCTCTTGGGAGGAAGAAGAAATTATACTATCTGAGATAGCATAATGTAAAAGCTGAAAAATCTTAGCTTTTAGTTGGGGTATGACAAAGTGTTTGCTGCGAACAACTTGATTATGTTGCAAGCATGCTCCTGTCTCTACATTGTTTCTCAGAGAAACTTTTACATATACAGTAACATTGAGAGTGAACTGGCAGTAACAGTGACTTCGGATGTGCTGGTGAAATCTAAGTGTGATCAATGTTGGGAATTAGAAGGGAAAAGCTTTGGCTCATGCGGAGCTTTCCTAAGCCTCCTTGTACAACTCTGTGAGTTACTTTCAGGTGAATTTCCAAAGAACAGCTCTTTATATAAGGAAGACCAATCCCACAGGGGTGCAGAATGGCTTCTCCTGGTCATTCATAAACGGAACCAAGGAACTTTGAGAATTTTATGTACTAAATGCAGCCATAGTCCCCCCATAAAACTGCAGGGGGAACTGCACTTACACAGGAGAGACTCTGGTTTGTAACTGCATGGAAACACAGCTTTCAAATGACTTCAACTCACCTACTTAGACCAAAGAGGCTGTCAGTTAATTTAACAAACTATCTCTGTTCCCTGATCTTTGGGCCATAAAAATTGTTCATCTGCTCAGTCACAGGCCATTTAATTTTGGATGCATCGTTGCCAGTTGGTTACAGTAATTAGCATTCCCTGTATTGAAGTGGCTTCCCCGAAGCTATGCTAAGTAGGGCTGCACTTTTGTGTGGAAACATAAGCCGGGTTGTGCAAATGAGCCTGGCCACCCATCTTAGAGACAGAAGCCCTAACTACCATCTTCTTGGCTCCGGGTGCCTTCCAGGCCCACCTGCAGATCTTATTTACTGATTATTAATGACAAAAACTGCAGGCAGCTGTACAAGGCACAGCAGGTCCACTCAAAGCTGCAACTCAAAACTATCCTCCGTGGGACTGTAATTTTCTTGAATGACACCTGACTTCATTTTAATTTCTTTCTTTGCTCCAAATGCACTTGTGCTAGAGAAATGCAATAGAAAGTCAATGAGTTCCAGGTTTCGCAGGCAGACTTGCAACATTTGTGGGTGCATCTGTTAGCTTCCTGGCAGAAGTGATGCTTTTGGAGAGGAAATATATGTTTGTGTTTGTTCCAGAGCTGGCACACAGCTTGCAAGGCGATGATTCAGCGGGACCCCTGGAGAGATCCTGGAGAACAAGGTTACCTGGTGGTGTGCTAGTTGCCAGTCTATGGAGATCACATATTATATAGATTTAAATATCTAATTTGATTAAATAAACGTTAATCTTCAAACCGCGCCAGTGTTTATGGGTGGAAGATCCGGGTTTTCAGCTCAATTTAGAAGCACACAGTATTCTGCATAAAAGTCGGAAAACGAATGGCCTCATTAGGAATTAGATTAGATTAGATTTAGTTATTTGAAATACCCACATCTGTATTTCAGTTTGTACATCTGTAGTTGTGGTTTCCTGGGAAACCACCATGCAAGGATTTGTAAGACTGGTTCATCATATATTGCTTTATATCCATGGTAGTTCTCTCTCTCTCTCTCTTCTTGTCCCCTAACACACAGAACATAGTATTTCACCAGTGGAATTCATTTTGCATGGTTAATTTCCAGATTAATAGGATGAACACCTTGAATGTAATTAAAAGTAAGTTAGGTGGCATTCTCTTATCTGCCTGATGCTAATGGGAAGGCAGGGCTCCAACTCACATCACTTGCTTCCTCTTCTTTTATTGCAAGTTTCAATTGTTCCGATGAATAAAAGCATCTGAAGTTGAAAATTTTTGAGGTGAGGAACTTATAAATTTTATGATGGATTAGCTACTTGCTGTCCTGTTTAAATCACTATGTTCTCTAAGCACAGTGAACTCTTGTTAATTAAAAAATGATCTACATAGTCTAGATAAAATTAATCTTTATTTGCATATGCTTTGAAGTAAAATGAAGTAAACATTACAAATAAGGAAAAGGGCCATTTTCGGCCTTTGTTGATTGTGCATGCTCTTGGTAATTATGTCGGACACGATGCAGGAGAGCAACAAGCTTATTATTGTTGCTACTTGGCTTTATGTTTCTTTATAAGCATCCACAAAGGATCATTTTCATAAATGTGAAGACCAGAATAGGAACCAATAAGAACAATGAATGGCAGGAATCAGAGAAAAGGAAAACAACTGGATCCAATTCAAGTAATTTCTTGTATCATTTGTTATTAAAAACAAACAAACAAAAAACCAGAAGGGAAGTAAAAAAAAAATAAATAAAGGAAAGGGAACAGGCCCAGGATCAGCCTCAGCAGGAGAGTCAGAGAGAGAAAATGGCTTCAGGACCTTGTCTTAGGAACTGCTTTAAATGCATCGCAAGAACCAAAGCAGGGGCAAGAAGTGAGACAACTTCGCATTGTCCTTGATGGATTTTGTTATGGTGTCCCTTTAAAATCTTATCAGGACAGAAAGGCTAAGTCTGCCTACAATTGCTGGCTAACACTATTCTTTTTTTTTTTTTCTTTTTTAACAAAATAGTCTTGCTTTTGATAGAGGGGAGAAAGAATGTAAATACTTGTCTAAGAGTATTGTGGAGAGTGGCCTTTGGCAGGCTTTATTGACAAGCTCCACCTCAATTATAAATGAAGGGGAAGGCAAAGCGTTTGTCACGGTGTCTTTTTATTGGGGTCTCCCAGCAGGTTACTCTGGTCAATGTCCAGGATGAATCAAGAAAGAGGAATTCAGGCCACTAAAATTCTGTACTGAGTTTTATCCTTCCCAGTGGAGCAGGAAGGTGAGGGATAAGAGTCTCTGGAGAGAGAGAGAGAAAAAAGAGAGAGAAAGGCAGATACCCACAGAGACAGACAGACAGACACACACACACAGAAAGAAATAGAGAGAGACAGGCAGACACCCAGACTGAGAGACGAACCAAAAGGGATGCACACAGAGAGAAATAAAGGGAAATAGAGAAAGACAGACACACATAGAAAGACATACAGAAACACCCAGAGACACACACAGAGAAATAGACAGAGAAAGACATATAGACATACACAGAAAGACATACAGAAATATCCAGAGAAAGACAGAGAGACACACAGAGTAATAGAGAAAGACAGACACACACTGAAAGACATACAGACTCACACACAGAGACAGAAAAACACAAAGAGTAATATATAGAGAGAGACAGAGAAAGACACATGCAATGACACACACACACACACACACACACACACACATTTCATAACTGATTGCAAGGAACTTTTGTTTTGGCTAAGAGTCCTTTTATGGGAGTCAGTGAGATCATAAAAAAGAAAACTCTGTTTTAAGCACCAGAGTTTTATTTATCATGAGGGATAAATGCACGTATTTTACTCAGTTTTATGTGTTATAACAATTCACACCTCTGAATGATATCACAACAAATTACACTAAAAACCATAAAACCAAATTTCTGGATCTAGGAAAGAGTCTGATAGGGAGGGTGGGGAGGTTGATAGAGACAGAGGGAGGGAAGAGGGTGGGAAAGGAGGTAGCTCAGAGTGCACTGTATAGAGGTATAGACCAGTCAAGCAACACTTAACTAAGAAAAAAGTGGAGGAGGATTGGATTGGCTGGAGAATTAAGGGCAGCAGTTAAGAGAACTGAGTGCTCTCCCAGAGAATGTGGGCTCAATTCTCAGCACCCACACGGAAGCTTGCATCTTATTCCTCAGCTCCAGGAGTGACACCCTCTTCTGGCCTCTGTGGTGTAGAGACCTACATGAACGCGCAATATCCGCTGTTCACATAAAATAAATATGCTTATTTAAAAATCTAAAAAGTCGGGGGCAGAAGAAGTGACTGGTAACAGTGACTACATCCAATGTGTGGAGGGAAGGTTCTTTACTGTTCTCCTAGCATGGAGAACAAATTAGCAAGAAAGTAGTCCTCACTCCCCCCCCCCCCCCCAGGATGTATGCAAAATGGCAGCGGCTGGCTGGTATGGGTCCTAGTTCCTGCTGGCTGGTATGGGTCCTGGTTCCTGCTGGCTGGTATTGTTCCTAGTTCCTGCTAGCTGATATGGGTCCTAGTTCTTGCTGGCTGGTATTGTTCCTAGTTCCTGCTGGCTGGTGTGGGTCCTAGTTCCTGCTAGCTGGTGTGGGTCCTAGTTCCTGCTAGCTGGTATGGGTCCTAGTTCTTTGTATACTGATTATGAAGCACCGCTGTTGACAGCAAGAAAGTGAAGGGAGGCTACAAGAGCATTGACTCGACTTTCAAAATCCTCTAAGTCAATACTGACGTCTGCAGCTGGGGAGGGGTCTGAACCTCTGCCAGCTCTCCAGGCTAGTGATTGTCAATTCCGGAAGTTATCCTAGGAAGCCGATCGATTTCCCATCATCCTGGCTCTAAGAGAACCCTTGATTCACATTTTTTTTTCTTTCTGTTGTTTTGTTTAGCTCAATTTGTCGTCAACCTCCGCCGGAAAATATTAGTGTTTATTTTGACTCAAGAGAGATCACATTAACACTATTTTTATTATATTGTTACTTATTTTGTCATTGTTGCTTTTAATCTCTTACTGAGTCTAATTTGCAAGTTGAGCTTTATCAGGGGTTTCTATGTGTACAGGAAAGAATATAATTGCTGCTCTCCATATTTTTAAACATTGCACTATGAGCTTTGGGATATATGCTAAACAGAAAGAACGAGTGATCTCTTTATGTCTAGTACCAAGGTGATTTGGAGCAGGGTAGAAGACATCATACAGAAGCACACTAATGATAATATTTTAATAATATACTAATGATAATATTTTGTCATACACAAATTTAAAGATATGATCAATCTAAACCAAATGTCTATGATAGATCTGTTTTGGTGCCAGAATTAGAAATATCTGGGGGTGGGTTAGGGGTGGGGGGGGGTGGAGAGATGGCTTAGCAGTTAAGGGCACGGGCTGTTCTTTGAGGGGACCTGGGTTCAGTTCCCAGCACCCACATGGAGGTTCATAGCTGTCTGTGAGTACAGTTCTAGGGGATCTGACACCCCCACATAGATATGAGTGCCAATGAAACACCAATGCACATTAAATACATACATACATACATACATACATACATACATACATACATACATACATAAATAGCTGGAAAAGGGAAAATATCTGGAGTTTATCTTAATCAGGTGCGGTGACACCATGAAGAAGTTTTCACACACAATTCCTTAGAATTAGGAGGCAGCACACACAGGGCCGCAGGCAAGCATCTGGTTCAGTTAGGAGGCAGGAAAAGGGAGGAATGCAGGAGCCAGGACTCTAATTGTGGTTTCTGTGGGCTACGCTAGGCAGGGCAGGCAAACACTTTAGGATCCCTGCTTTGTATGCTTTGAGTGGCCATAGGCTGTAAGCTGATCTGTTCAATACCTGGCCTCAAGGCAATTAGAAGCGAAAGATATAATGGTTAGGGTGAGAATTAGCTAAGGGAGGTGCTTTGGAATTTGCTCTTTGGACTAGTTGACCATGAAAGGTGTGTTCTCAAGTAAACAGTTTTCCTTTTTGCAGAACTAGCTAACTGTGAGAAGGCCAGTCTCTTTCCAGATTTTCAAGGAGAGCAAGATGAGAAAGGACCGTGAAACTAAAAACAAAAACAAAAACAAAAAAGAAAGAAAAGAAGAAGAAAAAGAGGAAGGAAACCATACCCTACAGGACTTTGCGTCATACTTTCAAATACTAGTGCTGAACTGTAAAGGCAAAATCTAAATATTGAGTGGACATTGGTGTTACATTCAGAAGCAGGACATTGGTTGGCAGATGAGTATTTATTTTAAATGTTTGGTTAGATAGAATAATAATTGCAGCTACTTATTGACTCATTGCTCTTAGTCAGGCACTGTTATACACTCAGTATACACTGTTTGACAGCTTCACAACGTAGGTTCCGTTGTCTCCACTGATACAGGAATGAAGAAAAGTGTGCAAGGCTTTAGAAACTTGACTGGTTAATTCACCAAACCCTGGCAGCAGCTCTGACCATAGAGGCTAACCTGTATTCTTTTCAATGGTCACACTTGGTCTTTGAGATTTCACAAAGAAATATAAATGAGGAAATAAAGAGATAAATGTAGAACAGATAAAGAGACCATCTGAGGGGTGCTAGTACTGCAAAAAAGAAGAACTATTTCAGGAAGAGGAAATATTAATTTACTCTACCAACAACAGAAAAGATATTTGAAAGCAGAAAAACTAAGAAAGATTTGTTAGAATATAAGCAACTTGTTTCCATGGAAACACATGCGGTTTTATGAAAGCCATTACAGTGCCTCCATGTTTTTACCTTTCACTAAAGGTGGCCTCTGTTGAGAGTGGGTTGATTTAAGTGTGGTGCCAGGCAATACAGCAGTACTGAATAGTGATGGCGAGGACCCCAATTCCCAATAACATAGGTTAGAATCCGGTGTCAAACTCTACCGGAGACTGTCTGCCTGTGTTGTGAAGTCAGACATGAGGTCTGAGAGGCAAATGACGCTTCTATAACTATTTCTAGCAAAACCACTTTCAGACAGACAGGAAAAAAAAATCTCAATTAGGGAATAGAAAGAATGTGGGGGAACTTATGAAGAGAAAGAGATGGATTTTCATTCTATTTGAGCAACAGAAAACAAAAAAAAATGGTTTGTTCATAAGACAAAATTTAGCAAAACCATTGAGGAGAAAAGGTGAGAGGAGAAAGAATGAGGACATGGGAGAGAACATGAGCAGCAGCCGAATGTTCTACATCATCATTAAAGACAAAAGGGGACCTCGGCTAAAATAGCAGTAGCAAGGTAATCCATCAGACAAAAGTGCGCACAGTGACAAAGGCTTCTGAAATAGTGGAACTAAGGAGGAAGAAGTCACATTTTGACTCCTTACTTTCATTAATCCATTGCTGTTGATCAATATGAATGATGGAATTCATTTTTTCCAACTGTCTTACTGCTATTTAGAGCTGAAGCCAAGTGGTAGGTCAGGTCCCCTCTTTGGGCCACTTTGCATTTTTCATTTTGATAAACTACTCTTTAGAACTTCTTTTTCCAGTCAGTCTAGAAGATTGAAACACCCAACTCTGTTCTCTGAAAGTTTGAGATTTCATATACAGGATATTGGAGAAGAGGGTGTCCAACCTAGTTCTCAACATGGCCTTTAGAAATGATAGTAATACTCAACCTATAGACATTCAGACTAATACCAATTTCTTTATTACTGTTATATATGTATGAAGGCATGATTAACACAACAATATGGAAAATGGCTCTGTGTTGGAGCTAAGTCTGAACTTTGTGATAACAGCCACCAAGTCAAACTCAATGCATGGTATCTCATTGATACTTGGGAGATATGAGACCCTGTTTTCACTTTTGCTCAAGTTAGTTAAAGGAATCTAGCTTTCTCATTGTAAATATATACTTCCTTGATACAAACTTGCAAATGATGCTCTTATAAAGATCGTGTGTATATATCTTTTTGGCTTGTTGGAAAATCAATATCATCAACACATTTTGGAACATGATCTCACCACATACGTTATCCTGATGGCAACCTGCAGGTGAGATAGAATGTTCTCCAGTTTATGGAGAAGAGGTCTAAGACTCAAAGAGATTTTAAAACCAGACTGAATCCATAGTGTGGGAAGATTAGCCTGCAACTAACCCAGAGTTGTCTAGTTCCAAATCTTGTTCTATGTTTTGCACATGGACTTTAAAAGGTGGAAAAATGTTGGGACCCCGGACCTTGTCAAACCATACCTGCTGTTTCATTGGCTGTAGGTACAGTGTGTATTTATACACTTTTAACCTATTTTCTAGGTCTGTTGCTATCCTTGGTTCCTGGCCACAAATCCTCCTCTCTTGTTGGCAAATACAGTAAGGTCTTAAGTTGTTTTCTTGAATTTTTGGGTCACAAATATGTTTTTGAAAACTTCTTTTATTGGTTAAACATTTCTTCACTACTTATAACTCAGTAACAATTTTGATCATACTGAGATGTTGAATCTTGTCAAGTACTTTTTCTTCATGAATTGATATAAAGATGCTTTGTTCATTGTTTTTTTTTTTCAGACACTGAACTAATGTTTAGTGATAGTCATTGAAAATAATACTATTTTGTCTTTCAATTCTAGATGTGATAAATGTACATTCTGTAGAACATTCAGAAGAGAAAACATGAAAATGTATGTTGAGGTTTGGTCTGTTGCTATGTATTATGATGCTAAATTCTATACCAGAAGGTCTGGGCCTACAAGTGACTTCTCACATTTACAAGCCTTTGTTGTGCAAACCTTGTTCCTTGATTTAAAACTATTGATTAAATTAAATTTGCTATAGCCAGTTAATGGGGGAATTAGAGGTAGGTGGGTTTGGAGTGACCTGGAAGGGGAAGAAGGAAGAGGAGGAGGAGGGAGAGGAGGAGGGGGAGGAGGAAGAAAGGGAAGAAGAAGAGGAGAGATTGGAAGCTGCCATGAGGGAAGATGGACGATGAACACATGGCCAAGAGAAACAGCAAGTATTTGGAGTATACCACTGAGGAGGTAGCCAGGCCAGCAGTTGGAAGAGTGGATTAGGGGTTCTGCCCCACCAGTAATTGTCTAAGCCAAATAAAATAACCATAGTCTGAGTCTCATTTGTTTGTAAGCCAGTCAGAGAGAAGCTTAGAGTAGTTGCACTACAGAGGTAAATAAAAATAACCAAATTCTCATTGCTCAGTGATATTTTTAGTTTACTGTTGAATTTCCATTCAGTTTTCAGAAGGGCTACTGTGAACACTTATGACGGGTTAAGATGGAGACCACACACATATGCAACGCACATCTTTTCCAGTGATTTTTTCTTCTTGAGCTTTTCAAATGACGAGGCCCAGGTATGCTGTGCTTATGCAATGTTGTGGTTCCTTTTGTCTAGGCTGTCACTGGCAAGATTTGCTTTGCTTTGCTTTGCTTTGCTTTGCTTTGCTTTGCTTTGCTTTGCTTTGCTTTGCTTTGCGTGTCTGTTGTTTGTATTTACCAAAATAAAGTAGTAGTGGGTTCTTCAGATATTCTGTAAGGACATTTTAGACAAATGATTTCAGACTCCTTATTAGAAATAAAATTATAGGTTCCTAGTATATCAATATCATAATACATACTTTATTTGTTTCATGGCACACACACGCACATGCGTGCACACACACACACATTCTGGAGTGATGGAAAGGTCAGAGGACAACTCTTAGATGCTGGTTCTCTCCTGCCACCTTGTGGGATCCAGAGATGGAACTCGGGTCATCAGGCTTAGGTGCAAGCTCCTCTACCCACCGGGCCATCCTGCCAGCTCACATTTTAAAGTTTTTGGTGTCAAATTACCTATGAATAGCACCATGTGTTTGTTTCTGTTATTTGTTTGTGAAAGAAAGGTTTGTGAAAAGTTTACAGTTGTTGGGGATGGACACATTTGTGCCATGAAGTGCATGTGGAGGTCTGGGGACAACCTTAGGGAGCTGGCTTTCTTCCATTACACACAGGGACTTGGGATCACGTGCAGATGGTCAGGTTCACATGGCAGCAAGTGTCTTACCTTCTGAGACACCTCAAAGACCCCATTTTTGTCATGTGTTAACTTCATGTGTTTTCTATGAATTTTGACAGATTGTATCTTCCAAAATATGTGTTTAAAAACCCTGCTTATTTTGTGTATAGTAATAAACTTTATATATTCATACTATAATAGAATGATTTGATATGATTTAAGACAAAAGGAAAAAGGGGAAACATTTTATATTATAAAATATCCCCATTTTCTGGCAGCAGGGACCCAGGTAGCCAATGGCATGCAGAGCAACATACCTGAGTCTTACTGTGAGTACTGTGATACGGATCTTACCTGCGATTCCAACTTCCTTCCTTCCTTCCTTCTCCCCCTCTTTCTTTTTACAGCTGAATACTATTTCATTTGGTTGTGTTCTGCATGATTACTATCCATTAGTCTACTGATGGGCTTCTTTTCCGGTTCTATTTCCTTGCTATTATGAATCAGCAGCAATAGAAATCAATACGTGAACGTGTGCTAAGATATAGAGTTCTTTCTTTAGGTTTATGCCCAAGAATGCCATGGCACCATCAGTTCACCCTGATTTCCATGACGACTGTGTTTGTCTTCACGCTTACTCTCAGTGAGGAAATGCTTCTCTTGCTCCAAGCCACCACCAACCTTGTTGTGAAATAGTTTATTGACCCAGATGTCTTCTGTGTTACACTTTATGTTCTCCTTCTACTTAGGAAAGGGCAACTCTTCCTCTTCCTTTTCTTGTCTGCTGAGACAACGTATTCTGATGTAGCCCAGGGTTGCCTCAACCTTGAACTTCTGGCTCAGCATGTAAGGTGCTGATTACAGGAGTGTGACACCGTGCTCAGCTAGAAGTCTTCAGTCCTCCATTGTGGTGTGTGTGTGTAATTGTCCATATTTCCAAGATGCTTCTGTTTGTGTTACTGGGTTATATATTTTTAATGTATTTTTTTGTTGTTTGGAAATTGTGCAGGTAGTAGTATACATACTTCTTAATTTTTCATTTAGCTATATACTACTTTCTGGGGTTACCTTCATTGGTTAACATTTTTCTTGTTGCTTTCAGAAGATTTTCTGAGTGGCCAGTTCCTGATTTCAGTGAGAGTTCCTGATGGTTTTCCTCTTTCACTCGGCACCTGATCTCCAGGGTGAAATTTCAAGCCGTTTACCTGTGCTTTCCAAGTATGGCTGAGGATGGTTGCTTTGGGTCCCTCAGCAGCAGACATAGACTGCAGAAATTAACCCAGACCAGATATGGAGGGCTCTAGGTTTAACAGAAAGTCTTCGTACTCAGCAGCCGCTCTAGAGAACATGTAGTCTTCCCAAGAGCAGAGGTGTCTACTGTTTCAAGCGGCAGAAGTGCACGTCTCTCCCGGGAGGGATTAGAGGCACATACTCAGAACACATGCTCTGTTCTCTTGTTTCCCAGGGTCCTCACATCACCCCTTGTCTGCCTGGGATGCTGATACCAATTGTTTTGTACCACTTGTGGTCACATACATCCTCCTGATTTCTTACCACTTGGAGCTGAAGATGTCCCAAAGCATTAGATGACTGGAGATGGAGAAGTAAGTGAGCAGGCCTGGTTATCTTAGAAAGCCCGCTGGGTCTAGAGGCTGAGACCTGTGGGTTCTCTACAGAACAGAATTGCCTTGCTGAGGTCTGAGTAGAGAGTGGCAGAGGGGATCACGTGCCTCCCTGACTGCTTTTGGAAAACAAGACTTTGCTCTTTCTTGAAAGGCAGCGTGACAAAAGTGAGATAATGCAACGATCTAGCTCGCGATAATAAGGTGGTTCTGCCACCTTTCAGATATTTGATCCAGTATACATTACTTACTCTTTCATATCTCAGTTTTTCACATATAAATGGTACTAATCAGGATACCTGTCTAATAGGGCTGTTTAGTGCCTTAAGTAGACAAATAAATGTAATGATTACACACACACATACACACATGCGCACACACACACACACACACGTGCACACACACATTCACACACACACGTACACACACATACATGCACACACACACACACGCACGCGCGCGCACACACAGACAAATACACACAAACACACAAACACACACATGCACGCACGCACGCACACACACACTCACACACACACATATATGTTTAGGTAATATATATTAAAATATATTATATTCATGCATATAATGTTTAAGCAAATGCATGGGACAGGGCAAGCTACCATTATTGAAATAACCCTCTCTCCATTGTTTTTAATTTAGTTTCTTTGGCCATTTAGTTAGCAGAAAAATCTCCCCAGTTACCAGCATAAATTCTCACTTTTGACTGTAATACTTATATGAACTTCCCATTAAAATGCTTTGTATGTTTTAAAACATTTAAAGCTATCTATGTATTTAGGGTTAAGATAGGAGTGGCTATCACAGTCTGACAGGGCAAATGCCATTTTAAAATCAGCTTCTGTTGTTGTAATGTGAAATAAAGGAATATACTGAGCTGGGCTAGAGCTGGGCTAGGTGCTCCTGACTGAGCACTCGGGAGGCTGAGACAGAAGGGTCTCAGTTTTGACAGCATCCCAGCTACAGACAGACTAGATATGTAATTATCATAGTGTCCAGTGTTTCTTGTGTTTCTTAACTGGTATTTTCATTTACAGTGATGGTGGCAGCCTAGATGGGGTTGACCTAAAATGTGTACTGGGGTAGCTTCAGGTTTGTAATCAGTCTGGACCCTTTGGCTTAGCACCTAGGTGATAGGGCTATATCCCAAAGGGCATCAGTGATGCTGTTTTGAGAAAGACCTACGCTCACAGAGTTCCCCAAGTTAATTTTGTTTGTAACTGCTGAAGAACTTCTCCTCTCATTTGCATTGACTCTAAGTGACCTACCTTCAGGCAAACCCCAACCTACAGTCAGAGGTGTGGATTAAAATAGAACTGTGCATTTGAATGCATAACAATTTTCACCTATGGGATTTTGTGGGACTTCATGCTAGCAGCACTATAAATGGTGCACCTGCACCAGCCAGGTTAGGAGGCAGAAGGGATGTCCTCTGTGTTAATCCGCCCCTGCTCGGGCTTTGTAGACTTTCTGGTGATAAACTTGCAATGTTCCTTTCCCTAACGGGATGGTGGCCTTTTCAGTTTTGCTTTTGTATGCTCAGGATGACTGGGATCATTAGCACGTGCCCTTCGCAATAGGGGTGGCTGAGGAGGTGAAAGGGGAGCAACAGGAGAATAGCAACCTGCAAAGACCCAGCCTTGTGGCAGCTTGGGAACACGCACGTAGAAAAGTGATAGAATAGAGACAGTATCACATATAACCAAAGCTGTCGTTAACTTGAGGTTTTTTTTTTTTTTTTCTTCCTTTCATATAATTGCCTAAGTACAGGCAATTCTAATTATAGAAAACTGCCCTTAGAGGTTTGTGAAATAAAAGAGAGGTTACATTTAGGAAAAACAACCATTTAACATGTATAGGGACTACTTTTCTTGTTATATTTCATATGCAAATGTAGTTCTATTGTAACAATATTATGGCAGACTCAAATGGTGGTTGGCTGGATGACATTTTCATTCTTCTCTTCTTCCTCTACTACCTCCTCTTCCTACAGTTCCTCCTCTGGTCCTCTTCCTTGGAGGCAGGGCGTACTTTGTAACACTAGCTGACCTAGCACTGGCTATGTAGACCACACTAGCCTTGAACTCACAGTGATCCTCCTGCCTGTGCTTGCCGATGGCTGGGACTAAGCACACACCACCACACTTACCTTGATGTTCTGTAGATTTGAAGTTATTATAGGTAGCATAATGCAAGAGTACCATATAGACAAAGAGGCAGCAAGAGAATACTGGTTTTCTTACACTCGTTTTAAAACAGAAAAGAGCTTTATATTCTAAATGATAGGATTAGATAAGTTACTACAACCACAGAGTTGTCTACAAGATTTGCTTCCTATAAAGTCTTTCAGACAAGCAAATCGGTACTGAATTTTACCGCTGTACTAACAGAATGCTTGCAAAATTGGGCATTAATGACCTGAGACATAAAGAGGAGAGGATTTGATCTTACATCTGACCCATTAAAAGATACTTTCTTCAGACCTAGTAAAATTTCAGCCAAAGTCACAAATACATTTGCAAGTAAAGATGTGTGAGCAGAGCAATATACTATGGGACACACTGTGACATACCACAGCTTCTATGATGAGATGTTTTCTGTCCTTTGCTGGTTTTTTTTTTTTGGGGGGGGTGGTGAGGTTGTTCTTGTTTGTTTTTGTTTTTTTGGGTTTGTGTGTGTGTGTGTGTGTGTGTGTGTGGGTGTGTGTGTTTGGAAGCGGGGAGTTGCAAAGATGAAGGGTAGATATGAGGGGACAGGGAGATGAGTGGGGGCTGGAGCTTATGGTGTGAAACTCTCAAAAAATCAATTAAGAAAGTTTAAAAAATGAATATCATAAGTTACCATCTACTATGACTGCCTTTTGCCTGTAAAATCTTGTGGTGACTTGAACAAGGATGGCTCCAGAGCCTCATGCTATGGAGAGGACCTGGTAGAACTGTTTGTGGATTAGGGGGGTGTGACCTTGTTGGAGGAAGTGTGTCACTGGGGGTGGGCTTTGAGGTTTCTTTCTCTCTCTTTTTTTTTAAAAGTAACTTTACTATTTTATTTATATAAATGTCTTGCTTGTGCCTGGTGCTTTCAGAAGCTGACTATAATCTCTTCATTGTATAACTTGCCCTATTCATAGTGTATCTTTACAGTAACAGGAAAGTAACTAAGACAGATCTTCATGGTAATTTACTAAAAGAGGTCAGACACAGCCATTCCCTGAGATTATAGATCTGTGAAAAATCAGCTGGTGTTTCTGGCAGCCCCTATGTAACCACCTTTTCCCATTCCCATTACATCTTAAGAACGTGGGCCATTGGAGCAGACAATCATTAATAAGAGATAGATTATCCACTCTGAAGGGAAAATGGGTTAGCATTGTACTAGTTTACATCTAGTACTACCTATATCTGTGTATTGCTATATTTGTCACTTCCTAGATCATCTCCATCGGTTGTTTTATTTACTTTGCTGATATTGTGTGGATTTCTCAAAATTTGTTCACACAAGCTAATGTTTGGACGATACTTTAAAAATGGTGACTCTATTTCTGGCCAGAAAAATAGGACCCTTTAGGGAATATTGAGGTTTACTTGGAAAAGATTCCAGGTGTCAGTTTCAAAATGATGTCACTGCTGTTTCTGCCTGGCCCTGTTTACTATGGAGTAGAACTCTGTTAGCAATGTGAGCAACAATACCATCAGCATAGAAGCCACTTCATATTCATGTGATGGTTGTGTCCTGCCAAATTAAGTAGTCCTGTCTTTGGCTTATATGAAATATTGAGTTTATTAAGGCAGGCTTTCTGTCCTTACTTAGGGCATGGTTGCCTGCTGGGCAGGAACGAGTTGATTCTAAAGAAACCGACAGTTCGCCTCCTGTAGAATGATTTTGGGGGTCTCTAAGCTCTTTGGCTGATTATCTGCAACAACTAATCCATAAATCAATACTGATATTATGGCATTAGAATGGCTTTATTGTATTTTGCATATTGTAAGCCAAGCTTCTGATTTTTTTCTTCTTTGACAAAGATTCATCCCTTTGAATCCATAGCATGGATCCTAAGAACGCAAAATGATATTAAATGATATTAAATCTTTGAGTGAGATGAGAAACAACCAACAGACTGAGCATCTATTGTTTAGAAATGATGCTAGACAATGTGGTATGGTGAACAGTGGTATCTAAGCTGTTGTCAGTAAAATGTGGCCCAGGAAATATTCTAGAAAACTCTTGAATGCAAACGTGTGTTTCTTAAAGACAAAGTGTATTTCATTGATCTAGAGCTGGACCACGAATCCAGGAACTGGAAAAATCTAGATTTCTTTAATGAACCACTTAGTGAGGAACCATCAAAGCAAACTATGACCTCAAGGACCCACTATGGGAATGCTTACCAGATATGTAAGCCAAGCAGTAAGAAACGGCTGCTTTTAGAGATGTCCTGGCAGGTTTCATTTCCTGAAACTTTAATTAAAACAGATTTCACATCTACCCTTCGCACAGGGATAATATTACCCTATAATTTTCATTGGCAGTTTTTGTGGTTGCTATTAACTAGTACTGCTACTTTTCAACAGCTTTTGCCACACTGGGGATGCGTCGTTTATACAGTGTGACTCACTGTTTGCAATGTCATCAGTTGTCCTCTTCCCTTTTGCCCTACAAAAAAGCCTTTATAGCTCAAATAAATTTTATGTTATTTAAAATACATTGAATAAAAGACAGGAAATGAGAAACTCAGAGCACATTTGCTTCAGAAAGGATAAAAATAAAATGGAATGAAAAGGATAGAAAGGAAACAGGGAAAAGGGCAGAAAAGACAAGGAAGCTTTTCAGAGGTTTGCCCGTCTCTCCGTGGCCAGGCTGCCATTTTTAAAGTTCTTCTCCAGGTTAGGTGAAACAGGCTACAACTTAGCTGGGGTTTTCTAACACCCCACAAGGAATGTTCCAGAAGGTGGAGAGTATTTACGGTCTTGTGTCAAAGAGTGTACCTGGTGCTATCTGGCTCTTAAACTGCATCCTTCCTTTCTAAGTCTGGGATGACATTGTGGTCAAGACAGACGGGACACTATGTGTGCTGGTTAGGTTACTTTTTTTCTTTTCTTTTTGGTCAACTTGACACAAGCTAGAGTCATCTGAGAAGAGTAACTTCAATCAGAAAATGCCTTTGAGATTGGCCTCTGGGCCATGTTTGTGGGGCATCCTCTTGATTAATGATTGAATCGGGAGGGCAGGTAGTCCTGGGTTGAAAAGAAAAAAACAGATGAGGAAGCTGGGGGCAACGAGCCAGTCAGCAGTGTCCCTCCACCACGGACTCTGCTTTAGTTCCTGCCTCCAAGTTTCTGCTTTGCATTCCTGCCTCCCTCAGGGACAGGCTGTGATCTGAAAGTATAGGGCCAGTAAGCCCTTTCATCCTCGAGTGAGAGCCTTTTTGGTCATAGTTTTCATCACAGCAAAAGAAAGCTAACCAGGGCACTCTACCTGAACTACTTTCATCTCTAGGTTCTACAAATCTTGAAATATCAAGGAAGAGAACTATGTGCCTGTGAAAGTGCTAGAAGCCAGAACTGAAGCAGAGGCCATGAAGGAGCACTGCTCAGTCGCCTGCTGTTTTTTAAAATAGAAACCAGGACAGCCTGCCCATTGGCACCACTCAAAACGGGCTGCTTCCTCCCACATTACTCCATTAGTCTTGTACAATGATCCACAGGTATGCTCGCAGGCCAGTCTTATGAACACATTGATTTGAGGTTCCCATCTCCCAGATGATCCTAGCTTTGGTCAAGTTGACAAAACAAAACCAAACAGGCTAATGTGTATTCTTCGTTTTGTTCATGTGTTCTTCTGGTGACGAACATTTGAGTTGTATTTATTTAGATTTGGGGTGTTATGAAAGAGGCCTGTCATAAACATAAGCAGCATCCTTGCGCCCCAGCCTCTGGGAGTACCACATTCTGTTTTGTTCACTCTGAGAGTGTTTTAGAGGTTGAATCATACATTCCATAGTTTATTGGGATCGTCCATATTCACTTACCATGACGTTCAGGATATTTATCCACGTCTTTGTATGCATCCATTAGCATCCTTTTACTTGTTGAGTAGTATTTTATGGATGGATGTTCTATAATTTGTTTAGCTATTCACTAGTCATAAGACATCTGGGTGGATTCCAACACAGGCCATAATAAATAAGAATTCTGTGAACAATTATGCATCGGTTTAGTGTGAGCACAGGTTTTTATTAATTGGGGACAAATACTCAAGAGGAAAATTTCCACCTTATGTGGTAATTGCACCGCTGTTTAGTTTCATAAGAAAGGATCCAGCTGTCTCCCCGATTGCCTCTACCTTGATCCATTCCTGTTGGTGATATGTGAATGATCCAGACCCCTCCACATCTTCATTGGCATTTAACCTTGTCACCTTTGTTTATCCATTCCAGTAGTTAGAATCCCTATGGATTAACCTAAAAGTTCATTGCTGTTGAAGTTTTTGCATTTTTTTTTGCAATCCATTCTTCCTTAAACATTTAAAAAATGTTTATTGATATCTTTTTTCCATAATTAACTTGGTTGCCTGTAATTTTGCTGTTGATTTACGAAAGTTTTTCATGTATTCTAGATACAAGTTTTGTTATTATTGTTGTTTGTTTTTATTGAGACAGGGTTTCTCTGTGCAGTCCTGGAACTCATTCTGTAGACCAGGCTGGCCTTGAACTCAGAAATCCACCTGCCTCTTCCTCCCAAGTGCTGGGATTAAAGGCATGTGCCACCACTGCCCAGCTAGATACTAGTTTTTTTTTTTTTGTTTGTTTTTTTTAAGAGTTTGTGTTTTGCCAGGATATCCTCATTGTTTGTTGCTTATCTTTATCCTTTTGGGAATAAAAATGTCTCTCACAGGGCAATGCTTTTAAGTTTTTGATTTTCTTACTGCTTACTTTTTAAATGGTCTGACTTTGCAGCCAAGGCTGGCCTTAGGCCTTCTTGGTTAAGCTTGTTGGTTAAGATGGTCAATCACTGGAATTACAGGAAGGGAGCCACCTCAGCTGCTGGCTAAACGCTTGATGACTTTCCTTCCTTTAGAAATTGTATTTATCTGTTTGTTGTTTATTTATCTACCTATCCTGTGTGTACACGTGTATGCATGTGTGTGAGTGTGTGTGTGTCTAACATGTTGCTCTGTGTGTGTGTGTGTGTGTGTGTGTGTGTGTGTGTGTGTGTGTCTGTACATGTGCACTAGAGGCCAGGAGAACATATCAGATTCCTAGAACTGTAGTGACAGCTGGTTGTTAGTTGCTGGGAACTGAACTTAGGTCTTTTGTGAGAGTTGTATGTACTCCTGACCACTGAGCCATCTCTCCAGCCCAACAGGGTTTTATTCCTGATAGTGACTTCTGATGAAAATTTAAATGTATTTCAGAATATATCTGAAAGAATTCTTTTTAATGTGCAACTTGTTTTTTTTTTTCAGTGTAAAATTTGAGGATTTCATCATTACTTGATGACATTTGCCCTCAGGTATGTCTTAGCTTAGTTTGGGTTGCTATAACTGGAGGTATTCTAGCTTAGAAACAGGATGAAAGGCTTGAGATCTGGAGCTAGAGTACCGCCATGGGATGGAGAGGGGACAGACTTCTTCCAGATGAGGACCTTTGTACTACCTCACATGAGGGCAATACTTCAGCATATGAATTTGGAGAGGACACAAATGTTCAGTCTAAAATATCACATTTTGTGGGCTACTTATATCATTCAACATTTATTCTTTCATAAGTGTCTACTCAATTATATTAGTACTCTTAACTTATTTTAAAAAGTACAAATATAAAGAAGGCAAACGTAATATAACTGTCCTCTTTCCTTCTCCTAGGTAGAATTAAAATGATTAGCTATTAAAAAAAGATTTATTTGTATATGTGAGTACACTGTAGCTCTCTTCAGACACACCAGAAGATTGGATTGGATCCCATTACAGATGGTTGTGAGCCACCGTGTGGTTGCTGGGATTTGAACTCAGGACCTCTGCATGAACAATCAGTGCTCTTAACCACTGAGCCATCTCTCCAGCCCCTCCAAAATGATTAGCTTTTAAATAGGTATATTGATACAAAGTAGTTTTAGTGATTTTTTTCTATACTACTTTATTATTCATAGGGCAATTATCACATCATTTCCTGAAAGTTCCACTTACTTATGTGTCCTTTAAGTGAACCTTAAAATCATTTTATTATGTTCTTACAAAAGTTCATGGACAATCCCCTTGAATTTTGTTAGGTCATAAAATAATTTGCAAAGAATTGATGTTTCCAAGTATAAAATACATTTAATTAATTCTTCTTTATATTGATCAATATGTCTTTCAGGTTTTTTTTTATTTAAAAATACCTCAAATATTTTACGTTGAATTATATCTTGGTACTTCTTGATGATTAAAATTCTGATTTCTTTTCTGCATTGCATCAAAGTGACTAGTGCAGATAGATTTTTTTTTTTTTACTTTGTACATTGGATTTGTTCAGGAGTCTTTAGATACTTTGTTCAAACTAAATGATGAGATAGAAATATATTTGCACCCAATAATTTTCTTTACTTGTCATACATACAGTGTATGTGTGAGCACATTTGTGTTTGTATATGTGCATATGAGTGTTCACAGGCATGTTTACATATGGATGTGTAGGCCTGGGGTCAACATCAGGTGTCTTCTATTGATATCCACACTGATTTGAAATAAAACCTTTTTTTGAGATAAAAATATAATCCATCTTACCTTTTGAGACAGGGCCTCTCACTGGGCTTAGAGCTCGTGTGTTAGCTAGAGTGGCTGGCTGGCAAGCTTTCAGACCCACCCTTCTCTTCCCTGCCACAAGCTGTAGGGTTGCAGGTATGCCTCAACATGCTCAGAGTTTTTACATGAATGCTGGTGATCCTAACTCAGTTCCTCAAGCTTGTGTGCAGGGACATTCTTGCCTGAGCCAACTCTTTATATGGCCAGCTTACAGCCATATACTTTTATGGAAAGAACACCTTATATTGAAGATATATCATTACATGTCATTCAGTAGCTCACCAGTGAACCTAAAATGTGCTGACAGAGACTAGAATACAAAATCAAATGCTGTAAAAATATTTTTTTTTTGCATTCAAGGCACATTTAAATCAATTAAAAAAAAACAACTCTAAGACACGTGCTATTAATTAAAAAAAAAAAAACAATAAAAGATCAGCTCAACTGAGCGGCTCCTCACAGACCTCTGTGGAGTGAATAACTGAATTCAAGATGAGCCATCCTAGATCTCCCATTTGGTGTCGCCTATTCAGCCTTTTTTTTTTTTTTTTTTTTTTTTTTTTTTTTTGGCTGCTGTGCTTTTTACTGTTCCTGCTTATTTTTATTCTGGCTTCTAGATGCCTGTGGCTGTGTATTCACCAACGCTAAATAAACAGTCTACATCCTCCAGCTGGATGCTCTGCTTTTTGAGAAATGTCTGCCGTTTCATTGCAACAAGTACTAATGAAAGTTGGTCCAATGACATAAACTTATTAAATATTATATGAATCACGTTGCTACCACCACTGATGTATGTTGTGATTCCTTCCCAATTTAATGACAATAAACAGTCATTCCCCCAGACAGGGAAGCGTTTGCAGATGGCCCTCTCTGCTCCTCAGCTGGCTGCTGATCCCTCGGAAAGCTGACTTGGCTTCCCAGCCGAGCAAACTACAACATAACCAGGATGCTGATGAAGAGCAAGCCCGGAGCAGTGCAGAAAGGGAGTTGTTCATCACAGGCCAGAATTTCTTCCCATCTGTAGGTATAGGTGAGCAATGCAGGATATCTCAGGGGCAAAGTTCATATGGCAGATTTATTTCTTTTACAAATATAGTCTCTGGAACTGAGAGTGCATTTTTTACATCCACAGCCAGGCCTAGAATTTACATGATTTTTCTGACCTTTATCTTCTTTTTCTTTTTAAATATTTTTGATTAAATTTGCCCTTTGACAATGATATGTATTTCTATCTAATCTATAATTATATCTACATCTAGTCTCTATCTAATCTATATCTATATTTCTATCTATCATCTGTCTATCATCTGTTTCTATTATCTATCTTCCTACCTATCTGTCTATCGGTTATCTATCTACTTATCTATCTGTCTTCCTATCATATCTATCTATCTATCTATCTATCTATCTATCATCTATCATCTATCTATCTATATCTATCTATCTCTATCTGTCTATCATCTATCTATATCTATTATATATCTACCTACCTATCTGTCTATCTGTCATCTATCTACTTATCTATCTGTCTTTCTATCATATCTATCTATCTATCTATCTATCTATCTATCTATCTATCTATCTATCTATGTATCTCTGTCCTATCTCCCTCCCACCACTGCCATCCTGCTCTTTCTCCCTTTACGTCCCTTTCTCACATCCCTGTTCCTTTGTTCTGTGACTCAATGAGTTTAACCAGGGCTGTCTGTATAACTACAGGTTCCAAACTAATGGCTGTAGCTTAGCAGGATCACCAGTGCTTACACAACTGAAGACAATGACTGACCTTCCCCAGAATCTACCCATAGACTTCAGCAGTTGGGACCCATGATCCTTGATCCATGATTGGCTATTGATAGGTTTAGTCTTGTGCAGAACCTGTTTGGAAAACTGCAGCTGCCAGGAGATTGAGATTGTGTTTGCAATGGCTGTGTCATCTCCTGAGGAAAGCATTTCCTAGCATATATCCCCAAACTCCAGTCTCCACAGTGTGTGTGTGTGTGTGTGTTTGTGTGTATGTGTGTGTGAGAGAGAGAGAGAGAGAGAAAGAGAGAGAGAAAGAGAGAGAGAGAGAGAGAGAGACAGAGAGAGAGAGAGAGAAGGAAGGGAGCTATATGAGAACATGAGTTCCCCTGCCGCTGGAGGCCATTGGTTTTGGATCTCTTTGGAGGCTCAGTTTTTTTGAGCTGCCCAATGTGGGTGTTGGGGTCTGGTCTAGAGGCGCTCTTAACCACTGAGTCATATTTCCTTCCCCACGAGTCTTACTTTGTTCCTATTTCCCTTTTAGAGATGCTTTCTGAACCATGACAAGTAGTATAAATCTCCTACATAGACAGAATATTCAGCTTATCATTCCCTTGAACAACCTTGGGTCTCTGCATTCACTGTTGTACACTGAAAAGAGACCCATCTGAAAGTAAGGACGAGAATAGCATTTGTTTGCCTATAAACGTAGCGTTTAGGAGGCAGTCTGATACCATCACTTTCACTAGAGAACCATAGGGAGTTTCTTCTCCTGGATTTTTCCGGATTTGCTTTTATTATATGACTTTACCCATTTTCAGTGGAGCTAAATCTCATTCCTTTAAAGGCAGCTTTTATTTCTGAAAATTTGAAAACAAAATCCACTGGATACGATTAAATTTCTTGAGAAGATACTTGGAAGCTGGGCAGAGTGGCACACACACACACACACACACACACACACACACACACACACGTCTTTAATCCCAGAGCTCTAGAACACATAGCCAGGGCTATGCAGAAAAACCATGTGTCATCCTCCTCCCAAGCAAAAAATGAAGATATCTGGTGATGGGATTCTAACGTGATAGATAAACTGCCACAGCTCTTCCCCTCCCTCCCTCCCTCCCTCCCTCCCTCCCTCCCTCTCTCTCTCCCTTCCTCCCTCCCTCCCTTCCCGTTTTTCTTCTTTCCCCTTCTTGCCTTCCTTTCTCCTTCTCCTTCTCCTCCTCTGCCTCCCCTCCTCCTCCTCTCCTTCCTCTTGTTCTCCCAGCCTCCTGTTTTCTTTTCACTTTTTGAACTTTTCCTCCTCTTTGGTTTTCTGAGATGTGGTCTTGCCATGGAGCCTCCAACTCATGGTCATCATACTTCAACACACACTATGCCTGTCCTGTGATTAGAGGCATGTGCACCATGCCCAACTTAAAATTGATTTCTATTTGGATTTTGAAATGGCTTTCATGACTGGGACGTTAAACCTAATGGAAGCCTCATTGGTTTATAATTCCTGACCTGGCTTTTTATAAGGTCAAAACTCATTTGTAGGAATACATTCTAGGTTGCCTAGTTAAATGTCAATCATATTATCTGAATTCTTCTTTCGTGTCTTGTCAGGAAATTATGGGATTAACCAGAGCTTCATAATGTCCCTTTGCTGCCAAATTCAAATCATCTCTCATTTAGTTTGTTCTTTATCCAAGAGACCTGATAAAACCTATTTATAACATGGGCTCACTTAGTTACTGATGGAAATGACAAGCTATGGGCTGAGAATAAGTGAGTAATAATTTCTGGAACACTTGTGTGTGTGTGTGTGTGTATGTTCCAGAAGGTTTCCACTTTTCTCTCACTTTGTTTGTTATAGTTGGGTTAAATCTAAATTTAAATTTAGTCTTTCAACTAAATTTAATACTATATAATTCCTTTTAATAATGAATCTGGGACTTTTAAGAAGCGAATTTGGTATTTTGTTAAGAGGAGTTCTCACCTTCTCTTTAAGGAGAAAACAATCCATGCCCTTACATTACAAAAGCCAGTGATCCAATGTAACAACAGAACAAGCAAGAGGGTCCTTGAAAGGAGGAAGATGTGATGAACTAAAAGGAATAAAGGGTGAATTTTTCGGTGGACCAGAATGAACATGGTTGTCAGAGCACACAAAATGCATGCCCATGCACTGTGCTGGGCATACACACTATATTATCTCATTTAATGCTGGCAATCAGGGCACTGGTAGCTATTTTCCATTGCACTGTATAGTTAGAAAATGGAAACATTATATGCAAGTCCCCACAGCTGCAAGTAGTAAATTGGTTTCCAATCCACATCTTTCTAAGTACAAATCTCTTTTCTTTCGTTTAGTGCTCTTCTTGATTTATACATTGGCTAGGGCTTTGTAGGACATATTGGCCATTCTATCAGAGGAATGAAAAGAAGGCTCTGTTTTCTTCACTTTAACCATTAGAGATGCTTTACAACCTAATTAAAGAGGTAAAAGTAATATGACACATAATATTGTAATCAAGACTAGCTTTGGGTCTGTGGAAAATTCAGTCTTTGAAAAAAGGACAAGACTGGTGAGTCACAGAGCTTCATCATTACAGAATGGAAGCATTTTGTGTAACCTACAATAAGCGAGGGGAGGTCACCCTTAGACAGACTGTAGCACTTTGATGTCCCTATTCACACTGCTGTCTTGTCTTGCTGTTATCAACATTTACTGTACAGTCTATCTCCCTCTGAGGGCTTTTTTTTTTCCCTAATCAAAAAAGCTAGAGTACCATGGCTTGCTTTTGCTCCGTGCATTGTTACTGCTGGGAGACAGAAATGTTTGTTTTTCATGAAGAGGTCACCATGGAACCAGCTCTACACGTAGAATTTCAAATACACTGTTTGTACTCTGCTTCTCCCAGTTAATTTACATGTTCTTGCTGTATCACCTGTTTGCTATGAAAGATGTTGAACCTTTGAGTACAGCGGGAAGTTTGCTGTTGCCCAGTGGCAACAGCTGAGATATTGACAGTAGATGGAGGTTTGGACGAGGGATTTCTTACAAGGCTCTTATACTCTCCTGCTTTTAGACAGATTCTAATACCATCAAGAGGGATTCCTTGTATTATTTTCATGATAATATGGTTGTTCATTTCCTTTCCTACTCTTTTTTTTGGGGGGAGGGCTTATTTTTGTGCTTATCATTGTAGTTTTTTAAGTTGTTTGTTTAGTTGTTGATTCTTTTAGCCAGACTGCAAGTCTTTGCCTTGTTTGAAATTGTACACTCAGCGTATAACCACACCCTTGCCACTCATGATCTGCTTGTAGAGTGAACAGATGACAGTTAAGTGATTATCTTCAGTAATTGACAGATACTCTTCACTCAATATTCAACCAGATCATTATGTTATAAACACATGACATTGTTGCAATATGTAAGGTAAATACTTCAAAATGTTTTGTGAAGAATTTTTTGAGATTAACATACAATGGAAATTTTGGGCAAGGAAGATCCCATATATATACAAGCAAAGCCAGGAGCTTCCCCTGTTAGGCCTCTCCTGGCTGTAGAGCCTATAGCTTTTCCTGCTTGGCAGTTCTCCATACAGCTGCTTGCCCATGGGACTCTGCAAGCTTCCAAAGCTCGGAAGCCATGGACCCTTCAGAGAGACTGTTGTTCATAGAGAAACCAAGGGACAGCACTGACTCTGGCTGCCAAAGCGACTTCAGTTTATTTATATTTTAGCAGTGCAGTCTAGATACTATATGCAGACACTGCGTGAAGACTCTGAAAGATGAGAGTTTGAGAGAATCGAACTAACATGGAAGGAAGCCTTCTCATTTTATTTTGAAAGATGATGCTCCATACTGAAGACAATGTAAATTCAGAGATATTCAGTTTCACTAGTATTCTAGCTAGTGTTCCTTTAACTTATCTCTGCCTTTATTTCAAGTCTTTTGTTTTGTAGAAAATGAAAAAGTGTAGAAAACTTAGAAACATTGTTATATTTTCCTCTTGCTTAGAACTAAAATGCACAGTTATGATAAAAGACTAATATGCATGCATTAACCTATTTTAGATCAAGTTCATTCTTCAATCAACTATAATATGGGCCCAGCATTGTGATATAACTAGGGTGTAAAGATGACTCAGAGGGTAAAGTGCATACTGAATTCATCTGGTTCTGAATTCAGATCTCCATGCCCATGTAAATATCTGGATATGGTGGCACTTGAGACTACAGTCTCATCTCCACGAAGGCAGAAACAAGAAATACCTGGGGCTAGTTAGTCTGCCATCTTAGTCAAATTGGTGGGCTCTAGCTTCAGCAAGAGACTTTTTCAAAAAATAAAGTGGAGGACTTGTTTAAGATATGGGTCAGCAGTAACGCTCACTTGTTCTTGTGGAGGAACGGTGTCGGTTCCCAGTACCCACATGGTGGCTCATGTCCATAACTCTATCCATAACTCCAGTTTTTTCCATAACCTTAGTTCCAAGGGACCCAACATGATGCACATATATACATAAAGAAAGAATATTCAAATAACCATACACATAAAATAAATCAAGAAAAAAGGGCAAAAGGAAGGTGGAGAATTATAAAGTCACTGGATGTTGACTTCTCAGCTCCATACACACACACACACACACACACACACACACACACACACACATACACACACTGAACATCTCTTTATACACACATTACACATCATACAGAAGTAAACACTGTGCAAGGTGCAGTTGCTCATGGTATAGCTGTGTGCTATAATCTCAGCACTCAGAACACCAAGGCATAGGGATGAGTATGTGTTCAAGGCTAACCTGAATTACACAACAGGTACTGGGATGGATCTGGGAGAGTGAGAACTTGTCTCAAACCAAACAAAATGTGAATATTCTGCCCATGTTTATTGCACCCATTAATCATTAAATTAAAACAACTTTATCATTTCATAAATTGAGATAAGAAATTTAGTACGTAGTTATGTGTAAATATATACTTATCGTGATATATATACTCAAAAATGTGATATATGTGCATATTAATATGTGATATGTACACACACAAAAGTAATGTGAATATAGATGCAACATACATGGAATAGAAAATTATTTGGCTTTAAACAAGAGACTATGAACTAATCTAGAAAACATTGCCTTGTTTAGTAAGTTAAACACAATGAGGCAAATGCTTAATGTTCTCATTTATGTGTAGAGTCTAAAGCAGGCACACAGAACTAGAGAGCAGAATGGTGAAAGGTTAAAGCAAGAGGAAATGGATATCATACATTAAAGAGTACTAAGTTAAGGTCACAGGATCCATCAATTCTATAGGTTTAATGGATAATGTTGTGATTGTGGCTACACACACAGACAAACACACACACACACAAATAACAGTGTGACATGACAGCTATCTAGCTCGTATGATTAGATTGATCATTTCATATGTACACACAGGATATTTCTCAAAACCTTAAGTTGCATGACATAAGTCTATATAACTTTTTTTTTCAGGTAGGTTCACATTGTGTATTGTATCCCCGAGTCTGGAACTCACTATGTAGACAAGGCTGGCCTCTAGATCATAGAGATTTGTCTGCCTCTGTCTTCTGAGTGCTGAGATTAAAGAAATGCATCTTTGCCATGCCTGGTGTATACATTAGCCTATTTAATAAAGCTGTTAACATGTGAACATTGTAATTTAGTAAAGATCCAAGTTAATGCCCAGTGTAATTGGAGACTCTACTCCCAGCAAGAAATGTTTGTTGAGTGCTTATATTTGCCAGATGTTTTCTAAGAACCAGGAACTCAGGGGTGGAGATCCTCACTCTTCACAGAGGTGGTGACAACAATGTCACCACCTTCAGCAAACAGGACTCATTGAGAACAAACACAGTCAGCTAAGGGTGAAGAATGTGTGCATCCAGCTATAAGTGAGAGAACTGGGGGGACTTTCTTCCATTGGGTTGTGTTTGCTGCATTTTTCTTTCCAGTTTCTTATTTCTTTGTGGTATACCATGATACTCTTCCCCCTTACCTTCTCCTAGTCCTCCTCCTACTGCTGACTGCTTCTCCACAACTCACTCCACTTCTACTTGCATCTCCCCTTGTTTTGTATACAGATCTTATGTAGGCTGTCACAGCTCCATGTGCTCATGACTGCCAAGCCATGTCGTATGTAGAACTCAGACACTGTTACATTCCTCCCTTTGTGTTGCTATCTGTATGGTCTTTCTAGAACTTTGGTCAATATTTGTGTCCCTCGTTTTTATACCAAGGCCTCTGACTCATGGAGGTATATATTTTCTGAAGAGCTCTGATTCCATGTCCAGTAACCCGTTTCCTAGCTATACGTAAAGGGCTATGTTCCTTTGCCTTGCTTGTCAGAAACACTACAGTACATGACTTCTCCAGTCAGCATTTACCGAACTGCCAAATGTCACTCACCAGGTCATGATACTAACACAGAGGAACATAAACTTCCTTCAGGCTGTTTTTATGGGAATCATATATCCATGGTTTTGTAAATAAGATTTATTCTTGAAGACTTATATGTGTCTTAGCTAAAAATGATCTTTATGGGTTTCCTTGCTAAGCAAGGGGAAGAATAATTCCCTACTTGCAATGATACATACTGTCCTTTCTATAAGCTTGCTTTGTTTTTGAGTGAGATGCAAGGTGGACATCTCTAGAAAGGGCAGTTGTGTCCTGGGTCATGCAGAACAGCTAGGTTATTCCTTCTCAATCTCAGCTACTCCTTGCAGAGTTTTCCTTCCTCGAACCTTTATTCTAATATGAATCTGAGTCAATTTATCACAGTAGGTCGAGCATCTACTATGTATGAGGTACTGTGTTAGATATCAGCAATTATATCTGAAAGTGGTGGTGTCTTAGACAGTCTTCATATATTCAGAGATATATGGTTATTTACATAAATGGAGACAGGGTAGGAATCTTGTCTTTGACTCTTTATTGGATGGTTGGTTTCCTGAGATCCTGTTCAATTTTATTGAGTAGAGAAAACTAAGTCTTTGCCTACTTCTATTGCCAGAAGGTTTCCATTGGCCACTCTTTCCAGAATTGAAGGCTCTCTTTATACACTGGCCCCTTCTTCTACAAAACTTTTAATTATCAAACTATTAGTTATCCTCCAATGAAGCATAAGTTATTCATGTTTTTCCTATCCCTACTTATTTTTTTTTCATTTATTTATTTACTATATGTAAGTACACTGTAGCTGTCTTTAGACACCCCAGAAAAGGGCATCAGATCTCATTACGGATGGTTGTGAGCCACCATGTGTTGCTGGGATTTGAACTCAGGACCTCTGGAAGAGCAGTCAGTGCTCTCACTCACTAAGCCATCTCACCAGCCCCATCCCTACTTATTTTTCTTGTCTATTGTCTATCTATCTTCTTCTGTACCACATGGCTAAGCTTTAGTCACTGGTCTTTCCTCAGGAGCTTAGTAAACAATTAGTGAATGAATGAATGAATGAATGAATGGAAGGGTATAGAAATAAACCCATTCTCCTGAATTAATGCTTAGTCTATGGCATATGCTATATATAAAATAATTAATAAAATTGCCCGAATTCATAAGCAGAATAAAACTGAGTAATCCTCCCCTCATGGATTTGATATTTGGTGGGAAATATTGATCATTAAATAGTTCTATAAATATGTGACTCTAAACTATTTGTACATTTTGTCTCCACAAGAAGTCAATAACGACCAATGACTCATCACACTGTGAACTTTAAAGTGCCTAAATCTGTTTTCTAATTGACACAGAGGACATTTATCTTCACTATATTTATGACTCAATAAAACTGAATATTTCCTGGTAATGTTTATGAATAAGAGACCTCTATTCTCCCTCCTTCCCTTCTGTCTAGTATCTGACTAATTTTGAAGAATGCTGATGTCTTAGGCAAATAATTCTCTTTTCTTTGCTGATTATTTTTTATCCAGTGGGGTACTGCTCAGATTAAAGCTCTGAGAATGTGTGCAATTTCAGATAGATACTCAACCAATTTATTTGCAATGTGGTGTCATTTACTTCAACAAAGCAATAAAGTTTGGAAACTTTTAATTTTGTGGCATATAAAGCATATATATATATATATATATACATATATACATATACAGATATATCTGATATATATATATCAGATTCTTCTGCCTCAACGTGAATCGTCTAAGCCTTTTGGAGTTTTGACTTCTGAAGTAAAATACAACCTAACCTGAACATTCAAGTTCAGGGCACACACATTTTACTCAATAAATATTTTCAATGTTAAGATTAAATTTCTGGAAAGGGAGTAAAAATTTGTGTGTGTGTTTGTTTGGGTGTGTGTTTGAGTGTGTGTGTGTGTGTGTGTGTGTGTGTGTGTTTGCAAAAATTACTTTTGAAGTCTGTCAGTCAACATTGCACATTTTCCTCTTATGTTCATTTGCCGAGGAATATGATACTATGAATCTGAAAGTTTCATCCTTGATTAAACTCAGTGCTGAAATGCTCCTCCTCACAGTCCAATTTCTGTAATAAGCAACCTTCCAAGGGGTAGTTGGTAAATAAAGCTGTCATATGTATTGACAGTAATAACTGAACTATCACTACTCACAGCCCCTCCTCCCTTCCCCAAATTTTTAGAATTTACATAGAAGATTTTTTTTAAAGCTCTAAGTACATAGCAGCTGCAGTCTTTAAAGTCTCCGATCATTTCGTTAGCACAATGCCTGCCTACATGAGCAAAAACATGGGAACTGCATCCTAAAGCCGTTGACAAGATTTTTTATTTTCATGATTACTTCTCTGCCTCCTTTTTTTTCCTTTTGCCTGCAGGCAAAGGTTGGCATACATGTCAAGAGAATGTTCTCCAGCTGGGGCCTGCAGTACAGAGAATTGTATATACCAGGGGGCTCCTGGGACTCCGGGCAGATTATTATGGTAATATTGGAGGCTGTTGTCCTCTCCCTCCCACAGCTGGGCCGCCTCTCTCATTGTAAGTATTGAAGCAATATGTTTTGCAAATTATACGTTGGGAACAACAGGGACCCAGTAAAGTGAGGAAAAAGAGAAACATTGCAAAATGTTGCCTTTAATATTATATTTTTCTTGTTCATCAAGCAAAATAAATTAAGGCTTTAATTTTTTAAAATTAAATGAGGATCATATATTGAAAAAGAGCTATAAGTGTAAAAACTTAATATTGATTTTATTGAGTGAGAATTTTAAGAAAATATCATTACAGAGAAATTAGACAGTAGCCTGATTCAGGAGAATCATGGTAAGATTACATAATAGCCTTTATTATGAATTTCAAAAATCCTTTTGAGTCCAATGAAGCTGGGTTAGCAAAAACTGCACAAAAAATATCATTTTAATTAGTGCTAATGTGATCCCGTCATGGTCCAGCTGTTTCACACAGGATGCAAACGTGTGTTACTTTATTAGTAATGCATCTTAGAAAAAAAAATGTCACTTCTGATTTCAAACATTTGTCATTAAAATACATTTAGTACAATAGCAGAATAACATGATTGATTTAGTCAAACAAGGCATCACTGAAACCGGGGGGTAAAAAAAAAAGACTTAAAAGCCTTCTTAATTGAGAAAGAAATGTCTCTCTCTCTGGTCTTCCTTTCTGGAAACATTAGCAACAAAACAAGAGTTAGGTTTCTATGGAGAATTTGGGGAAACATGTAGTGCAAGAGGAAGTTAACATCTCGATAATTCACAAATTAGCACTTTGTCTTCACAGAACTCGAAGTCCACTGCCCTCAAATGGAAAATTGTGGGTGAATTTTAACAAATGCTGTGCTATTTCAGCTTGCAATAATGAATTTAAATTTATTCATCAGCAAACACTTCTATGTCTCTCTCAATCAAGAGTCTACAACTCACTCGTTGGCATTCAGCTTTCATTATGTTAGCCAGTATTACAGTCCTCACTGACATGAAATTCTGCACCCATCACAAGTGAACTATATTCCGATGTTAAAACTTAGGAATATGGCTCAAATACTTCCCAGAAATTCTTATTTGTTTTTAGCAAGATTGAGCTTTCTCACATGGGACAGTAATCTTAAGTACAGTGCATTTATTTGTAATGATTCTTCTATGCGTTTGCTACAAACCTATAAAACAGCTCACCATGTGCAATCTTGTGCCAAACTAATATATTTATCTACTCTATCTATTTGGCATCACACCAATATGTTTTAGCTTGCTATTGATAGGGATATCCGCACACAATTTACTCCCCTCAGCTAGATATTCATCGAGGAGGAATTTAGTAAATAAAAGGCTGGTAGGAAGAGCTATTCAGCATAAAAGCAACTTCTATGCTCTTTTGCTGAGTTATCACTATCATTTGGAAGCAGTGGTGGCAAGAGGACACTTGCTAGTATTTGCAACATTGTTTCTTATTACTCCAATCCCTGCCTCGGTGCCTAGTCAAAAATTAAGTAAAACTCAACTTGATTGATGTCTCCAGGAAACTTCTTTTTCTGTTTCAAGACTACTGTGTGATGTTGGGTAGCTCCATATTATGGTATTTTAAACTCTTCTTCTTGGCAAGTTTACTTTTTTCAAAAGGCTCAGAGGCTGAACAAAATTACCTTTGGATTTTTATTTTAAAAAAATAGACACTTTTCTTAGATGCTGCCAGTATTTTCTTGGCATATAAGAGACAGCTTTGACAAAAAACAATTTTATAATTAATGTGTTTAGGCTGTTAGGTCACTTTAAAATACAAGTAAGAGAGTGCCCCCGCCCCGCCCCATTTTTACACATAATATCACAATTTAGTCAATGGTTCTAGTCAATAGAGATTTTAAGTACATGAAGCCATGAAGTGACTGAGCCTTGTTCCTCTGTGTTCTCAGGATGTTCTTATTCTCAAACTTACAACTAATGAGTATTCTAGTAATTATGAGCGGACTAAATAATCCACACTAGTGTGCCCTCATTTTTACTTCACAGTTTTGGTAAGACTGAATCTTTTCCTGGTGTCTATTTTCCATTGTTTAAAATAGATATATCTTCTGTTCGCTTACAGATTCTACCATACTGGACCTGCTAAGAACAAATCCACAGTAGCAAAGGCCAGCTATGGCTAGGGTAATATTTCCTATTTCCTCCATTACTGAGAGGGGCATTGATTAAAATAGGTCCCGACCCAAGCCACACAAAAGATGCAAGTCCCCCAAAGCTAAGAAAATATCCAGAGCCTAGCTGACAATGGGATGACAGCTAAGTGAGACAACACTTAATACATGTGGGAGGATACTCATCAAGTTTGGAATGTACATCTTTATTTTTATGGAATGTATATTGTATGCCTATGTGTGGGGAGCTATTGTCAGGGTTCTCGTGAATGTGAAGATAGAGTTTCTGCCCTTAGAAGAGCATCCAGTTTCCCTAGGATAAACATCCATCAAAGGACAAAGTGTAGGGTAGAAAATTGCCGTGTAATGACTGAGCAGCACAAATGCTGTGAGCTCATTTTGGGCAAAGCCGTGAAACCAGATTTTAAGTAGAAGAGAACTAGATAGAAATGCTCACTTCTGGGATGCAATAGATGATGCTGTTTCTTGGGAGACATGAACAAATGTTTACTCACCCAAGATAGACAACCACCACCAAAGTATGGCTACTAATATCCAACATTTGAACCAACTAGTTTGATTGGGGGAACTTACAGGACAAGGAATAGCTCAAAGACATTTGTATCACCCAAGTTTACTCCATCATAGATGACAACTAATGAAAACTGGAACCCTGGAAATGCATCACTAGCAGCAGTGGAGAGTGCATCCTGCAGACATTCAACAGGTCTCTGCCTCTTCCAGGCAGCCATTTTGAGCCTCTCCTAGGCAGCTCTATCTGTCTAAGAGTCTCTCTGCAGTCTTTATCAATATAGCTTATTATTTTGAGGGTGGGCGGTGTCTAATGAATCTTTTCAGTTTCAGGGACTTCCTGAAGCTAATGGCTTGTTTACTTTAAAAAACAGTTTTGAGAAGTGTGCCTGCAGGATAGAGCATTCCACCTCCTTTCAGAACAGCCTATGCCTTAAGGAACTTCTCTCCAAGACGTAATGCTTCATCTTGGAGAGAATGATTGTACAACAGGAATGAATGAAGACAGCAAAATGAATGAGAGGATGACATAGAAACGTTTTGTGGAGTTTCTTAGTGTTAAATGAAAAAATGTCAACCACTTAGACGATGATAACTTAATAATATGTTTTACTGGGCACATTCTTTTGGAACAACGTTTTTTCCTAAGAGTATTGAGTAGGTGTAAATAGACCCAAAGCTCTAGTTTTGTACAATTAAAGCCTCAATGGTTTTGACTCATTTGCTGATTGATATCTAGTAAGAGAGACAAGACAGAGAACATACAATGCAAAGCACTTTCTGAGTCAGACTTAATTAAAGTTTTCTATTATACAGGCTTTCTGAATCTGCAACTCTATGAGTATATATTAGAGAATCTGTATGTTTGATGAATATCATTAGTCATATTAATGTGCAGGTAAATTTTAGATCCACTAGTAAAAAATTTCACAGTTGCAAGTAAAGATTGGTCAGCTAACAGGTAATCAAATACTGTGGTATCAGATTAGAATACAGGAAATTCCAGCTAACATACACACAGTGTTATTAGAAACCAAGTATAATACTAGGTTATTTCAAATTTGTTCTCCTTTTAGTTTCCATTATACTGCTGTAGAGGTAGGTGTCTGTTTTTCTATTATGTAGGTAGTGGGTAAGTCAACTCAAAGAGGTTTATGACTATGTAATTTCCATGGAATTAAATGACGTATTTGAAGTTTAACTATTTTATTCTAGCTACCTCTTCTATATTTCACAGTTGTTTTTTGCTGCTGCCCAGGGAGATTTTTGTACAGTTTCCTTATTGAACAGCTGTATGGCTGAAAGAAATAAAATTCATTTTCATTTTCCAATAATGTAAGCCTGAAAAAACTCTACTGCTGCTAAAACTGAACAATTCACTCGAATCCATTCTTTGGAATTGTTTCTGCTTAAGTTAGCATAGCTCTGTGAAGGTGTAATAAGTGTGCGCTGATAAATTCATTTAGAAAAAGTTAACACCACATTAAAGACCTGAAACTGAAATTACATCTGGTTTGTGCAAAGCATGAAAAGCCAGAGCAGAATAAAGGTCATGGTGAGGGACGCATGTGAACAGTGATGCCAGCATTTCCCATCCAGGCTTCTCAATGAAGCATTAATTTGCAAAACAAGCATCACTCACGTAGGGACAGTGTAGGAACAGGACCTCTGGGGTCTGTTTACCTAGGTATATAAATCTGAAGTCTGAAGTTGGCGTCTTCTTCCTCCTCCTCTCCCTCCCCCTCCTCTTCCTCCTCTCCCTCCTCCTCCTCATCTTCCCCCTTCTTCTGTGTTGGTAATTGGGCTCAGGGACTTAGAGATGCCAGGCAAAGACTCTACCACTAAGCGATATGATCTCTATATCCAACCCCAAATCTGGCTTTTATGACCAAGAACTGTGTGTCTTTCAACAAGCTGCTTAGTTTTCCTCGGTCTTACTTTCCCCACGGGTAAAATATAGCAAAAGTAGGTCATCCTTGATGGAATGTTTTAACTACTAAATGAGATGGTTCGTGAAGAGCATCTATAACAGTGCCTGGTACGTGTTAGCGTTCTTCGTATGTGCCAGTTTATTAAGCAAAGATGCTGAACATTGAGGGAACATGTTGTTTTTCTGCCTTTGGTTCCCATGTCTTGATATTCGTACTTTTTTCTCCACCTGTAGTCAGACTGGCCTGATTTCAGTCACTTCCCCAAGTAGATGTCCTTCTGTAGATCCTGAAGAGGGCCTGCACTGCATTTGAGGGCTGTTGGTAACTTGAAAATAAGAGGAAGGAAATGGAGAAGAAGCTCAAAGACCCATTAGTCATCGTTTTTGATACCTGGGCGTGGACAGGCCCATCTGACTCCTCTCCCCCTCCCCCCCATCACCTCCCAGGTCACCATTCCTCTTACTTCTGTGTCTTCTTTTTGTTGCAGGACACCGGGGTGCTGAGGCCATCACTTTGTGCTCTGTTTTCTAGTTGTGTCTCTCTGAGATTTCAGCTCCTGCCACAGTCACCTCATCCACACATCTGACTGCTTTTCTCTGGAAAGGGCCATAGGCAGAGAGGGAAACCTTTCAATTTTTGAAAGCCAAGCAGTAAATAAAGTAACTGAACTAAAGCAGCAAAGCAGGCAGTGACTTGGGACACCGTTCGCATATAAATAGCCGATTTTGCCCCTCGAAACTACACACTTGAGGAGAACAGGTTAGTTCTTGGTTGCATATCAGATCCCATACATAGAGCCTTTCAAACCGTGTAGCTTGGGGTCACTGGGAAGCTCACCTTCTCACCCACTGTGGAAAACCAACACTAAGGGTCCGCACAGAGACACGGTAGTGCCTGTGCGCATGCGCTTTAATAATAAGCACTTTCCATGGTCATGAATTCTTGAAAAGGAGTGACAAGACTGTTAGTTTGTAATTGCTTTAACATATTTAGTGGTGTGCTGTCAGGTTTTACTTACATCAGAGACTATTTTTACCAAAAGAAAAAAAATAATAGTACACTAACTTAAAATTTATAATTATACCTTAAAAACTGGTAATGAAGCCGGGCGTGGTGGCGCACTCCTTTAATCCCAGCACTTTGGAGGCAGAGGCAGGCGGATTTCTGAGTTCGAGGCCAGCCTGGTCTACAGAGTGAGTTCCAGGACAGCCAGGACTACACAGAGAAACCCTGTCTCAAAAAACCAAACCAACCAACCAACCAACCAAACACAAAAAACAACCCCCCCCCCCCCAAAAAAAAAAACTGGTAATGAGTTTGCTTGTTTGTTGTTTGTTTTCTTCCAGTAGTGAAAAAAAAATGCACGTTGTTCTTTCCCATTCTTGAAAATTTGTGAAGAGATTCAGCATGGGTTTAAACGTAAGACGCTTCCTAGCTGCTCCGGAATCCGTGTCATTTGTGCTTTATGAAAAGGTGTCTTGAGGACCTTTTACTTGCCGATCCTTGCTCAATTTTATTTCTCTCTGTGCCACGTGGTGGTGCGTTGTTTTTGTTATCACGGTTTATCTCCACATCACTATTGCAGGGGACACTGTATTTTTCCTTTGCTAACTCTTCTAGTCCCTCCTTTTATCCAACATGACGAGCATCAAAATTTAAGTATAGGTGACAGAGATCGTTTTAAGAGATATTTCCTGCCTTTTCCAAGCTCTTGTGGTGGGAAGTATTACAACAGAACGATGTAGGAAATTCAGAGAATATTTGTCTTTTTTGCTGTTTTCATGCTGCTTTCTAGTTGATTTATCTCATTATTTAATGCCAAAATGTGAGCCCTGATAAAATAATAATGCAAAATGCTTGTGATGCTTGCTTGGTTTTTATTGTATCAATTTGTATTGAAAATACATAAATTATTTAAAAAATAATAATGCAAAAATTAATTAGGTCTGATGAACACTGGGGTGTTTGTCTTGACAGGCTTTGAATAACTGTGTTTTTGTTCTCCAGAGTGTATAGCATTGATTTAGAAGACATGAAGACATGGAGAAAGACTAAAATATCATCTGTTGCCGCTGGCCCCCAAGTGCTTTAATTTTCTCCAAGAGCCCCACAGAGGCTTTATGAATTGTCCAAAGGCACAGATTCATCAACTCCCATTCACTGCAGATTTACCAAGTGCTTTTTTACCTGTGCATCCAATCTAATGTGCCTGACTCTGAAGTTGGAACTTAACCCCACCTTGAAATGACTAGTAATTGACTCTCTTTGCAGCCAACCATTGGACTGAGCTGGGATCCCCAATGGAGGAATTAGAGGAAGGACTGAAGGAGCTGAAGGGGTTTGCAGTCCCATAGGAAGAACAACAATATCAATCAACCAGACCCAGGGACTCCCAGAGACTAGACCACCAACCAAAGAATATACATGGGAGGGACCCATGGCTCCAGCCACATATGTAGCAACGGATGGCCTTGTTGGACATCAATGGGAGGAGAGACCCTTGGTCTTGTGAAGGTTTGATGCCCCAGTGTAGGAGAATGCCAGGGTGGGGAAGCAGGAGTAGGTGGGTGAGTGGGGGAACAACCTCATCGAAGCAGGATGGGGGGGGGGGGTGGGATAGGGGATTTTCATAGGGAAAACTAGGAAAGGGGATAATATTTGAAATGCAAATAAAGAAAATATCCAATAAAAAAGAAAACAAAGATAATAGATTCTAGCCAGAGTCTAAGTTCTGACATGTGTCCTCCTATTGGGCAGCAGGACCTATGCTAAGTGTTTTGTGAATGTTACCTGTGAGTTCCACTCTAATTCTTTTAAATGGTATTGCTCATTTAGATATGATCAGTCAAAATGTGTGGAGGTCCACAACCTTGTCAAGGCCTGCATGGGTAAACTTGCTCACTACCAAGCCCAATGACCTAAGTTTAATGTCTAAGACCCACATGGTGAGAGGAGAGACCTGACTCCTTCAAATTGTCCTCTGACCTCCGAATGCATGTGGTGACAGACATGTCTCTCTCTCTCTCTCTCTCTCTCTCTCTCTCTCTCTCTCTCTCTCTCTCATTTTATATATATATATATATATATATATATAATGTGAAAAGCAAACAAAACCTTGTTCAAATGCCTTACAACTTGTTCTACTGGGATCAGAATTGAGGAACATTGATTCCAAGGTCTGCTTTAATACTCCATGCAGCCTTAGTTGTCCTTGGCACTGGCTCCTAAAAATACTTCAACATGTAGTGCCCATGCTTAATACTTCCAACCAAGTATTTTATACTAAGATTTCTCAGTATAGAATCAAGAGTTATTAAAGGTATATAAGCTATCACCTATAGTTTTATATGCTTTGAAAAGAAACCAGATAGGATATGATGATATTGCTCCTTAAAAATGAAAAACTAGTCATTCAAGATCTACAAAAGAGCCAGGCCTTGTGGCTCAGTCTATAATTCTATCTACTCAAAAGGCTGAGGCAGAAACAACATGAGTTCAAAACCAACCTTGACAGTTTAGTAAGACCTTGTCTCAAAATAAAAGTAAAAGGGTGCAGGGTATACCTCAGTGGTAGAGTACCTGCCTAGCATGCATGTTTAAGATCCTAGATTCAATTCCCAGTGCTATAAGAGGGAAAAAAAAGTTGTACCCAGGAAAGTATGGTAGTAGGCATATGACTTCAAATAAAGCAAAAGAAAGTCTTAGACTGTGATAAAGAGTGAGAGTTAGTAATTACCACTATTTATCTTGCTTCTGTGGGATACCAACAAGGGACAATGGAATCATGAGTGAAGAAAGTCAGACAAATTTCTTGTTGTTGTTGCAGTGAGGATCCAGCAGAGTAGACCAAATATACAAGTTCCTTCACTCTGTTTCCCGCAGCACAGGAAAAGTCTTGCTCTGACACGGACATTTTGTATTTGCATCTCTTTGTTGCAATGCTAACTTCATGACTATATCAAACATGTAGAATTAGGAGATTTATAAAACATACTTCTCCATTAGTGGATGTATTCTACAATTGGGGTCAGCTTACTTTCATGTATGAAGACAAACCATTCACATAAAATGTTTGAAACTAAGGTCAGGAAACAAATGCTGTAAACTCCATGATTATTTCTACTAATGCCTAGAGCCAAATTTAGGCCATGATCTTGACAAAAAAAAAAAGTCTCTAAATTGAAGCTACAAAGCAGTGAATCTGGAGATACAAAAATGGTAGGGAGTTCACAGAACAGAGGATCTGAGATGGAACCCTAGAAGTCTGCAGTTCCTAAGCAGAGTGATGATCACCACATATATGTTACATACATGTTACAAACATGTGAAGAAACTACCCTGCACTGAGTCAAGGACCATCGGACAGGATTAAAAAGAGCACCCTCAACTTCATTGTGCTAGAAACGCTACCTCTGTCTGCTAGCCCTACTGGAAACCACTCTAATGTATGGGGTGTTGGGCAGCTTACTCATAGGGGTTTGCCTTAGTGGTGAGACCAATTAGTAATTCACTTTTCACCAGCAAAGCTTTCACCAACTAGAAAATTTAAAAAGAAAGACCTGAGAGAAGCAGACTGTATATCCCAGAGCAAAGCTTAATATGTATGGGAACACAAAATATCCAGGATTCAACTAAATAAAATTTATAACACCTGGAATACAATCAAAGCATGCCCATGTATATGAACAAGAAAAATATGACCAGTAAGGAGGAAAAAAATCATGAATAGAAAACAATGGAGAACTCACACAATGTTAGAACAGACAAAGCTAGTGATACGTTTTATCCTGGTATTTCATATGTTCAATATAAAATAGGACCAAGAATTATACTACACTGAAATGCAGAACATGAAAACAGCAATATATGAGCTTAGAAGTATACCAGGTTGGATTAGTGGGATATTACACATAAGCAAAAGAAAAGAGAGAAAATGTAATTTATTCTCCTGTAGTAGCTGTTTCCCAGGCTAACCTAGTTTTATCTCTGTCTTTTAACCTAGGCATTGTCCTGGAAGTTTGCAGCCTCCATGCAGTCTAATCTAGGCCTAGCACATTTCCAGCCTTTGAGACCTGCTGCTGAATATGCTCACCCTTTCTAGTTCTTTCTGAACTCTGTTGGCTGGTTTAGCTCAGCTCTTCTGGCTCAGACATCTGTCCAAGCTGACTGAGTCATTCTGGCTTCTCTCACCTTCTGACTGAATTGCTCTGGCTTGGCTTCATAATAACTTTGGCAATATATTCTAATTCTCTTGCTTGTTCTCTCTCTCTCTCTCCCATCTCAGTACAACTGTCCCAGTAAAACTTTCTCTTTCCTCTCTCTTCTGTGTTGCTATCTTTTATGTAGCCTCTTTTTCCTTTCTGTTCTCATGAGAGTTGAACATTTCCTATCAAATATTTCTCTGATTCATCAGTTTGTGTGGCTCTCAATTAGACATCAGTTTCAAACATGGATGCTTCCTTCTACAAATTAACTTTACTTTCACTGTTTGGGATTAAAAGTGTGTACTAAGGGCATGTATGCATTCCAGCCAAATCACACAGATCTAGAAGGTCTTTGGATATTATTTGAGCAGCTGAATTAAAATACCTCTATAGCACATAATATGGAAACTATAGAAATAGAAATCTAAAGAGAAAATTACTATTAAAATTGAAAATTATTACAGGGAATCAGAAGACAATTTTGGTGGCAGAGTATATACTTGCAATTTTATAAATAAAAAAGGAATGGGCGAGAAGAAACTAAAGCTAATTTTTTTCCCAAGGGCAATATAAACTATAAACCCACAAATTCAATAAATACCAAGGATAGGAAACAGGAAGAAAATTACACCAAGATACATCATAATCAAGTTGTTCAAAAACAAATGACACAAAATACATCATCAACAATAGAAAAGAGAACACTGGAAATACTTCCGTGGAAGAGATTTTTACCTGCATTATCCAATATAGTTCTCACATCACTTCTGTGAAATGATAGCTGAACCGTGAATTAAAATGAATGGACTATAAGGTAGTCACATATCTAATTAAGGAGGCACTCCTATGTGTGTAAAGAACAGAAAATACAATAGACAAAAATCAAGACAAGTACAGAAAAGGATTTAAAATTTAGGGAAACTAAAATTTACCTTGAAAAGATTGGTAAAAAAATTTAAAGATTTCTCTGTAGCAGCTGATTTGCTGTGCTTTCAAGTCTCAAGTATCAATGTGATGAGATCTAGAATCACCTTACAGATAGGCCTCTGAGCTTGTCTGCAAAGGATTGTGTTGACCATGTTTATTGAGATGGCAGGCCTCAGTCCTGGGATCCTGGACTGTGTAAACTGGGAGAAGGAGCACAAGTCAAGCTTCCTGCTTTCTGGCTGAATGCGCAGAGTGACCAGGTGACTCAAGTTTCTCCTACTGCTACTTCCCTGCCGTGATGAACGGTAACCTCAAACCATGAGGCAAAGTAAGTCCTTTCTCCCTTACGTTGCTTTTGCTACCTGGTGCTGTTCTTGGGATAAACCTTGTGACTGTGGAACTAGCTTGTGGGAGGAATGTGGAAGAGCGTGGAACTTCGGTCTAAAAACCATCTCTTGAATGCTAAAAGCAGAGCTTTTTAATGAGCCGTTCTGGTGATATCTTGGAAAAGAAGGATGATGAGAGAAATCTGGACTCGGGTCCTGAGGTTTCAGACGGACCATTCAGTGTTGTTCTAGCATCCTCAGTGCTTGAATAAAGTTGTATTTAAAGGTATGCACTAACTTCAGTGGTAGGGGAGACAGGGTAAAATTCAAGACAAGAGAGTATTTATGTTGGTAAAGAAGTAAGCACTATAATTGTTAAAGAGGTCACAATAATGAAGAGAATCCTCCTGTGTCACATTGGGTCAACAGGACAGGTACCCCGAGGATAAAACTCCATTCATTGGCAGCTACATCTTGTGAAAATGTAATTCACTTGAAGGAAGAAAGTCGAAACTGAAGGGTTCTCTGTACCTTGAAGAAAACTGCATAGGGAAGAGTTTTCTAGTGCTAGTACAGAGAAACCATGCAGCTCTATTCCAAGTTGGGCAGAGTGTCTCTCAGTGGCACCTGGCAGTGCATGCACAGGGTACTGCTGTTGGCAGGGAAGATGCAGGATTGAAGCAATCGTGGAATTATGCTCTAGGGTTTCAGGGAGCATCTAAGGCCAAACAGTGTGTGGCAAAGTGAGAGATCTGGGCAGAAGGCCCTGAGAGGCCATTGTGTAAAGTTGTCATGGATAATCCTATGTTCCAATAGAGACCTCAGGCTATAGGAAATGTCTCCCACAGTCCTGGGCATTTGAATACTTGATCCCCAGTTGGAGGCATTGTTTGGGTAGGTTTAGGAGGTATGGCCTTATTGGAAGTCATAGGAGGTGGGCTTTGAGAGTTCAACGACATGTCATTTTAACCTCACTGTGCTTTGTGCTTGTGTCAAGCTGTAAGCCTTCAGCATCCTGATACTGATCCATTCATGCCTTCACTCTGTAATCATGGGCTCTAAACATCTTGAACTGTAAACTCAAACTCTTTTATACTTTGACTTAGACATGGCTTTTATTTTATTTTTTTTAGTATCTATTTTCTATATGTGAGTACACTGTAGCTGCCTTCAGACACACCAGAAGAGGGCATTGGATCTCATTACAGATGGCTGTGAGCCACCATGTGGTTGCTGGGAATTAAACTTAGGACGCCTGGAAAAGTAGTCAGCGCTCTTAACTGCTGAGCCATCTCTCCAGCCTTAGACACTGTCTTTTATCAAAGCAATAGAAAAGCAATCTAGATATCCATCAAGCAAAGCTTCAATTACAGAGTGAAGCTGGGATAAGAGAGAAGCAGCATATAACCATTCTAATAATGACAACGAGATTTGCAAAGAGTCTATTATTTATTCCTCACTTAAAAAAACTTAATGGGAAAGGAAGGATTGTAGGAATCAGAGGGGCTGAAGAGTCCAGAGGAATGGGTCCCATAGAATCAACTTAGCACAGTTCACAGGGGCTCACATAGACTGAGGTGACAATCATGGAGATTACATGGGTCTGCCCCAGGTCCTCCTCACGTATGTTATAGTTGTGGTATTCTTGTGGGATTTCTAACAGTGGGAGTAGAGTTGTCTTTGACTCTTTTGCCTGTTCTTGGGATATTTTCCCTCCTCCTGAGTTGTCTTGTTCAAGCCTTGATAAGAAGGATTGTGCCTAGCTTCATTTAAGCTGTTATGCCATGTTTGCTTGATATCTCTGAGAGGCCTGATCTTTTTTTTTTTTCTTCTGAAGAGAAACAAGAGGAGTGGATTTGGGAGAGAGAGAAGATGTGGGGGCACTGGGAGGATTGGAGAGAGAGGAAACTGTGGCTGGAATATGAGAGAAGAATAAAACAAACAAACCAAACCCCCAAAAACCAAAACCAAAACCAAAACCAAAACCCACGCAACAACAACAACAATAAACAAGAAAAATACCTGAACCCAAATATTTTAGTCACAGTGAAGTAAAAATTAATTGCACACTTGGAAACATTCCAAATGTTCTTCAGAAGATGAATAGACAGACTAGTTATGATGATCCCCCAGTAGTCAGCCTGCAAGACTGGGTTTGGGACCCAAGATACTCAACTGTGAAAATGTCTCTGTCTTTCTGTAACATGCTGTGGTAGTTGTACATATCCCAGCGTGCATGTTAAATCGTCTTTACAGTACTTATAATAGCTAATACAACATAAATGCTTTTTATATATAATTTTAATATTTTATGGTCAGGGAATAATGACAAGGAAAAGTCAGTCATATCCAGTGAAAAATATTTTTGATCTTCAGTTGGTTGAGTCTTGGTGCAGCACAAGTGCATAGAAAGAGCCAAGAGTCACCATCCCTGACCTCAAACTGTATTACAGAGTAACTGTGATTAATAACTGTATGGTATTGGTACAGCGACAGGCAGGTAGATCAATGGAATAGAATTGAAGACCCAGAAATGAACCCACACACCTATGGTTACTTGATCTTTGACAAAGGAGCTAAAACCAACCAGTGGAAAAAAGACAGCATTTTCAACAAATGGTGCTGGTTCAACTGGAGGTTAGCATGTAGAAGAATTCGAATTGATCCATTCTTATCTCCTGGTACAAGGCTTAAATACAAGTGGATCAAGGACCTCCACATAAAACCAGATACACTGAAACTAATAGAAGAGAAAATGGGGAAGAGCCTCGAGCACATGGAAAGAGGGGAAATTTTCCTGAATGGCTTATGCTCTAAGATTGAAAATTGACAAATGGGACCTCATAAAATTGCAAAGCTTCTGCAAGTCAAAAGACACTGTCAACAGGACAAAAACAGCAACCAACAGATTGGGTAAAGATCTTTATCAACCCTACATCTGATAGAGGACTAATATTCAATATATAAAAAGAACTCAAGAAGTTAGACTCCAGAGGACCAAATAACCCTATTAAAAATGGGGTTCAGACCAGATATAGCTGTCTCTTGTGAGACTATGCCAGGGCCTAGCCAACACAGAAGTAGATGCTCACAGTCAGCTATTGAATGGATCACAGGGCCCCCAATGGAGGAGCTAGAGAAAGTACCCAAGGAGCTAAAGGGAACTGCAACCCTATAGGTGGAACAACAATATGAACTAACCAGTACCCTGGAGCTCTTGACTCTAGCTGTATATGTATCAAAAGATGGCCTAGTCGGCCATCACTGCAAAGAGAGGCCTATTGGATTTGCAAACTTTATATGCCCCAGTACAGGGGAACACCAGGGCCAAAAAGGGGGAGTGGGTGGGTAGGGGAGTGGGGGTGGGTGGGTATGGGGGACTTTTGGGATAGCATTGGAAATGTAAATGAGGAAAATACCTAATTTAAAATGGGGTTCAGAGCTAAATAAAGAATTCTCAACTGAGGGATAACAAATAGCTGAGAAGCACCTAAAGAAATGTTCAACATCAGGGAAATGCAAATCAAATCAACCCTGAGATTCCACCTCACACCAATCAGAATAGCTAAGATCAAAAATTCAGGTGACAGCAGATTCTGGAAAGGATGTGGAGAAAGGAGGAGTCCTCCATTGTTGGTGGGATTGCAAGCTGGTATAACCACTCTGGAAATCAGTCTGGTGATTCCTCAGAAAATTGGACATAGTATTATGTTATTAGACGCGTTCTCACGACCGGCCAGGAAGAACACCACAGACCAGAATCTTCTGCGGCAAAGCTTTATTTCTTACATCTTCAGGAGCCAGGGTGCAGGAAGCAAGAGAGCAAGAAGCAAGAGAGAGAGAAAACGAAACCCCGTCCCTCTTAAGGAGCATTCTCCTTCGCCTCGGACGTGTCACTCCCTGATTGGCTGCAGCCCATCGGCCGAGTTGACGTCACGGGGAAGGCAGAGCACAAGTAGTCATAAGATACCCTTGGCACATGCGCAGATTATTTGTTTACCACTTAGAACACAGCTGTCAGCGCCATCTTGTAACGGCGAATGTGGGCGCGGCTCCCAACATCTCCCCCTATCCTTTTAATAAGAGCAAATAGGCCACCCATATTAATGAGAGTGGAGATAGAGGTCAAATCCCCAGTGTGTAGGTAAAGGAGCCATGTACAGGATTAGCTCTTAGGCTTACAGGCTTTTACCTAGAGCAACCCTGACCTGCTCCCGTGTCGTTTTGCCTGGGGGAAGGGAACTAGGACACTGAACCTTCATGAAAGATGACATGTCTCCCTAGAATAGGCTCATATATGCCGCAGAGCCTTTCCATTGCAGTGCTTAGCCGTGCAACTCTCTCGGGCTGCTGAAGCACACTCACTCTATCCCGTGCAATGAGTCTAGCCTCATGGGATATAAGAGCTGAGTGGCCAGCGACCTATTGCCTAAGCATAGATATATCATATATCAGGGGGAGCTCCATGTTCTAGTCCTGCAAGCGCCTGGGCAATAACCACCTTGTCTCTCCTAGTTTAGGCCTTAAGCTTACAGACCAATCAAAGAAGCAACACTAATCCACAGCAAAGTGTATCTCCAAATAATATTAATCCCACCCATTTTTTAAAGAAAGAAAATGCTGAGGAGATCCAATTGGGTAATCCTTTGGTCAGCGACAGGTCCAAGCGCGTGGAGTTGACCTGAAGTCTCAATTCCCGAAGGATCTGTTCAAATTCAGCCATCCAATTCTGTAACATATACTGAAAAAGACTTTTTGACAAATTAGCTGTCCTAGTAAATTTAACATACTGAATGGAAATAACACACAATCCCGGAAACTTTTGTTCACATCCCTGCTGAGTTATTTGTCATAATACATCTAGTTGTATCTGGACAAGATCTATGAGTTGATTAACCAGCATGAGACCTCTCTGTATCTTGACATTAGCTGAGGCCTGTTCATCTATGACTGTAGTCACTGAGGCTGACAAAGTGTTAATGGTGTCAGTCATCTGGACCTGTCCAGACAGAGCCAAGGCTGTCTGAATTAAGGCCAAACCCAGTTCCTAGTTAGTGGTAAAAAAGCAGGAGAATACTTGAGCATTATACATCACCGTCATTGGGAGTGGAAATGTCGACATTATCCCCCAACGCTGCTCTCTCTTTATTATTGACGCCCTGGACATCACCAAGACGAGGGACATTAGTATTCCCTTGGTCAGTCTGGATTTTTCGGGTGAGTCTTTCTGGTAACCAAAATGGGTTGTCTTCATCCTGTGGGAAAACACAGACAGCTCCCCTGGATCTTATCAAGATAGGATCCGGGCCATACCATTTATTATCAAGGACATTTTTCCATTTAACCATCTCATTGGGCCTATCTGGCTCTGAACAATGACGTTCAGCCGCAGTATGGCCATGAGCATCAATATTTAAAAAATTGAGTGTAAAGAGTGCCATAGACACCGACACTCTTGGTGCTCGGGGTACAGTCTCCTCAAAAGTTCCCCTCTTCTGTTTTATAAGATAGGCTTTGAGGGTGCGATGCGCACGCTCAACAATACCCTGTCCTTGAGGGTTGTATGGAAGTCCAGTCAGGTGGGTTACGTCCATCTGACGGCAGAACTGCTGAAATTTTTGAGACGTATAAGCTGGTCCATTATCAGTCTTAAGGAGTCTGGGTTTCCCCCAAGCACTCCATGCCTCAAGACAATGTTGAATCACATGTGAGGCTTTTTCTCCGGTTAACGGAGAGGCAAACATGATGCCAGAACATGTGTCAATGGACACATGGAGATATTGAAGTTTTCCAAAGGAAGAAACATGTGTAACATCCATTTGCCAGACCTGTAGAGGTCGAATACCGCGTGGGTTAATTCCCACATGAGGAACTGGCAAGAACTCACAGCAGCTTTGACATTGAGTAACAATGTCACGGGCTTCTTTTCTTGTCAAGGAGAAACGACTGCGTAATGTTTCAGCCGTCACATGAAAATTGTTATGAAAAATTTTTGCAGCCTCTACCGGGGATGATAGGGCAGCAGCCACCACTTTAGTGGCCTTATCTGCCAAATCATTTCCCAGAGCCATGGGACCAGGTAGGCCTGAATGGGCTCTAACATGAGTAATATAAACAGGAGATCTTCTAGATAACAAAACTAATTGTATCTGCTGAAAAATATTGGCAACTCTACTGGAAGGCTTAATCACTCCAGCCACTTCTAAAAGATTTACTGCATTAACCACATAACAGGAATCTGACACAATATTAAGGGGTTCTAAAAAGGTTTTTAAAACTTCTAAGACCACTAAACATTCTACCACTTGAGGTGAATTTTCATTATATTGTTTGGATACCACTTTACCATTAGCCACATAGGCACCTATGCCAGTTTTTGATCCATCAGTATATACCACAATCCCATTTTTAAGTGGGTTTCTTACTGTTATTTGTGGAAACACAACAGATTGATTTTGGGCAAACTGTAAGATTGGATGCTTTGGATAATGGTTATCTATTTTTCCTGAAAAGGAGGTAACTAAAACTGCCCAATCATTAGATGTGGCTGCCAAGGTTTGAACCTGTGCAGCGGTATAAGGTACAATTAAAAGATATGGACTTTGCCCAAAGTGGGTGATTGCTGCTTTTAGACCTTTAAGGGCAAGCTGTGCAATTGCATCAGGATACCAATCTATTATTTTAGCTGGGGATACGTTTGGATGGATCCACAACAATGGCCCATTCTGCCACAAAACTGCAGTTGGCAATTGTGCTGTCTTAAAGACACACAAACTGAAAGGTTGCGAATCCTCAATACGTTGTAATTGTGCATTCTGTAAGGCCTTTTCCACTTTTTGTAAGGCCTGGTTAGCAGCTAGAGTAAGAGTCCTAGGGGAGGAGATATGAGGATCTCCTTCTAAAATACTAAACAAAGGCCTTAACTCAGCGGAAGGAATCTTTAAAAAAGGTCTAAGCCAATTAATATCTCCCAACAGCTTTTGAAAATCATTTAAGGTATGGAGGTGATCTCTTCTTATCTCTACCTTTTGGGGCACAATCTTATCTGGGGACACCACAGAGCCCAAGAATTGTCCTGTATCAGAAATTTGGACCTTTTCTGTGGCTATCTGTAAACCCCACTGACTTAAAGTTTTAAGTAGAAAAGGATATGCCTTTTGTAGCATGGTAAGGTCTTTATGGCACAGGAGGATGTCATCCATGTAAAGGAGCAAAATTAAAGAGGGGAATTGTTCCCTCACTGGCAAAAGAGCTTCTTGCACATAAAGTTGACACATAGTAGGACTATTGGACATTCCCTGTGGTAAGACCTTCCATTGATACCTCTTATCAGGTTCCATGTGATTAATAGAGGGGATGGTAAAGGCAAATCTGGGCCTATCTCTTGGACACAAAGGTATAGAAAAGAAACAATCCTTAATATCTATAATAATTAAATTCCAGCCACGTGGTAAGGCGGAAAGTACAGGGAGACCCCTCTGTACTGGGCCAAATAAGTTCATTTGCTCATTAATGGCTCTGAGGTCATGGAGCAGTCTCCACTTTCCTGACTTTTTCTTAATTACAAAAATTGGAGTATTCCAAGGTGAGGTAGAGGGTTCAATATGGCCTAGTTTTAATTGTTCCTCTACCAGTTGAATCACAGCTTCTAGTTTTTCAGAGGATAGGTGCCATTGAGGAACCCACACTGGGTCCCCTGTTTTCCATGGTATGGGTCGTGCTGCCCCAATGGCCGCTAAGGAAAACCCAGACCCTGTCTGTCTTGGTTTCCATTAGGTGAGATGGGCTCTATCCTTCCCTGTTCTTGATGTCCTAACCCTTTTCCTTCTTTATAACCCATCTTTGCCATGATATTTTTTGCTTTAGTTGAATACCCTCCCGATGGGGCGTTTTCATTGGACAAAATAAGGCCCAAATGCTGCATAATATCCCTTCCCCAGAGGTTAACCGGGAGTGGGAGCACATAAGGTATGAATTTCCCTTGCTGCCCTTCAGAGGATTCCCACGTCAAGGCAATGGAGCTTATAGTGGGACATGATTGATATCCTAGGCCCTGTAATGAATGAGATGACTCTGTGGTGGGCCATGCTTTGGGCCACCAATGTGTAGAGATTATACTTTTATCTGCTCCGGTATCAAGGATGCCTTCAAACTCTTTTCCATTAATCTTAAGGCGGAGCTTAGGTCTATCATTTAAAGATACAACCAAATAGGCAGAATCATTTCCTGAGGAGCCCATTTTCTTTATCTCAGGTCCTGCAGATTTCTCCCTGGTATTATCAGGGAGGAGCAGCAGCTGAGCTATCCTATCTCCTTTACTAATAGAAAAAACGCCTTTAGGGCTTGAGCACAGGACCTGTATTTTAGGGGAATGTTGACAATCCATAACTCCAGGGTGGACTACTAAGCCCTGCAAGGTGAGTGAACCCCGGCCGAGAATAAGGCCCATGGTTCCCGGGGGCAAGGATGGTATAGGCTCCACTGGCACCGGCTGAATACTCATTTGAGGCATTAATAGGAAGTCGGAGGCGGCACGCAGGTCCACCCTTGTGGGTCTTCCTGGGTCGCCTCTCTGACTGCTTCCTGGGTCCTGACAAACCGGTTCCCATATCTTTGAGGGCCCTGGGACCGAGGGCCCGATGACCCGTTTTTTGGCACATCAGTTGATTGACTATCAGGTGGGGGAAGGACTCTGCCCTTTATATCCCTCACAGAGCGACACTGGTCAGCTCTATGATAACCCTTACCACACTTAGAGCAAAGAGTGAGAGTCCCTCCCTGTTTATCTGGAGCTCTGCAATCTTTCTTAAAATGCCCAGGCTTTCCGCAGTTAAAACATGTCCTCTGATTATTTCTGCTCATGGAGCGGTTTTGGGATTGAAGGATGGCAGCCGCTAAACCTGCATTGCTGAGAGGTCCCCCAAGCTCTCGACAGACCCTGAGCCAGTCTTGTAAGCCTTTGTTCTTTCTTGGGGCTATGGCCGCTCGGCACTCCTTTGTGGCTTGCTCATAGATTAGCTGTTCTATCAGAGGCGCAGCTTGCTCTGACTCTCCAAAAATACGCTCTGCTGCCTCTGTCATTCTGGCCACAAAATCTGAGAAAGATTCCTGAGGTCCCTGGATTATCTTTGTTAACTGACCAGTGGTTTCACCTGCTCGAGAGAGCGCCTTCCAGGCCCTAATAGCCGTGGAAGAAATCTGGGCATAAGCTCCCCAATGGTAGTTTGTCTGATCAGCAGAATAAGCTCCCTGACCCGTTAACAAGTCAAAAGTCCAATCTCTCTGCTCTGGAGTCAAAGCAGCTGCGTTTGCTCGGGCCTGCGCTTGTGCAGCTTCGTGCCAAAGCGCTCTCCATTCCATATATTTGCCCATACTAGGGAGAGCGGCTTTTACAACCGTTTGCCAGTCAGCAGGAGTTAGTGCCATGCCGGCGAGCCTGTCTAACTGCACCAAGGTAAAATTAGCATTGGTTCCATATTTACGGACCGACTCGGCAATTTCTTTAATTTGTAAGTATTCTACCGGAGCGTGGACACGCCCACCCTCGGCTCCTTCAAAGACCGGAAATGCCTGTTGTATTTTCCTTTGTTCCTCTCTGGGAATGAATGAGTCTGCGCACTGCCTCTCTGCGCACTGCCTCTCTGCGCATCTCTCTGCGCATTGCTGACGCACTACGCAGGGCGGGGACTCCGCATAGGGCGGACCTTGAAGCCGACTGCCCTGAGGCCAATCAGCAAACTGGCCTTCGCCAGCCGCTTTTGGCTTTTTTCTTGACCAATTAGCTGGCTGGTAATGGGCTGCTTCTTCCTCCCAGTCTGTTTCCTCAGAGGAGAATTCTTCATCTGCTTCAGAACTACTAAGAGCTGGCTTCCTGAGCTCATCTAGTGACGAGTATCTCCTAGAGACCTCCGCTAATTGATCTTTCTTCTTTTCCCTTTTTCCTCTTTTTCTTCTAATCTCTCTCCAGGTATTCCTACCTAACCTTAACTTTTCCTCGGGTTCAAGACCCTTGGAAAGGCCTGTATACTTATTTTGTGTACCATATTTTCTCTTTGCTCCTACTCTCTCTCCCCGCTTTACTTCTGATAGCTTGTCCTGAATTTCCTCTAGAATCCTCCCTATCTTAACCACTTGATAACATGTGAAAAGGAACAAAAGGGCTTCTAACACTAGAGAAAATTCAAGGCCAAACATAACTTGTAAAGCCATTTTCCACTTTACTTCTGATAGACTGTCTTGAATTTCCTTAGAAAGTTCAAGGCCAGGCTTACCTCGTAAAGCTGTACTCACTGGTACTCTCGTTCCCCAGCTGAAAAGTTCTGAATTCATACAGTTGAATCCTTCTTAACAGTCTGCTTTACGGGAACCTTTATTATCGCGACCCGCAGTTCTGGTTCTGGAATGAGGGATCTTCCTTGCGCCAGTCCCGAGTTTTTTTTCGTCCCGGAATTCGGCACCAATTGTTATTAGACGCGTTCTCACGACCGGCCAGGAAGAACACCACAGACCAGAATCTTCTGCGGCAAAGCTTTATTTCTTACATCTTCAGGAGCCAGGGTGCAGGAAGCAAGAGAGCAAGAAGCAAGAGAGAGAGAAAACGAAACCCCGTCCCTCTTAAGGAGCATTCTCCTTCGCCTCGGACGTGTCACTCCCTGATTGGCTGCAGCCCATCGGCCGAGTTGACGTCACGGGGAAGGCAGAGCACAAGTAGTCATAAGATACCCTTGGCACATGCGCAGATTATTTGTTTACCACTTAGAACACAGCTGTCAGCGCCATCTTGTAACGGCGAATGTGGGCGCGGCTCCCAACAGTATTACATGTGGACCCAGCTATACTACTCCTGGGCATATACTCAAAAGATGTTCCAACATATAACAAGGACACATGATCCACTATGATCATAGTTGCCTTATTTATAATAGCCAGAAGCTGGAAAGAACCCAGATGCCCCTCAACAGAGGAATGGATACAGAAAATATGGTACATTTACACAATAGAGTACTACTCAACTATTAAAAACAATGACTTCATAAAATTCTTAGGCAAATGTATGGAACTAGAAACTATCGTCCTGACTGAGGTAACCCAGTCTCTCTCTCTCTCTCTCTCTCTCTCTCTCTCTCTCTCTCTCTCTCACACACACACACACACACACACACACACACACACACACACACAACCCCACATGGTATGCACCCACTGATAACTGGATATTATCCCAAAAGCTCTAAATACTCAAGATACAATTCACAGACCACATGAAGCTCAAGAAGAAGGAAGACCAAAGGGTGGGTGCTTCGGCCCTTCTTAGAAAGGGGAACAAAATATTCACAGGAGGAAATGCAGAGACCAAGTGTGAAACAGAGACTGAAGAAAAGGCCATCCAGAAACTGCCCCACCTGGGGATCCATCCCATAAATAGTCACTAAACCCAGATACTGTTGTGGATGCCAACAAGTGCTTGTTGACAGAAGCTTGATATGGCTGTCGCCTGAGAGGCTTGGTCAGAGCCTGACAAATACAGAGGAGGATGCTTGCAGCTAACCTTTGGACTGAGGACAGGGTCCCCAATGGAGGAGTTAGAGAAAGCACTGAAGGAGCTGAAGGGGTTTGCAACCCCATAGGAAGAACAACAATATCAACCAACCAGACCCCCAGAGCTCCCAGGGACTAAACTGTCAAACAGAGTACACATGGAAGCACCCATGCCTCCAGCTGCATATGCAGCAGAGGATGGCCTTGTGGGGCATCAATGGGAGGACAGGCCCTTGGCCTTGTGAAGGCTCAATGCCCCAGTGTAGGTGAATGCCAGGGTAGGGAGGTGGGAGTGGGTGGCTGGATGGGGGAACACCCTCATAGAAGCAGGGGGCGGGGGACAGAATAGGGGAGTTTCCAGAGGGGAAACTGAGAAAGGGGATAATATTTAAAATGTAAATAAATAAAATATCCAACAAAAATAATTTAAAAATGCCAATAGAATATGTGTGTGTGTGTGTGTGTGTGTGGCTGTATTCAACAAATGACAGAAATAAACTATCAAACACACCAACTGTTTGACAGATTTCACTATGAGTGAAAGAAGACTACACAATATCAGAAACAATCCGGGTGTTATGAGTCCATGTAGTAAACATATGCTATCAGATGCCACTTTTTTTTCCTTACTTTGGAAAATCCCAACTCTGTTCCTTTCAGCAACACATACACCAAAATTGGAACAACACTGGGAAGGTCAGTATGTCCCCTGCACAAGGATGACATGCAAATTAATGAATTGTTCTATAGATCCATATGTAGAGTCAATAAATAAGTTAATAAAAAAGAAAGGAAAAAAGCTTTTTAAGAAATAAATGGAATGCTGATATAGGGCATGCTCAATATGAGTACTCCTGGTCAAATCATTGATACTACTAAATATTAGATGACATTAACAACTCTAAATGTATTAATTAGGGGAATGAAAGACCAGACAGATAGAAAAAAAATAGAATTAAGATTGGTTTAACCATCTTACATACATGCATGGAAATAAGTATAATTTTAAAAATGGGAATGACAATATTAAGCAATGATTATCAAATCTGGCCGTTTAAAACTTATTAAGAAGACCTTTAAAACCACCTACAAGTATCTGAGCCCTTAAGCCTACTAAAAAACCTCAAATCTTTCCAGATTGGGGGGGGGGAGGTCTTTGATGGCACTTAAAATAATTTCCCCATGCGGTTTGAATTGCTATTTGAATTACTGATAACTGCACACAGTTGTAAGGTTATGAGCATGCGAACAGAGACAACTTTCCCTGTCATTCTCAAGTCAAATGGCCCTGGGTAAGACAATAAAAGGCAGTACGCAACTGGACTGACTGAGCACTGGCATTATCTGGTACTCACACCAGGGCCCTACCTGCTTTCTCTTGTATTCAGTGGTCATACGGCAGCTGGGGGGCAGAGCTATAGTCAAGCATTGCAACAAGATTCTAATGTGCAGCAGAATTCTGAACTCATGTTCTAATATGAACCATCTCTTCTATAACACAGCTGCAGTGCTTAGCCGGATTTTATTGTGCTTTTATTTTGTTAATACTTTACTGCTCTGTGTGTGTGTGTGTGTATACTTACACAGCTCCTTTCATAAAAGCTGCATTCATTCATTGTTTTTCATGTTTTCTGAAACTCTTCAACTCCATAAAAACTGAATCTACAAAAGAGAACTTTAAAATCAAGTTTTTTTGTCAAGCTGACAAAAGAAAAGATCAGATCCCCTCTATATTTTTAAGAAGTCCAGACTCATGAAGGTCTTTCTGATGAAACATCATCGTAAGATGAATAGGCCTAAGTTCCGGAAATGGGGCAGTCAGAGTCTTGGAATTAATCTTACTCCCTTTGAAGAACTTTCGAAAGCATTGTCTTGAGATCCTATAGACATGAAGGCTGAGGGTCTCAAATGGGTTGGTGTTGTCTCATTTTTGTTCAGGAGCTTATTGAAATGGGATACTTGTGTGTGTGTGTAACTGTCGATTTTTTAAAAGGTAAGCCTTTCTGCTGATAAATGATTTGTTTGTCTGTTAAGTGTGATTTTTTTTTAATGGTAAATTAAAGATCATTAAAAGCAAAGATGACAATCACTTTGTCATAAGCACCCAATTTGAATATGTAAATAAAAGCCTGTTCTAATTCTCGTGGGCCTGACTTTGGGGCTATAGTGAAACACCACTAATGTAAACAGATATACTCTTAGTCATGGGCTGTTATCAATTATGAGCTAGACTGTCACGACAACCTAATACATAAGTTCCTGTGCTTTGGGTCCCATTACCTATCTGGGCAGGACCACACTGTCACTCCTCAGAGCACACACAAGCTTTTAGTCTGATCGAGTTTACCTTCTACTTTGAAGTGCCAACCCAGCCAGCCTCCAACTCTTTCATCAAGCTGAGCTGCATCCTCGGATGCTCTTATCCAGCTGCACACCCCCACACTTGATGAACAGTTTCCTTTTGTACCTAGGAAGGCCTCTAGGGTCTCGGGAGCCCTCACTCTACTCTGCCACCATGCCACTTTTATGATGCTGTGATAGACACAAAGACAAAAACCGCTTAGTAGTATATTATCATAATGGCATTCATATTTCAACATAGGAATTTTGTGGGACTCACTCAAGCATTTAGTTCACAGCAGACATAATATTTTTACATGCAAGTGAGTAATGAGAAAATTAAGGCCAGAGATAGAATGAGTAATTTGGGCCAGGGTACATAGCTGCTAAGTGATAGAACTGAAGTTTATATATTTGTATTTGAGGACAAAGCTCAGGCATTTCCTAGAGTATATTTTAGGCTGACAATGTTCCCAAACATCCTAGAGTATATCCTAGGCTGACAATGTTTCCTAACATCCTAGAGTATATCATAGGCTGACAATGTTCCCTAACAGAGGACCATGGCCAGTTCTTTTGTATGTCATTTGTATTATACTGCTCTGATAAAGTCACTCCAATTGTGGTCATTTTAACCATTTATTTCATTAATTTTAATCTTTTATTTCAATGCTCTAGTTTTCTAAACACAGTAAATAGAATTTCCAAAATAGTTTTAGGGATCAAGAATGGTTTCTGTGTTGCCATAATATTTTAAAAGATCTATTTTTATTTTTTTTATCTGTATGAGTGTTTTCCCTGAATGTTTATGTGTGCACCACACATGTGCCCAGTGCCTGTGGTGGCCAGAAGGGGGAGCTAGAGTCCCTGGAACTATAGTTACAAAGGGCTGTAAGCTGCCATATAGATGCTGGGAACTTAGCCTGGGTCCTCTACAAGAGAAGCAAGTGTTCTTAACTGAGCTATTAGTCCACTCCTCTATCATACATATTTAAGTCTTATATATTGGCATCTGCTTCAAGGACAGGCTCTACTCCATTTCCCTTTATAAATTGGCAGCTGTATCAAGAGGAGGTATGTCTCCATTTCCCTTCATAGAGCTTGATAAACATTTTGCAGCAAATGCCCATTATCTTAAAAGCAATCTGCTGTCAGTAAGTATAAGGCTACTTCTCAAATCCAATAAAATATAATTGGTGTTGCTACTAGTGTTCTACAAGCATATAGTAGTATCTGAATGATAAGGGGAGTCACCACCTTCAAAGATTTTGTAATTTAGTGTTAACAAGAACATATTAAAGTCAGTTGAAGTGGTGGACACCTATAATCCCAGCACTCAGGAGGCTGAAGCAGAAGAATTGAGAGTATGGACTCCATAGTGAATTTCAGGCCTGTATGAGTTCCTTGGCAAGATTTTATCTCAGCAAAATAAGACAAAACGACATGTTAAAAATTACAATGATAATTTTCTTTAAATACATTGAATTAACATACTTGGGTATACAATAGGGATAGGTTATTTGTTCTTCATTTCTCCAGTGGGAAGCACAAGCCACAAAGAAAAGAGACGGCTGCTTCAGTTTCCTGGTGGGTCAGCATCAGAATCCCTGATGTGGAGGCTGACTACTCCATGCAAAGCTCTACATTTGGCTTTCCTCGTGTGCCTAGCAACATCTCTGTCATCCGTCATGAGTGAGATCTTGGTAAGAATTGTGAAATCTTAGTTCCCATGAGTGTTTATTGAAGACTGATGACTCTGAGAGAATTTTCACAGGTTTGATACCTAGAAAACTAGAACACAGAAAATTCAGTACTCCAAAATCCTGCATATCCAGTTAGGTGTTTGGGCTTTCTTTTCTTTATTATGGTCCTGTAGAATGCATATGCTCTCTGGGAGTTGTGGCATACACCTTTAATCCCAGCACTTGGGAGGCAGAGGCAGAAGGATTTCTGAGTTCAAGGCCAGCCTGGTCTACAGAGTGAGTTCCAGGACAGCCAGGGCTACACAGAGAAACCCTGTCTCAAAAAACCAAAAGAAAAAAGAAAGAAAGAAAGAAAGAAAGAAAGAAAGAAAGAAAGAAAGAAAGAAAGCATGCATATGTTCTGTGGCTTGTGTTTCAGTGGGCACCAGGAAGCACACCAGCAAACATTTACTAATACAGTGAGAAACCCCTTGGCAAGATCTCTTATCTCAAAGAACTTCTACTCAAGAGGAAGTCAGGAAGAGGAGATAAAAATCCATAAGTAAGTCAGCCATGAAGTAAAGATGTACTGTAAAGAGAAAAAAAAAAAGTCGGCCAGTGAGATAAAGGATGAATTGTGAAATACGAGAAAGTTTCAGGAGGTTCTCATTTAAAGACACTTTGTGTCAGCTGAAGGGAGAAAGAACCAAACCCGTGATGCTCCTGGCAGACTCTTCTAGGCCTTCAAGGTAGCAAGTGTAAAACCTCTTGTAAAAGACTGAAGTTGGTGTATAACAAAAAAGGCCATGCTGGCTGGACCAGCATAAGTGAGGGGGGAGGAGGAGGGGAAGGAAAAGGGGGTGCATGTGTGAGGGTTTTATGAGGACTTTAGTTCTTTCAGTGAAATAAAGAATAAGGTTTTGCTTTGAGGGTATGTGTGCTGAGAATTTATAGGTGGATCAAAGGCAGTAAGAATATAACATGTATCATGTAGGAGATGGCTGAAATAGCTCAGGAGGGAGGCAGAAGTGGCTTAGTGTGGCAAGCAGCTATGCTGAGGCTCTGTAGAATTTGGGCCACATTGCAATAATTTCTGGATGTAACAGAAGCAAGTGTGAAGGAGGACGCCAGGGTCGCTGGCCTGGAGAATCAGTTTGACACTGCCCTTGCTGACGTCCGCTAAGCCTGGTGATGCTTAGAGGAGAAAACTTTGGAGGAGAATGAGGGTTCAGATCTCGGTGTGTGAAGGGAAGGAGTCCAAACGGAGCTATGGAATCGTTCAGTGTTGTGGAGAGTGGCCTACATTCAAGCACAGAGCAAGGATTCAAATTGAGGAGACTCGGGAAGCTCTTCAGGACATGCCAGGTCCTGGGAGTGAATGTGGGAGATGAGAGTCTTCCAGACCTCACCCTCCAGCACGTGCCCAGGATGGGGCTTGGAGTCTCTGGCTTGTGAGCTCCTTCCTACTTTCCCCAACACCGAATTCATCATTGCTTTCTTAACTAGTCTCTGGCTTCTTTGGTCGACAACAGTATCCATCGATCCCGGAGACTCTGCATCATTAACACCAGGATAATGAGACGATGTTAAGTCATTGTGAACCATCCGTGGACTTTGAAGAATCCCCTAAACTGAACACGAGAAATGCATCAGAGGGTTCAGTGGAGCAGAGGACCACTTTCACTGTGCTGCTCGTGAGATGTTCTCACATTAGTGGGACCTAGGAGTGAAAGGAATTATGCCGCTCCATGCTTTTTGTAGCTTTGATGTTGGTTTGTTTTCTCTTTCAATGATAGAATCCCCAAGTTCATGTTTGTCTTACGCTTGGAAAATGGTAGATGTACACAAATTAAAGATATGACTTTTGCTGGCTGCTAAAATTTGTTCTTTTGGGGACCTGTGAAATGTGAGTTTCACTCTTAAATGATAGTGTAAGGACAGATACAAAGTAAAACTAAGAGGTTCAAATTTCCATTTTGGAAACCAGGAAGTGAATTTCTTTTGTTTCCTTCAAGCACTTGTTTTAGAAAATCTTATTTTATGCAATATTTCTCTCCCCCCCTCTCTCCCCCCCCCCTCTCTCTCCCTCTCTCTCTCTCTCTCTCTCTCTCTCTCTCTCTATATATATATATATATATATATATAGACATATATGTAACATATATGTTTAAAGACTAGATCGAGACTTCATCTTTTTTATAACCCAGCAATGACGTTGCAGAGAAGCAGGAGCCATGTGTTTGAAGTGTAAGCACCAAGGGAAAGACCTCCAGTTCCTCCTGGAGCATGCAGGCTGGAGAGAAGGGGCAGGAGAAGCTTCTATTTCTCTGAATAGTATCCAAACAGTGAGAGTTCACCATTTCTTTAAAAACAATTACATATTGCCCGTGATATTCATAGAGTTCTCTTCCACCTTTGTGAATGGATGTTTAGATTGGGAGAAGATTTTATTTGTAATTAATGTTCTCCAGCATTGCTTTCAGATAAAGCAAATTTTAAACTATTGTCCTCTAACTGATGTTGGTCCTCAATAAGCCTCTCTCAAACATTCAAGACCATTGTTGTTGTTGTTGTTGTTGTTTTGACATGAAGCACCCTCTGCCACCTCCCAAAGGCTCAAGTGTGAGAGATTTCTGTCCAGTGCAGTAATGTCCAGAGAGGAGGATTTGGAAAGGGGTGGGATTATGGGGGTCTCTGGCCTTATTAATGAGTGATTCCCTTGATAGATTCTTTATATGATGGCATTAGGAGCTAGAGTAACGTAGGAGGTGGGTCTTGGTGCAGGGAATATGCTACTGAGGATGTATCGGAGAAAGAGAGCCTGACCCTGGGCTTTTCCTGTTACTTTTTTCTGCTCTCTGTCTGCCAAGAGCTGGGCCGTTTATTGTAGCGCATGCTAACACAATGATACTCTGCTTGACTTTGCGGCACAAAATAACACACTTGGATTGAAATATTTGAAATCTTTCCTTTCTTAAGTTGATTTCTCAAGTATTCCTCACAACAGTAAACAACATGAAGGCTGAGTCAATTTTAGTTGTTTTGGTTGCATCTTCTAACCAGTGAACTTTTTTCTTTTAGAGGTAGAATTGGCATTTAAAGACAGTACCCTTTTCCTCCTAGAGATAGTTCCAATAAGCCACTGTGTTTATAACAATTAACTGTTAGTTATTTTAAAATGTACCTTCTAAAGTTAAACTCCTAAAAGACTTAGGGTCCTATTAAAAAATATTTTGTTGGCATATATATTTACTTTCCAGTTGCACAATGAGCAACCATGAGCTCATGTAAACATTAGAGATGGATTTGCCATAATCCATAGATTTGAAATTCAAGGTCAGGGTATCAGCAGGGTCGGTATCATCTGAGTGCTGTCTCTAGTTTATGACTGCCACTTCCCCAAGTCCTCACCTCATCTTCCCTGTGCGTGACTCTTAGAACATCTTACTACAGTCACCAAACCCAGACACTTTTGTGGATGCCAACAAATGCTTACTGACAGAAGCCTGATACATACTGTCTCCTGAGAGGCTCCACCGGTGCCTGACAAATACCATTGGACTGAGCACTGGGTTCCCAATGAAGGAGCTAGAGAAAGGACCCAAGGAGCTGAAGGGGTTAGCAGCCCCATAGGAGGAACAAGAATACAAACCAACCAGTACCCCCAGAGCTCCCAGGGACGAATTCACCAACCAAAGAGTACACATGGCGGGACTCATGGCTCTAGCTGCATATGTAGCAGATGGCCTAGTCAGTCTGTCATCAATGGGAGGAGAGGCCCTTGGTCCTTGCACCATAGAGGGGAATGCCAGGGCCAGGAAGCAGGAATGGGTGGGTTAGTGAGCAGGGATAGGGGGAAGAGGATAGGGAGTTTTCAGAGGGGAAACCAGGAAAGTGGATAACATTTGAAACGTAAATAAAATAAATATCTAATAAAAAAGAGAGCATCTTACTACAAGGATTCTAGTCTTAATTAGATCTGAACCCACCCAACTGCCTTGTTTTAGCCCAGTTACCGCCTTAAAGGCGCTGCTTCCAAAACAGAGTCTCCCGCTAATGCGCTATACAGCTTGACGCCACAACGTACACATTTTGACAAACACAGTTCGGCTTGCAGGCGTGTACACACTGAGGCTGCTATCCAAATATGTTCAAAGGTAGTTTTATCAAAGTGTCCAGGACTGACCAGGATGTTTCTCATTTAAAATTCAGTATTCTGCCTATGCCTACAAGTCTCTGAAATGATCCCTTATATTTTGTTTCTTGTTTACTTGTTTCTGAGAGCGCAGGATTGTGTTAGAATAACAGTATCCGCGGTTGATGTGATCCTTCAAAAGAAAAAAAGCAAGCAGCCGCACGACGGGAAATAAATGGTCTAAAAAAAAAAAAAGAAGAAAGCATCCCGATAACTGAAAACACTCCTCAAGATTCTTACTACACTCCCAGGTTAGTCCTGTAAGTTTTTTCTTACGTATGACAGAATAAAATATCTATATTGAAAGCTTCACCCTAAATCATACGCATGTGAAGCCCCCAAATAGTACTTATGGCCCTAATTAAAACTCAATTCTCTCGGTGTTCCCTATCATACGTGTGGGGGCGGAGATAACAGATGAACACATTTCACGACCTCTGCATATCCTTGCGTTCATTAAGAAACCGTGCTTTCCCCCAGGCAGGAAATGACTTGCCACAAGCCCCGAGCCTCACGAAAGGAGGAGGAGGAGGAGGATAAAGAAATGTTGAAAGCTGGACATAATTTCTCCTTAGACCTTATATTTGTCTCCTTCTATTAGATTTATTTTTGGCACAGAGAAGCGCGCATCCATACGGGGAACACTTTAGAACTGCTTGTGAATAGCAGGCGCACTTCCAAGAGGAAATGTAACCCTGCCTTCATCTGCTGGAGCGGATCAATGCGCCGTAAAAGATCATGTTCAGTTACTTCATTTTTTTTGAATTAGAATTAATGGCTCATTAGTCTTGATCATATCAATATTATAACACCACTTACATTTGGTAGAAAAGGGAAGGGTGGAGTGCACTTACTTTTCCTCTTACTGAGTAGACTGCGGGCACGAGCCTCGGGGAAAAGCCCGAGGTTTCCGAGGTGGCCCTTTGCAAACAGGCTCCATTTAGGGAAAATGTGGACTCGTGTGTGAGTGAGGCATTTGGAAAAAGAGTTAAAAGGTTCTAAAGGTTTGGGTCACTCGGGACATAGATGAGTGTGTCTCCCGCTTTAGGCAGCTGGCTGGAACCTGGGAACCAGGCTCCCTCAACATTTCTTTGGCCACATGTTGGACCACATGTTGGAAACTGAAAAAGGAAAAAAAAAAGGCATTAAGTATCTCTTGAACATCTCTCCCAAGGGAAATTCTATCTACAAAGGAGCATATATTCATGTAGGGTTTGGGGAAAGAAATGGGTTCAGACTTTTAAACTAAAACTAAGGTCAGAAATATGGTGATTTTATTAAACAAGTCCTTTCTTTTATAGATACTAGATTTGGTCCAAAAGAATTAGCAACCAGGAAGGCTCTGAAAGGAAATGAAACTAATTTCATTGAAGAAACTACCAGACCGAGAGTTAGAACTATACCTCCGTATGGTTTCTTCCACCGGCTAAGAATGGGGTGCTGTGGAGTAGCAGTTACTGCTGCCTGCATCTTTTTTCGGTCGTCACAACTCCTCACATCTCTCATCCTGTTAGTTACCATTCATAGAGCCCGTCCTGTCATAGAGAGGGTCACGGCAGCCCCTCACATCGTCTCTGCAGTCAGACAGTGGAGAGTAGATTGGAACCCCAAGGTGCTCCTCCAGTGAACCACTCCTGTCAGTGATATGAAATATCCCAAATTCCACAGCTTCCCAAACCGATATCACCAGTTGGGGATCAAGTGTTCAAACACAGGGGGCACATTTCACATTCAAAACCCAACATCCACCTGGGCTGCATGTCTGCAGCAAGTGGGTTGGTCTCGTAGCTTCACAGCCACAGCGATTGGCTTACGAAAGGTGAAACGGCATCATACCAGATGTGCTCAATGAGTGTCTTCCATGGGAACTTATTGGAACTATTAGGAACCAGGCGTGCCCTTTACACTGGGATTATGTAGTCATAATCTGAGCTAGTAGCTGGTGGTCTCTTTCTTTGCTGTAGAAAAGCCTGTGAAGACAGACATGAGCCGAACTTAGTAGGCATGGAGTTAGCCAACCCCGGAAGTAGCATTGTGTGCTCAGCAATTGGGTGCTAATTGTAGCTGTGGCTCGACTGTTTCAAACTCGGCTATTATGCTTGTACATTTAACTTATCACTCAGATTTATCATTTGTGAAGGAACAACCTACCGAGTGAACTCCTAAGTCTCTTTCCATCTTGGAGTGTCCCAAGGGTCTCTCTACATCTAAACATTGTGGCACATGTGACAGAAGGATTTGTTGTGATGGTGCTCAGCTCCCAGAAGGAATGAATCTGGGAAAACCTCTGAATTTCCTCTCAAAAACTTTCCCTCAGGTGTGTATACTTAGGTGTTCGATTAAATTTATCTTTAACAATGAATGAAGTGTGTGATGAAAAAATTAATAGCATCAACAGGATTAGAGTGTAGGCTTTCAAACCCTTTTAAAAACATGAACAGTATGTTGAAAATCCGATGTCTATTCATTAAAGTACGCCTAAGTGTTAAATATAGCTATCACATCTACTTGAAAGCAATGAAACTTAATATTTTTCTTAAAATGTGATGAATAATTAAGTCTAAGCAATCCCTTTGTACCAATCAACACAAAGTTAGTGTTCCTGTTCAAAAACTCTGTCCATCGATGCTGTCTTTTTTCTTCCTGTATCATGAGTATTATGTCAGCAAAGAAAAAAGAATGGGCATGGAGATCACATCATTTACCTTGAGAATAGACATCCGGGAACTGGGCACGCTGGCGAAGATTAAACAGCATGATTTAAAAGCCGAAGTGTCCAAGCTCCCATGTCTTTTTATCGGTACTCGCTTTTCTTAAACTTAGGGAGAATAATGAAAAATTTAATATAAATATCTTTTCTTTTCCTACCCCTTGAGGAGAACTGCATAAGTTTCATGAGCTAATTTTTAGATGAAACTCAATGTGAATAGAAATATCAGGTTGATAGTGTTGAAATATGACTCACCGCAGAACAGGCTCAAAAGAAAAGCAGCACTTAGCACCCACAGCAGTTGAAAGCTACTTGCTAGCACACTTAGCATCCACTCCTGATGTGGGGATATGGATGATGAAAGTCATGGATAATGATAATCAAGGGGGGAAGGAAGAGAGGTTTGAGTAAGCTCCAGCAATTTAAAAACCCATAGCGGTGGATAATGTTTTCATTGCTGCCCCCCAGTTTTCAGGATGGACCACCAGCTATCTGTGAGGAGGAGTCTGGTCCTTGCCTGTCTTCATGCTCCCTGGAGTGATTACTTCCACAAGCACTGTACTGGAGCCTGACTGTTGTGTGGTACCCTGTGAGTGCTTTGGCTGAGGTTTTGGAAGAATGGTCTTGTTTTAGTGGTGGGGTCTCTAATGTATTGCCAGGAGCAAGAGGGAAAAAAAAAGAGAATCCATTTTCTAATGCAGAAGTAACTTAGGAAATCCCTGATGGGAAAGTTCACCCTATTTTTGAAAGTGTTTTCCAGCACTAATTTACAAGAGTAGACTCTGCGGTTTGTGCCTGTGTATATGATATCAGAGATGAGTTGTCTAAGGAGTGAATGATTTTTATGCATTATCAGCTTTGGGAGGCTCTGGGAAAGCATAAAAAAAAAGCCATACAAATTCAATTCGTAACAGGATGTGCAGTAGGCTTCCTCTTCGTAAGCAGAGAATGAATGTCTCCAAGAAGCATTTGGGGAGGTTCTATGGATATACAGTCCCTATGTAGATTAGCACGGTCTCAAAATTTGGCCTTCATAAGAGTTCACTTAGCAATTTAAAGTTAACTGGTTTTTAGGTATTAGCCCCAGAAATACTGAGCTAGCACTTGGAGAAGCGTTATAAAACCTGTTTACCATTTGAGAGATTTACAAACAACCTTGGCTTCTTAACAATGCTGTTTTTAAGTGGTACCAGTATCAGTTTGTCAGAGATAATTACATAGTCTCCATGTTGAAAGGAGTTCCAGTGTTCTACAAATTTGAAATACACAATGCCTTCTTGGCTTGCCTCCAGAGAAAGAGACAGTGCAATTGCTCACATATACACAGAAAAATTAAAGCGTCTTAGGTTAGACTTAGACGTGAGAGGGTTTTATAGAACATATGAAAATTAACCAAGACTTAAAGATTGTTACATATGATCCAACCACTTTGTTTTTTTTTTTTTTTTTTTTTTTTTTTTTTTTTTCCATGTGAGGGAGATGTGACAGAGATGGAGAAGCTAAATGCCTGGACTATTGTCATTCTGTTAAGAGTTGGGGTTGGGGCTTGGAAACATTTGTGTTTGAATGCAGCTAAAGCACAAACGGATACATAGACACATAAAGAATAGAGGACAATAGGATACAGAGAGTAGGATAATAGGATACAGAGAACAGTATCCTATTAAAATGCATTGGGGAAATGTGATGATGTAGCTCTATCCCCCACAAGGCACTGATGCTTGTGTTCTCACCAACTTGTTCATACAGGTATCAGTGACACTCAGGTGAAGACCCGACAAGACTGGCTCTCCATTTCTTCATCCTCACCCTGTTCATCTTCCTCACTTCTGTTTATGCTTTGGAGGTATTCTAGATTCTAAATGTATATAAGATTTAATGTTAACACATAAAGAAAATTATCCTTAGGAAAGTTAGTGAGACAGAATTGTGTTTCTGGATTATTTCAGGTCCAGAGGAAATGTGTGTGGCAAATGATGGGCAAATGGAGCTAATGAAAAAAGTATGATGTTCCTTCTAACTGAGGAAAGGAGACATTTATCAAGGCCCTGTAGAACTTCAAATAGAAAAGAACCATCTTCATTTTGGAAAGGAACCATAGGAGAATAGCAGTGAGAGGAAGGGTGGGAGAAGATGATGACAACACTGGTTAATGGTGTGACTCTTTGAAGTTGCCAGCCATGCTTACAGGTTGTCTTTCTTGCTCCTATAAACTCCGTAGTAGGCTTTACTCCTGTTCTTCAGGCAAAGTTACAGAAGACTGGATAGTCTGACTTGTACTAAGTTCTAGAGCTGTCTGGTTAACATGGCCACATTACCAGTGATGTTATCCAGTTCTTCCTCATCCACTTGTAACCTCCTCTGTTCACCATGCTCTCTATATGGTTAAAAAACTCTATTAAAATAAAACTGTCAAAGAGGGCTCTAAGGAGGTGGTTCCCTCAGTAAAATGCTCGCCGTGGAAGTCTAAGGACCTGGATTTGGATCTCGAGCCCTCACATAAAGAGCTGTAGTCCCATATATGCTTGTAACTTCAAACCACAGAAAGAGGATAAAGAGGATCTTGAACCCCTGTCCAGCCAGTGTATATGAATCAGTGACAGATCCAGCCTCAAGAAAAAAAAAATGGAGATGCAATTGAGGAAGATCTCTGACATTATCCTTTGGCTGCCAAATGGACATGCACACACATGTACCACATATAGATGTTTTGCATAACATACACATGAGTAAAATATTCTCTGATTCCTCTTTCTCTGTGTGGAAAGAAGCAACTAGAAAAGTCATATGTCATTCATTCATAAGACAGATCAGGTAAGATTACATACACTCTCCTGCTCCTGAGATCTGGTCAATGTTTCCCAGGCCTGGCTGGATGTTCTGTCAGATTTCCTAAATGGAAGACCTGGAGTGTCCATAGACTGCACTTTGCCGGTCACTAAGCGCCCCTTTACCCAACCAAAATGCAGGTGTTTCTAACTCAGCCAGTATTCTGCAGTCCAGCATGAAATTAAAGCAGTGGGGTGCCATGTCCTGTTGCTGAGATTTCAGAGGCTGGATGGAGAAGGGCAGCTATTTCCTAGTATCAGCCAGAGAGTTTTCTTTCTCAGAGATCATGAAGTTCCCAAAGAGAAACTAAGTGTATTCTGAGTAGAGTTTATATTAAGTACCTGACTCCTGCTGTGAACAGTGATATGTGGCTGTTTTATAAATTAGCCACATTTGAATTCTAAATCACTACAGGTACAACAGAACCTTTGATATAAGAGTGAGCTTATTTCCTAACAAACAGAATCCTTGCTCAACAGCTGGCTGGGGGAAGGGTTGGCTCTGCTGTTTGAGGAACTTATCTGCTACTAAGTAATATTCTCGGTACCTAGTGGTACAAAATAATGATATTGATAAGAAGAATAAATCTGATCTTGGCTGTTTTGTGTCAAAATAGTAGAAGAAAAATTTTTGTGCAAGTGTGCAGAAAAGTAATAAAACTGCTTAAGGAACAAATTTAATGGCTTCTAAGACTATATATTTCTAATAATTGTTTATACTTCTAATTTAACACTATTATTCCTACCAGGAAGCTCGTTTCTAAAGGTGGAGAGATTGGAATAGAACTGAAGATTCTTAATTCAAAGGAATTCAGAAGTATTAGGTCTGATTTCTATAATGTTCAGTTCTTTGTCTCAAAGAAATTCTTGTAATAAATCTTGTGTAGGCTTGTATAGCTTTTCCTTGGTCTTCCTCAAGGCATACGGGGGTGAGGAAGGCTTAGATCGTAGGTAAATTTTCTGTAAGTAATTTTTAGATTATTACTAAAGGCATTACCACAATTTATAGCCATGCTTCTAGTTTAAGAAGTTAAAAACATCAAAGTTTAAGTTGGTGAGATAGATATATATTAAAATAGTACTTGGCAGCTGTCAGCAAAGTTGCTGGGAGCAATTCAATGAGGCATTGAATGATCAACCTTATAATTTTTGGCTATTTTTCTGTGCATGAGAATCTGGCCTTGTCAAGTTGTACCATCAGCATATGTTTGAATTCAAACCACCTCTTCTAGTCCTCATACTAGCAAGAAATAAGTTTTCCAAAGCAAGTTTGAAATTTGTTGGCAAGTCCAGTGGAAAATCCTTCAGCCATTGCTTAAGTTCCGCCTCTTCTGGGGATATATAAAACCCTCTGTCTCCTGGGTTGTCAGGTCAGCGCTTTTGAGGAGCACTTAGAAAGAACGGCATCCCCGCCTTTCCATCAATGACAGCCGAAAGCCCTAACTACTAGTAATGGCATAATGGGGAGCTAAGAGAGAACTCCAGAAAGGGTCTCAGGAAATACTTTCCCAGAGACAGTCAATACGAAGATGAGGTTGCCTTCCAGAGTGAGCGGTCAAGGCTTGTCACCAGGATTCTGCCCATTTGTGCTATAAATACTGCGGCTGCTCTCATGGCTCTGCGCGTTGATCAAGCACCGCTTGTGCCGCGGGCTCCTTGTGGAACAGACTTAGACAGAGTGTCTGCAAGAGAGAGCACTCCAAGTGTTCTGTAGGAAACAACTCCCGAGCTGACAAGGAGAGAGGAATGGATAGTCTCCTTCCCAATTCTCTGTTTCTATTATAAATTAGATGCCTACTTAAAAAATGAGCAAAGCATAAATAATTTAAAAGAAATCAAAGGCCTTTATTACCACCACTGTACCCGGCTTCTGAAGCTAGCTCGTCTGCCCTGGCACATTTATGGATGTTTGCTCTGCTTTGCTCTCTATTTCTCCCACAAGGAAGTGTGTACTAAAGAAGAAAAACAAAATAAAATGAAAAGTAAAGGAAAGAAACCTCTTGGTATTTTTTTCTTGATGTGGTTCAGCCTCTGTCTGAAACATGCCTGCCTCCCTTTCTTTCCCAAAGGAAGGGCTGGGTTGCTTTAAAACCGGAGGTGGGGATAGCTCACAGGACAAAGCCACCAGGGATGTCCTGGGAAATATTCAAAAAGAAGTCTTCACAGAGCCTGTTGTCCTGTTGTCCCTTTCCATCCTTGCAACATCTTGTAGCTCTGGTTGCAACTTTGTCTCCCTCCTTTTCTCTTTCTTCTCCTTCTCCTCCTTCTCCTTCTCCTTCTTCTTTTTCTTTCTCTTCCTTCCCTTCCCTTCCCTTCCCTTCCCTTCCCTTCCCTTCCCTTCCCTTCCCTTCCCTTCCCTTCCCTTCCCTTCCCTTCCCTTCCCTTCCCTTCCCTTTCCTTCCTTCCTTCCTTCCTTCCTTCCTTCCTTCCTTCCTTCCTTCCTTCCTTCCTTCCTTCCTTTTCCTTTCCTGATTATCCTATTCCTGGTATTTTGTTAGCTAACCAAATGTGTAAAAATGGTCTAACTCTGTTTTAAACAAAATGCAGTGGTCATTTTTCAGAGGGAGACACGGAATTCAGTGGAAAATGACTAAGAATTGGGGGTAAGATTCTACCTCTAATATGTACAAATACTTCAGAAACTTATAAATGTAAAAGTAAAGATGCAGAACTGGAAGTAAGAATATATCCAAGTAGTGAAAGGTCTGTAAAACTGCTGTCCTAGAAGAGATATGGTATTTAGGTCAAAGTGAGCTCTGGCAGAGGCAAAAGATGCTTACTGCCCAACTCAGTCCCACAGTGCAACCCTTGAATCCTTCTTAAAATAGATTTGCACCAAGAATTTAAACATCAAGAAATCTGGAGAAAGACACAGAAAAGGCATGTGGGATTCACAGCTCTAAGGAGCAAAGCTCTGTTAATGCAGTAGTTAATGGGTGTCCTCTAGCTACACAGAACATGCTGGAACAAGTAAGACAGGAGTCTGCATTGAATAGGGTGACTGAAAACAACAACAACAACAACAACAACAACAACAACAACAGAAACCCCTTAGTAGTCACCAGAGTAAAGTTCATGTGGCAAGTGGACTCCCACAGTGGAGAGCTCTCCAGCATCCCTTAGAAGCAGTTTCCTAAAACATAGGTACCTGAAGAATATTTGCCCGTTAGCCAAGATAAAATAACAGCCAGCATGGAGGGAAAATTGGTGGCAGCCTTTTAGAATCACAGGTCTCAAACTTTTAAAGGATATCTTCCCACTCTCAAGAATTATTGAGAACTCCAAGGAACTTTTATTATATAATTGGATGGGTTGTCTCTATTCTCAGTTGAGATAGATAACTGTTTTTTGTAATATTTCAATTTACTAAAGAGAAAGAAAGATAGCAACCATATTCTAAGTTAAAATGGATGACTATATTTAATATTTCAATTCCCTAAAATGAAAGAAAAATATATTCATCACTTGTTAGCATAACTCGTATTTTGAACAATACCTGTATTCTAAAGGGGAAAATTGGGAAAATAGGATCATATTTATTTTCAGAAATACATTTTATATGGCTGGCTTTATAAAAGACAGCAGAATTTACAGATCTTTATATGTTTTATTGTTGTTTGTTTGTTTAATCTAGAAGACCATTACCCCATTGGAAGAGCTAGGGGAAGGACTAAAGGAGCTGAAGGGGACTGCAACCCCGTAGGAAGAACAACATTAACTAACTGGACCACCCAGAGCTCCCAGAGACTAAACCGCCAACTAAAGAGTACACATGGAGGGACCCATACCTCCAGCCCCATATGTAGCAGAGCATGGCCTTGCCGGGTATGGCTCAGTGCTGCAGTGTAGGGGAATGTTAGAGCAGTGAGGCAGGAGTGGCTAAGTGGGAGGAGGAGCCCCCTCATAGAGGCAAAGGGGTAGGGGAATGTGATGGAGGTTTGTGAAGGGGTAACCGGGAAAGGGGATAACATTTGAAATGTAAATGAATAAAATGATTCATAAAAAAAGAAGACCAGTAGCTAGAGGAAAATAATTTAAAGGAAGAAAGACTTATTTTGGCGCACAGTCTCAGAGGTGTTACTCCATGGTCAGATGGCCTGAGCTGAGGCTGAGCATCCCAGGGGTGTGTGGATGTGGAGAAGTTTACCTCAAGACTCCCGAAAGGTAAAGGGAAGTCAGGAAGGGGCAGAAGGCGCATGCTTTAAAGGCGTGGCACCAGTGACCTATTTCCTCCTGCTACTTCTACTTCTTCGTATTTTCATCTCCAGCTTGAGACTCAGTATTAACACATGAGCCTGGGGGAAATGCTTCATATCCAAGCCATAATAATATCTCTATTTGATGCATTGCAAGATATCCCTTTGATTACAGCACAAGAAGAAATTCTGTTTTTTACAGATACATCCATGAAGGAAAAAAAGAGTGGAGTTCTTACAGAAGCAACTGAGAAACCAAGGCTCCTCAGCCCATGCTTTGAGACTGTTCTTGTGGAATACAGTGAACACCACTGCCATTGCTGTGGGGTGAACCAGACTCATCGACTGAAGGTCCACAGCCACAAAGTTGGTTGTGGCTGGCTCAACTCACAAGGGGTTCAGATGAAAGCATAAAGCATATATACCATAGTCTATGGTATTGAGGGTGGATCTTCGGATGCGCTGCAACCAGCAAAGTTTATATAGTTTATTCAATGGGTGAGTCTAAGGCAATATTTCTGCTGCTTAATAATCATCTCAGTTATCACCAGTTTTAGTCATTAAAAGGTATGTGTGGTCACCATAGGATTTTTAGATTCCTCATGAGGCTGAGATTGTTCAACCCTACTGTGGATCGTCTACGGTTATGTTGTTTATACACTAAAGGAGTGAATGATTCTCTACCAGTTCAATCTAGGTGGCCTTTTCGAATGAATGTCTTTCACTTTATTTAAAAAAGAAACTTCCCAATACTGCCCGCCTTTGAGAAGTTGTTTGTCTCCATAGTCCAGCCAATTCTGCAATCTGAGAAAATAGTTCATAAATTTGGATTTTTTCCTTAAAAAAGAAATTACATTTGTATTTATCAAGTATCTTTTATATTTTATAAAAGTATTTTATAAAAGTATAAAAGCTAAGTATTTTATATTTTATGAGTTGCCTCATTTCCCTGGGAATATGACTGTCGACTTCGTCTATTCTCATAAATTCTGTGACTCTTCTTTCTGCTTTAGCTTCTTGAATCCAGCAATGAAAGTGCCCGACAGGTTCAGCAGCCAGCTCTACTAAGAAAGGGGCTTCTTGTGGATTGAGCCTTGAGAGTGTCTTTCAAAGAGGTTTAAAACCCACCAGAACACTTCTAAATTCCAAGTTTATGCAGTTGTAGTCCATCTTAATTGCAAGGTCACACTGTGGCCTATGTTCAAGGACAGCTCCCAGGTGTTGGCTGCTCCTTTGTGAAGGGGCTTTGCACAGAGATCTCATTGACTTCTTCAGCACATCCCCTTGGTAAGCCTGCAGGTCAGGCCTTCAGATCTACTACAAGGTTGGATAAATTTTTATTTTTGTTTTTGTTTTGTTGTTGTTGTTTGCTTATCTCCAACCACGTCCCTTTCTCATGTTCACTATCCCCATTCCCATGCATATAGAGGTCCAGGATTGATTGGAGAAACCCCCACCAGTCTCTGCATCCCAACTCTCCCCATTCCTGAAAAATCTTCCATGAAATTTCTAAAAATAGAGTGACTTCCAACAGAGGAGGAGAGCTGAGCCAGAAAGGGTATCACCCCTAAACATAGTCATCTCATCCAAATTAAGTGTGCCTTCCTTGACTTCTGTTGGAAAAAATCAATACTGTCCGAGGCTATCTAAAGGCCTGTCCGATCGTATCTTTGTAGTCCAGTGGTTCTCAGCCTTCCTAAGGCTGTGACCCTTTAATATAGTTCCTCATGATCTGGTGACCCCAAGCATAAAATTATTTTTCTTGTTAGCTTATAACTGTAATTTTGCTACTGTTAATGAGTTGCAATACAAACATCTGATATTCAAGGGTATCTGATATGTGACCTGCTCTAAAAAGATTATGATCCATATGCTGAGAAGCATTGATCTAATGGATCAGTACAGGACATGCTACCTTAATGAAACGATGGCCCGAATTGTGTTTCTGATTTATAAAGCTGGCCACATTTACTTTTTAACTGAATTTACTTAATTTACTTAATAACAGAATAAAATGAAACTGATTTCTTAGTCCCATCAATACTGTCTTTGTCATACCTCATACTCTCTCTGGATCATGATTCTATTTTAAGCAAGTTACAACTCCTCCTTCTGTCTCAGCTGCCCCCCAGTGGTGGCCTTGTTCTTGCACTGATCAAGGGCAGGAACGCCATAGCCAGACTAGCTGGGTCTAACCTTTCCTCCAATTCTAACTGCTCTATATTCACAGGCAGTTGATTTAATTTCTATTCTTTGAACTCCTACTCCATACACTGGCAGCAGTAATAAACGCCTCTCTCTGTGTTTCATGGAGATTAAATGGGTTAACACACAGGATGGTTCTGCGCATGCTCTGCCCGGGTGCCACCTGTCAGCTTCTATTTCCAGCTGCAGCACTCAGAAAACTTTGTCTCTTGGCAGAGTAAGTATCTGGGCTCCCCACTTCATCACAAATACGAGCCAGACTTAAGCCTAGCCTTCATTACTTTCTATTGATTTTTCTCTAGCCTATTTCCCAAACTATTTTCGCCATTAGGTTACCACACGCACTTTCCAACAACTGGAGCACCCAGACATTCCTATCTCACGTTCTCGCTTCTATGTCTTCGTTCCTCTGCACATTCAGTTCATCCCATATTAAAATTTCATTCATTCTTTGAGACTTAAAAACCAATAGAATCCCTTTCAAGAGGCCCTCCATCATCTTCTCAGAAGGAAGTAATTGACTCACCTTGTGATCTCAGTTAGTTATGATAGCTCCTTTTGGCATCTTGCCATGCATTATTATCCACTGTAATTATATGTATCCATCTTCCCAACTGGAATGCCAGCCCCTCTAAAGCAGGAAGTGTTTTGCATTGATGTTTGCATCTCCCCTGTTTTTCTATTCAGAATCTTGCTTAGAACTAGAAGTCAACCAAAATTCCTGGAGGGTGCATTTTATCCAGTGACAGCTGCCAGTTCTGAACTCCTCCTTAATGACAAATACTGTGTGAGTCATGTGCACAGTCTCGCTTAGCCCTCAAAACTTGCTGTCTTCTTATTTCTCAGATGGGGACATGGAGTCACAGTAAAAATAATTTAAAATGTCATGAACCTGACCTAAGTGCTACCCAAATCCAGATCCAAACTATATTAGGAGCCCTTTCTATTCTCAGAGGGAAGTCTTATGGAGTAGATTAACATGCATGAGTGAACACACACACACACACACACACACACACACACACACACACACTAATTGGTCCTTGGGCTTCCTGCCATTGCCACAGTCATACCCTGCTCTCCTATACTTCAACTTGGCTGAGATTCACTTCATCCTTCTTTGGAGAAACTGGATTCTAGGAGCAGTCACAGATACCTCTCCTGTCAACACTGCTCCTTGGGACAAGAACCGAGCCCTAGTAGGTTCACTGACTGCAGAGAACTCTCCAAAGGACACGTCAGCATTATGCCAGGCCGATTAAAATGCAGAATAAAAATCACCAACTGCCTAATGTGCATTTCACTGTACCATATTTGATGGCATATTTATGCATACATCTTCAGAAACAATATTCTTGTAAGTCTTGTATCAACCCCTTGGGGAGATATTGGCAGTAAGCAGGAAATCAGCAAACACATTGATCCTACATGCTCTGCGATGTTAGTAGTAGTCATGAAATTGAATTTCATCTTAACATATTAAAATCAATATACAGTGTTCAGTTTAATTTAGAATGTAAATACCATCAAGGGTTTTCAAGACAGAGAAAATAGTAGTTTGAAACTCAGATAAGCATATATCATTACATAGACCATTTTCTGTTATTTAGAATAAGCATGATCCCAGAATAGAAAAAAAATCTGCTCATTCTGTCAGAACCAATAGCAATCCAAGGCCAGTGAGACGGCTCATTGGAGAAAGGCGCTTGCCGCTATGCCTGACAACTCGAGTTCAATCCTTAGGGCCCACATGGTAGAGGGAGAGAACGGACTCTTCTCTGCCTTCTACATCCACTCTGTGCATCTCCCTCCCTCCCCCCCCCCCCCCCCCCGCAACACACACACAGCCCCTGAAATCAATCAATGCAACTAAAAAAAGAAACGGGAATTCAAGTTCTTCATTGATCAGACCTGGTGGATAAAAGGTGTTCTTCTTTTAAACTAGCGTGGAACATTTAGCTATTTCTCTGCATAATTTTGTTTTGAAATAAAAATTTCCCCCAAATTACACCTAACATTTATAAATAATGCGAAGGGTTTGGTTCTTTCGTCATGAGGAAGGTGACTGATGCTGCTTGTTTGAGAGATGGGAACGCGCATGGCCAGAGCTTGTTTGAGAGATGGGAGTGCGCATGGCAGGGCCTGGGAATCCCGCATTCCCCCTCAGTGCACTTCCGCTTTATCCCCTACACCTTTCTAGTCTCAGGATGGAATTTGGAGCCATGATTACTTGGATCACCACCGCGTGATGATTGCGCGTTCCCAGAAGAAAGGAAGATGACGAGAGAACGTTAAGTCCTTTACACAGGTAGTGTTACCCTAGAGCCAGTTCAGGAATCCTTCCCGCTTTCATCTTACAGAAGAGAAATGGAGACCCTGAGGCAACACTTGTCCAAAGCCACAGAGCTCTGCAAGTAACTGGGAGGCTCTGAACCTGGCTTTGTTTGATTACAGGGCTTTTGTCTTTGTTTCCTGTAGCTGGACCAGAGAAGGTAGCAAGGCTCTTTTAGAAAATCATTGCTTTGGTTTCAATCAAATAAAGCCCTGTTTCAAGAGAGACTTGAAAGAAAACAGGAGACAAGGGGTTGGCTTGGGGACCTCGGTAAGAAAATAAGAATCACGGATAAGAAAAGACACAGACACCGGTGCTGTTAGGGGGAATTTTGTGCCCAATGCACAGTTCTGTTTTCTTCATCACTGCCGGTTCTCATGGGTGTACTAATTCTATAGGTTCCCATACAAGCTCCTTGGAGGCAAAGTAGGAAGTATGCGGCGGTCTGTTGGGAACTTTGCCAAATCGCACAGCTCTATGATCCAGTTCGATGAGCATCAGTCTTCTTCCTTATACCATCCCATGCGAGGTCCAAAAAAGTACGCCATCACGCAGTTAAAAATCCTTGCCTGTATTACCTAAATGCTCTGAGGTCCTTGGTGGTGTTTAAGTAGTTTCATGTTTGTCCTTAAAAGAATAGACAGTGTTCACTAATTTCCAGATTTCTTGTGATTGAGTATCACGTTCTTTCAGGAGCCACTTCTCAGGTTCGCTTCACAAGGATGCCGTGAGGTAATGTCTGGGAAGCACTCTGCACTCCTTTGAGAAATGTGCTACGTCAATACGATGTATTATTATTTATTGTCAGCCCAGGAGAGAGGCGTGGGCCACAGACGCCTTCCCTTTCCTTTCCTGGATGCATAAGTCCTGTGGCTTCGGTATATTTCGCTTGGAACATTCTAGTAATTGCAATCTTTGGAAAATGCAGGTTGTGTTTGGAACCCTCCAGGGACAGAGAATCCACTCAGTGCCACATGAAGGGGGGTGGGGGGGCGTGTGTGGATGTTGGAGTTGTACAAGTCAATCATACTTCCTCCCAATGAGAAGCTGTCTCTTAATATTGAGTATTTAATTCCCCCTCCTCTGTCTGTCTGTCTGTCTGTCTGTCTGTCTGTCTGTCTCTGTCTTTCTCTGTCTCTGTATGTCTCTGTCTGTCTTAGCTCCCCCCTGCCCATCTGTTTGGAAATGGATAGATTTAACCCATTGGCAATAATGAAGAATTCTTTAAAAACACAAATCCATAAAGTACCACATGAGTTTTCTGTTCTACTTCAAAATGTCATGGATTTGGACTAGCATGTGTCCAAATCCTTCCTTGGTTGTTTCAAAATACAAGCAACCTTCTAGAAAATACAAGCTAACCTTCAGTGTAGCTGCTCTGATTTTCTCTTTAAATTTTTCTAATTAGTTCTCAACTGGCTGAATGGGGTCGTCTCAAGATGTCTGAACTCCAGTGCTTGTGGAAATGATATTTGGATGAAGGGGACTTTCAAGGGGCTGCTGAACCGGTGTTGTCTTTAATTCAATATGGCTGTGTTCTTGGGAAGAGTGGATGAGTACAAACACACAGAGGAAGCCCATGTGAAGACAAAGGAAGAAAGGTGATGGAATAGAGTTCACATTTCAAATGCCTGCAGAATTGTGAGGGAATAAATTACTGTTGCTTAAGGATCCAGTGTTTGCTACTGTCTTGAAAACTAGTAAAATAACAACACAGAAACAAAAAGTTTATGTTATTCAATATTTTACTACTCAATGTGTAGCTCAAAGGCTAGGGGTGCTGCTCAGTGCTTTAGTTAGGGGCTCTCAACCTTAGTGTTGTGACTCTTTAATACAGTTTCTTATGTTGTGGTGACATATAGTCATAAAATTATTTCATTGCTACTGTTATGAGTTGTAATGTAAATATCTGTTTTTCCTGGTGACCTTAGATAAACCCTGTTAGGTTGATAACCATTGGTTTAAGTCTTTGCCTAGGATGGGCAAGGCTCTGGGTTCAATTCTCAGACTCATGAAGCAAGAAAAAAAAACAAGATTATGATGATGTTGCTGCTGATAATATAATAATAATAATAATAATAATAATAATAATAATAATGCAAACTTTGGTCCATTGATACCACCTTGGATGTAATAAAGAACTCTGAGACTTTACCCAGACTTTTGGAATCTAATCCTACATTTTATATGAGCAGTGGTTCATTGACTCCCATTGTCAAAAACAGCGTTACTACTGCTGGGATGCAATGTCCTGACAAAAACAACTTGTGGAGGAAAGGGTTTATTTGGCTTATGCTTTTACATTACAGTTCATCCTCAAAGGAAGTCAGGACAGGAACTCAAACAGGGCTGGGGCTGATGCAGGGGCCATGGAGGAATGCTGCTTACTGGCTTGCTCCCCATGATTTGTGCAGCCTGCTTTCTTGTAGAATTCAGGACCACCAGCCCAGAAGTTGTCCCACTCACAATGGGCTGGACCCTCCCACACCAATCATTAAGAAAATGTCCTACAGGTTTGCCTACAGCCTGATATTATGGAGGTATTTTCTCAATTGAGACTCCATTCTCTCCAATGACCCTTGCTTGTGACAAGTTGTACACACTAGCCTGCACGCCATCATTCTCTGAGGTGGGGAGGTGGCCCTGGTGGGTTGCTTGGGCTCTCTAAGATGGCTAAGTAGCCATTCTCCTTCTCTTCTCACACAATTTTGTCTTTCCTTTCCACCCCACCAAGGACAATTAATGTTGTCCAAATATTTCCAGATGTGCTAATTTTCTACTGGAGTGTGGCCAATTTATCAGGAACTATATTTTAAAGAAATTTACCCTACCTCACCAGGCACCTCCAGATTGCCAAAAGGATCTTTCTGATTGGATTTAAGTCCCAGTCACAAGGGGAAACCTTTCTGAAACCATTATTGGGCCAAGAATCCCATAGTCAGATTAACAACCGTAGGGGGAAAATTACAATTATCATTCTGTTAAATGGACATCGTATTGAGCCAACTCCTAATGACCTATGATTGTACCCAATGATACGGTATCCCAAGACTAAAGCATCTTTCAACTCTCATCAGAGCAGTAGATAAGGATTAGCACAGGTTCCCACAACTGGCCAAGGTTCAGAGAATAAGAGACTATATAATGTTTGGCCTTAAATGGAATATGTATATATTTATATTGCACCTTCTCTTCCAAAGGCTCAGGAGTTATACCTTATTGCATTACATAAATATAGAATGAATGGCACTATAGCATTATTTTCCCATTTGTGTTGGTAACATACAGGTACACTTTTAAGTACGTATTATTTTAGAACAGGTAGTCAAGGACAAGAAAATTGTCTAATGTATAATAGTATGAATGGCGTGATAGTTTTGCAAAAAAAAATTATGAGGTTAGTTTATGATATGCTAAAATTTGAGGAAGAGTAGCCTCAACTAATTTTTCAATGTTTCAAGAGTGAAAGGTCTCCTGATACTTCAGATATGTGAGGGCATGACATGGTCACCAAGGCATTTCTTCTATCTTAGGTCCCAGGAATCAAATTGGGCTTGGTTGGAGGTGAGCCATTCTGTTCCTATTGCCTTTCTTGCTGTGTCCTGTTTCACCCAGGATTATTATGGTAATATCAGCTGCTGACATTTATGTGGGGTTTTATGGTTTGAAAAGCTCTCTCACATGCTTGAAGTCATTTGATCTGTAAAGCATTTGATCTGTATGGCATTTTATCCTATAGAGAATGCTTGCTGGTCTTTGAAAGGGAGGAAGGTCTGCCTATTATTGGAATCTTTCTCCCAGTAGGGTCAGAGAGTCCTCTATATGCATGCTTTTCTATAAGGCTGATCCTATTTGTTGAAGGCCAACAACATCTTTGGTCTTCTGAGACTTCCTAGGTAAAGAATCTGCAACAGCACAATTGCTTGGGAAGGGAAGAGCTGGTGGGTTACCTAGTGCATGGACAGGTGGGTGGGGCATTCAAGGCTACTATTTGACTTCATCAGTATTCTTGCAGGCCTGACTCATGGTCTCAGTAGAAACACTCAGTAGAAGCAATATTGGAGAAAAGTTGTAAGTCATGTGTTGTCTTTTTCAGTCCTTTGAATCCTAGTTTGAATGACTATAGTTTTTCAGGTCCCTTGTGGTGGAATTATTCTTTCACTATTACAGAATTTCATACAACTTTCAAAGGTTTCTTTTTGTCACACCGGACTTAGGTGACTTGGTGTTGGTGCCTCCTGTACTGAAGAATGGGCTTCTCAAAGCAGAAATGTTCTTCCCAAAATGTATGCTGAGCACTGCATGGGGTATCTTATTTTGCATATGGCGGGTACAGAAGGAGAATTTGTGTGCTTGAAATTAAAACGTGAAACAAATGTCACACAAGAAGGAATGATAATATGCATAAAGCTTTATTTCAATATCATTTGAGATATTCATGTTTTGCATTGTTGCCTAGGAATAAATAATTTTTTATCTAACCCCACCATAATTTCATCTTTAAACTGTCATTTCAAGATGGAAGAGTTCAGGGCTGTCAATCTACTATTGATGTGTTCATTAGGATTTTTATGTTTACTTTTGAAATATAAAATTCCCAGCATAAGTCCCTTCTGGTCCACTGCAGCACCGGGGTTCCTGGACCGGGGAGTCTCCGGACACCCGCAAGGACCCACACAGGATCCCCCATGGGATCCTAAGACCTCTGGTGAGTGGAACACAGTGTCAGCTCCAATCCAATCACACAGGACCTGAGACTGCATTAATTAAGGAAGCAGATAACCCGGCCTGATCAGGGGCACAAGTCCCTTCTGGTTCACTCCAGCAGTGGGGTTCCATGTGTGCAGAGTTTCTGGACACCCCCAAGGTCCTCACAGGACCCTCCATGGGATCTTAAGACCTCTGGTGAGTGGAACACAACTTCTGCCAGGAGGCAGGTTTGAACACCAGTTATCTGGGCACCTTCCCTGCAAGAGGAGAGCTTGCCTGCAGAGAGTACTCTGACCACTGAAACTAAGGATAGAGCTAGTCTCCCAGGTCTGCTGATAGAGGCTAACATAATCACCTGAGGAACAAGTCCTAACCAGAGATAACTATAACAACTAGCTCCAGAGAATACCAGATGGCAAAAGGCAAATGTAAGAATCCTACTAACAGAAACCAGGACCACTCACCATCATCAGAACGTAGCACTCCCACCCCACCTAGTCCTGGGCACCCCAACACAACCGAAAAGCTAGACCCGGATTTAAAAGCATAGCTCATGATGATGGTAGAGGACATCAAGAAGGATTTTAATAACTCACTTAAAGAAATACAGGAGAACACTGATAAAGAGTTATAAGTCCTTAAAGAAAAACAGGAAAACACAACCAAACAGGTAGAAGTCCTCAAAGAAAAAAGGGAAAACACATTCAAACAGGTGATGGAAATGAACAAAACCATACTAGACCTAAAAAGGGAAGTAGACACAATAAAGAAAACCCAAAGTGAGGCAACGCTGGAGATAGAAACCCTAGGAAAGAAATCTGGAACCATAGATGCAAGCATTAGCAACAAAATACAAGAGATGGAAGAGAGAATCTCAGGTGCAGAAGATTCCATAGAGAACATTGGCACAACAATCAAAGAAAATACAAAACGCAAAAGGATCCTAACTCAAAAACATCCAGGAAATACAGGACACAATGAGAAGACCAAACCTACAGATAATAGGAGTTGATGAGAATGAAGATTTTCAACTTAAAGGGCCAGCAAATATCTTCAACAAAATTATAGAAGAAAACTTCCCAAACCTAAAGAAAGAGATGCCCATGATCATCCAAGAAGCCTACAGAACTCTAAATAGACTGGATCAGAAAAGAAATTCCTCCCGACACATAATAATCAGAACAACAAATGCACTAAATAAAGATAGAATATTAAAAGCAGTAAGGGAGAAAGGTCAAGTAACATATAAAGGCAGACCTATCAGAATCACACCAGACTTTTCTCCAGAGACTATGAAAGCCAGAAGAGCCTGGACAGATGTTATACAGACACTAAGAGAACACAAATGCCAGCCCAGGCTACAATACCCGGCCAAACTCTCAATTACCATAGATGGAGCAACCAAAGTATTCCACGACAAAACCAAATTCACACATTATCTTTCCAGGAATCCAGCCCTTCAAAGGATAATAACAGAAAAAAACCAATACAAGGACGGAAATCACACCCTAGAAAAGGCAAGAAAGTAATCCCTCAACAAACCAAAAAGAAGACAGCCACAAGAACAGAATGCCAACTCTAACAACAAAAATAAAAGGAAGCAACAATTACTTTTCCTTAATATCTCTTAATATCAATGGACTCAATTCCCCAATAAAAAGACATAGACTAACAGACTGGCTACACAAACAGGACCCAACATTCTGCTGCTTACAGGAAACCCATCTCAGGGAAAAAGACAGACACTACCTCAGAATGAAAGGCTGGAAAACAATTTTCCAAGCAAATGGTCTGAAGAAACAAGCTGGAGTAGCCATTCTAATATCTAATAAAATCGACTTCCAACCCAAAGTTATCAAAAAAGGCAAGGAGGGACACTTCATACTCATCAAAGGTAAAATCCTCCAAGAGGAACTCTCAATTCTGAATATCTATGCTCCAAATGCAAGGGCAGCCACATTTATTAAAGACACTTTAGTAAAGCTCAAAGCACACATTGCACCTCACACAATAATAGTGAGAGACTTCAACACACCACTTTCATCAATGGACAGATCGTGGAAACAGAAACTAAACAGGGATACAGTGAAACTAACAGAAGTTATGAAACAAATGGGCTTGACAGATATCTACAGAACATTTTATCCTAAAACAAAAGGATATACCTTCTTCTCAGCACCTCATGGGACCTTCTCCAAAATTGACCATATAATTGGTCACAAAACAGGCCTCAACAGATACAAAAATATTGAAATTGTTCCATGCATCCTATCAGACTACCATGGACTAAGGCTGATCTTCAATAACAACATAAATAATGAAAAACCAACATTCACGTGGAAACTGAACAACACTCTTCTCAATGATACCTTGGTCAAGGAAGGAATAAAGAAAGTTAAAGACTTTTTAGAGTTTAATGAAAATGAGGCCACAACATACCCAAACCTATGGGACACAATGAAAGCATTCCTAAGAGGGAAACTCATAGCTCTGAGTGCTCCAAGAAGAAACTGGAGAGAGCCATTGCATACACTAGCAAGATTTTGCTGAAAGGACCCAGATAGAGCTCTCTCTTGTGATACTATGCCGGGGCCTAGCAAACACAGAAGTGGATGCTCACAGTCAGCTATTGGATGGAACACAGGGCCCCCAATGGAGGAGCTAGAGAAAGTACCCAAGGAGCTAAAGGGACCTGCAACCCTATAGGTGGAACAACAATATGAACTAACCAGTACCCCTGAGCTCTTGACTCTAGCTGCATATGTATCAAAAGATGGCCTAGTCGGCCATCACCGGAAAAAGAGGCCCATTGGACACGCAAACTTTATATGCCCCAGTATAGGGTAATGCCATGGCCAAAAAATGGGAATGGGTGGGTAGGGAAGTGGGGGGGGTGTGGGGGACTTTTGGGATAGCATTGGAAATGTAATTGAGGAAAATACGTAATAAAAAATATTAAAGAAAAAAGAAATATAAAATTCCCAATTGCATATTAATTTAAAAATATTAAATTTATAAAATACTTCTACTTTCTTTAGCTTTGTATACAAATTTTAATGATTTTGCATACACTGATGTGCTATAAATATCTTAAATATTATCATTGGAGACTTTTAAAAGGTGGAAGCAATGTCTAACAACAATTCAACACATATAAGATAATGATTATTGATTTAACATTCAAAACAAAGGTTTTTGAGAAGATAGATATTTAGCAGTTGATTTTTAAGTTTGCATGTAACCTTTAAGTGAAATTATTACCACCAGATATCTTTTAGTAATTCTATAAATAAAACTTAAATTCTCATGAACATTCAGTCACTACCTCTAATATTGAATATTGCTTTGGATAATTTCTTTCTTTCCTTTTTTTACTAGATATTTTCTTTATTTACATTTCAAATTTTATCCCCTTTCCTGGTTTCCCCTCTGAAAACCCCCCATCACATCCCCTCTCCCCCTGCTCACTAACTCACCCACTCCTGCATCCCTGTCCTGACATTCCCCTACACTGGGGCATAGAGCCTTCACAAGGCCGAGGGCCTTTCCTCTCATTGATGTCCCATAAGGCCATGCTCTGCTACATATGACGCTGAAGCCTTGAGTCCCTCCTTGTGTACTCTTTGGTTGGTGGTTTAGTCCCTGGGAGCTCTGGGAGTACTCGTTGGTTCATATTGTTGTTCCTCCTATGAGACTGCAAACCCTTTCTGTTCCTTAGGTCCTTTCTCTAGCTCCTCCATTGGGGATCCTGTACTCAGTCCAGTGGTTGGTTGTGAGCATCCACTTCTGTATTTGTCAGGCACTGGCAGAGCCTCTCAGGAGACAGCTATATCAAGCTCCTGTCAGCAAACACTTGTTGGCATCCACAATAGTGTCTGGCTTTGGTAGCTGTATATGGGATGGATTCCTAGGTAGGACAGTCACTGGATGACCTTTCCTTCAGCTTCTGCTCCAAACTTTGTCTTTGTATCTCTTCCCATGGGTATTTTGATCCCCTCTTCTAAGAAGGACCAAAGTATCCACACTGTAGTCTTCCTTCTTCTTGAGCTTTTTATGGTCTATGAATTGTATTCTGGGCTAATATCCACTATCAGTAATTGTATACCAGGTGTGGTCTTTTGTGATTGGGTTACCTCATTCAGGATGATATTTTCATTTTCTGTATCCATTCTTCCCTTGAAGGACATCTGGGTTCTTTCCAGCTTCTGGCTATTATAAATAAGGCTGCTATGAACATAGTGGAGCATGTATCCTATTACATGTTGAAGCATCTTCTGGGTATATGTCCAGGAGTGGTGTAGCTGGGTCCCCAGGTAGTACTATGTCCAATTTTCTGAGGAACCGGTAAACTGATTTCCCTAGGAGTGGATCACTTATTTTGCGTCTGTTGACCAGTGATGTCCCAACAACCTCCAAACATCTCAGGCTCTTGCTAATGTTCTTTGTCATCGTCTAGAATTTGGCACTAAGGCTTATTACTGAAGACATCACATACCTGAATCATAGAACAAAGAGTAGCCAAGGTGGCGCTAGCCTTGATATTTCATCTATTTCGGTAGCTTTTATAGTAGTGAGAGGGGCTATATACACTACCAAAGAAGAAATGTCATCACCAATCTTCACCAGATGTGAACCCTGCAAATTACAATCATGACTTGGTTTGGCATGACATACCCATTGGTGCAGTATGCCATGAACAGGATGGGGTTAACCAATAGCTTTCTGATCAGAGATAATCCCACTGAACACGATGAAACCCATACCTGGTATACTATTGGGCCAAGGACCCAAGTTCAGAGACAGATCATAAATCACAGGAGAAAACCTACTCCTATTATTTTGCTAAATGGACACGTATTAAACAAACTCCAAATGACCTATCATTATACCCACAGATGCATATTCAACCCTCATCAGAGAAGCTTCCACTTTTAGATAAGGATCAGCACAGAGACCACAACTAGCCAAGGTACAGAGACTAAGAGACTGCAGAATGCCTAGATCTAAATAAAACATGTCCGTTATACCTCCTCCTCCAAAGTCTCAGGGATTGTTGTGGGAGAGGGAACAGAAAGACTGCAAGAAATATATGCATTCATGCATGTATGTATGTATGTATGTATGTATGTATGTATGTATGTGTGAATGTATGCATGCATGTATATATGCATGTATGTATGTATGCATGCATGTATGTATGTGTGAATGTATGCATGTATGCATGTATGTATGTAACAGCAATTAATGAAAGATGATTCTATGAATTTGAAACAGAATAAGGAGAGGAATATGGAAGAGTATGTAGAAAGAAAAAGGGAATGGGAAACAATGTAATTAGAGTCTCAAAAATTTTACAAAGTAATTTTAAACACCTATTAATTTTAAAATATTTAAAATATATTTTTAAGATTTCACAAAAACAGCACAAGAGCCAAAGGCTGCAGATGACAAGGGACAGTGTCTACTGGGCAGATGCACATATGAGTTCACAGAGGCTGGGACATCGTGTATGAGACCTGCAGCAAAGAGACGAGAGCTGGGCAGGAGGGTCCACCCCCACTGGAGCAGCTATTTGAAATTTCCAGTTGAGTGGAGAAGGAAGGTCAGTTTCTCTAAATCTGTAGGCCTTGCTAAATTACCCACTCTCAGCTGACCACACAAACTGGAATATTTTGGCAATACAAAATGGCCTTGACAAAAAAGGTAGTTTTCTTAGCAAATTCTTCCTACTGGCAGGCAGCAATTTGCAGTTTCAAAGAAAGAATTCATTGTTTTATTATTTATCTTAAAAAGAAATCTTATTAGACTCTGGAAAGAATCAGAAATCTAAACTTTTATGGAGGAGCTAGAGAATGTACCCAAGGAGCTAAAGGGGTCTGCAACCCTATACGTGGAACAACAATATGAACTAACCAGTACCCCCCAGAGCTCATGTCTCTAGTTGCATATGTATCAGAAGATGGCCTAGTTGGCCATCATTGGAAAGAGAGTCGGCCATTGGTCTTGCAAACTTTATATGCTTCAGTACAGGGGAATGCCAGGGCCAAGAAGTGGGAGTGGGTGGGTAGGGGAGTGGGGGGGGAAGGTATGGGGGACTTTTGGGATAGCATTGGAAATATAAATGAAGAAAATACCTAATAAAAAAATTTAAAAAAATAAATAAAAGAAAACAGCCATTTCTGCTGCAAATACTTAGAATGCATATGTACTCAACAGCAATTCTTTCTATTCTTTCTTCCCCCCCCCCCTTTGGTTTTTCGAGACAGGGTTCCTCTGTATAGCCCTGGCTGTCCTGGAACTTTGTAGACCAGGCTGGCCTCGAACTCAGAAATCTGCCTGCCTCTGCCTCTCGAGTGCTGGGATTAAAGACGTGCGCCACCACGCCCGGCTAGCAATTCTTATTAAATCATATCAGGAAGCTGAGGGCAGAAATGGGTACAAGAGATCAATCATCACCAGTCCAGCTTCAGTGAGAGTCACTTCAGTCAGTGTTGCCATTGTTCTTGTTCCATGACCTTAAAAGGTCTCTAGTTCAACTAAAGAAAAGGCCATCCAGAGGCTGCTCCACCTACGAATCCATCCCATCCTCAGACACCAAACCCAGACACTATTGCCAAGAAGTGCTTGCTGAAAGAGCCCCTAAGAGGCTCTGCCAGTATCTGAACAATACAGACGTGGCTGTTCTCAGCCACCCATCGGACTGAGCACCGGGACCCCAATGGAGGAGTTAGGGGAAGGACTGAACGAGTTGAAGGGGATTGCAATCACATAAGAAGAACAACAATATCAACCAACCAGACCCCCCCCCCGCCCCCGCCCCAGAGCTCCCAGGGACTAACTAACCAACCAAAGGGTACACATGAGGAACCCATGGCTCCAACTGCATATGTAGCAGAGGATGGCCTTAACTGGCATCAGTGGGAGGGGAGGCCCTGGGTCCAGGGAAGGCTCGATGCCCCGGCATAGGGGGATTCTAGGGCCATGAGGTGAGAGTGGGTAGGTGGGGGAAGCACCTTAATAGTTTCAGATGGAGGGGGAATGGGATAGGGGGCTTGCAGAGGGAAAACTAGGAAGGGGGACAACATTTGAAATATAAACAAATAAAATAAATAATTAAAAACTGTGCCATTCTGAACTTCAAATTCTTCTCTAAGATTTTCTACATCAGAGCCACTAGCAAAAACATCTTAATCTAACTGCACTAACAATTTGATTTTCCCAAATGCTTTCTAAGGGTGGTAGTCATAGCTGACAATCTGTATCTCTAGGTTCTTTCCTCGGGTGGATCATTAATCTGTTCCAGTAGCCATGACTGAAATTGATCAAGCTTTGTTATTGTGAGTGCCCAGTGAGGGACTGGAAGGACCCTTAGAGTTTTCATAAATTCTTAGATTAAGAAAGATGTCAAGGCAGCAAGCAGAGCAAAACTCCTTAACATCAGAAGATCCCTAGAACACGTGGTCCTTGGGGCCACGCCTATCTGAGCCACACCCACCATGGTTGTGCTAACCCATGGGCCAAAGTTGGACAAGGGGATCACAATCATGATCAAAGCAAATTGTATACAGTTCTAAAAAAAATTATAAATGACGTAGCATGGGTAAGACGGGAAGGCAAAACAATTAGTTAAGTCCAAATTAGAAACCTAATATGCTGCAGATGAAAACAAATTTCATTACCGTTAAATAGTTAAATGATGATAAAATCTCATGTAATAAGAGTTAAATAGAAGACTGAGAATAAATACCTAGACTCCTTGAGGACTATATTGTTGAGGGCCTTATGTAAAAATTTGAGACAAAACAAAGAACCCCTGAAGAAAGTCCACAAAACCTAATAAACAATGAATGAAATAACCAGAATCCAGGTACTTTCTGTTAAAATAATCTCAATGCAATTTTATGTGTTTGTATCACATGAAGAAAAAAAGCGAATATATGTTCTAGAAAAACCCATACCTTAGCTTTTAAGATAGAATTAACATCAAATTCTCCTTTAAGAATGCCAGCACAGCCCTGGCCAGCATGAGTGTTCACCATGACCCTCCTGGCAATAAATGACGTGTGCTCTGATGTTCACAGGATCTGACAGGTGGTTTCTCCTTTTGGAGATGACCTGATGATCTTTTCTGTTGATTGAATACAATGAGAATGTGGCTATTCAGAGCAATTGAAATGTTTAAAAATATTGTTATGATATGGCGCCAAACAGTTAGCTTAAGAAAAAAAAAAGATGTCTATAAAATCAGACAAAGACAAAACTCTTTCTCTGCTGAGGTTAAAAACTTTTATGCTTGTGTATGCTCAGATAAGGGACAAAGGAGATGTTGGTCTCTTGCTGAAGCAAACCCCACAGTCATAAATTTACTCGAGTAATCCGGTGACCTGTTTTGGTTGGGAGAATTTTTTTTTCTCAAATTATCCAGTAAGCAAGCCAACCACAAAACAAAAGGATAGTATACCATGAAAAGTATTTAGGTCATTTATTTTGATATGTGAGGTTTGAGTTTAATTATTTATACAATTTCATAGTGCAGTAGTGTCCTGTGTTTTTTTTTTTTTTTCAAAAAAGTAATGAAGGTTCCTAAACATAAGCTTTCAGTAGAGTCTAGGCTAGGAAATCTTTACAGGAGCATATTATTGAATTCAATTTTAAATTACATTCAAATCATAGGGGCAATGATAAATGAAATGTGCTTTTAACTCAAAAATTAGAATTGAGTGTATGCTTAAGAATAGGAAGTGAAGATATGGCTGACCTTTGCCCCAATCCTATCGCTAGGGAGGCTTTGGACTTGAGGATGAGGTATTAGGCTTTCCTACCACATTAGGAAAAATCGTAGATATCTGAAAGATGGTAGTGTAGAAGGTGTACTCTGTCACAGAGAGAAACATGATTGCTTTCAAATATTTATGAAGTCTACTTCCTGTGCCAAGCCTTTACTGGATTCCTGGACTATAATCCTGAACACAGCACAACACTTACTGCCAAGGAACAGTCACATTAGTTAGGACAAATAACGTTTGTCCTGTAAGATGCTAAAGTCCAATGGCTTGGCATAGTATAAGCTTCTTCTTGGTGATGAGAGATCTTCTGTATTGTTATTCCAAGGGTGGGATTTCTTGCAGTGTTGTTTTGCTTTCTTCTAAAACTTGTTGAGGGATCTTCTTCTTCATCCTAGTATCTAATCAGATGTCAGAATCTAGAAGATGGTACTGAGGGAAAATGGTGGAGATTGGGTGTCTGCGTTCTACTGCCAAGAATTTGATCAAAGCAGTCTTATTTAGCTTCAAGGGAAACTGGGGAATATGGGTCAGCTTTGTCTTGCGAGAAGACAGAAATATATTTTAGTGAACACCATTGACGTTTGCCATAGCACGTGAGGAGAAGTGACTTCAAGTACTGCATCACTGTTACACAAGAGACTAATGTGCGTGGTAAACACACAACCTTCTGGAGATCAAGCATCAAGGTTCCAAGAGCAATGACATTTTATTCCCTTTTCTGTTGCTGAGCCAAGGTGCTGGAGGCTAGCTACTTTATAAAGAAAAAAGGATTATTTAACTTAAAGTTTTAAAGGCTGAATTTTCAAGAATGAACAGCCAGGTTCATTTGGGCTCTGATAAGCCCTGATATATTATCTTCCTTCACGGCACAAGTAAGTTAATGGTCACATGTAGGAGACTTCCACTCTGTGGCATAATCTTGCTTCATAGCCATTGGATCTTGGGAGAACTCACTCTTGGATACCAGTGTGGATCTCCTCTGACAACAATAATCCTTTGATGTATTTACAACGCAATGGGTCCTACCTTTTAAAGGCTTTACTGCCTCCTTAGCATTGTCCCTGGGGGAACCAAACTGTCAGCACCCGAAACTTTGGGTTCTGTGTTGGCACCATTTTAACATCATAGCATATGTTCAATGAATATGCATATAATAGAAAACTCTAAAAAGCATATTAAATTAAGGGAAATCTCAAATGCTTAATACAGATTGATTTCTTAGTTGCAAAATATTAATTATTTTAGATTTACTTATTTTATTTTGTTTGTGTAACTGTTTTGTCTGCACGTGTTTTTGTGGACCACATGTGTACCTGGTTGTTCATGGAGGTCAGAAGATGGCATCAAATCCTCTAGAACTGAAGTTACAGATGGTTAGCCTCCATGTGGGTGCTGGAAACCAAACTCTAGTCTTCTGCAAGAGCAGCAAGGACTCTCAACTGCTGTACCATCTCTCCAGTCTCTACAAATTTTAGTAAGATAATTGAGTCACACTACTTACAGTGTTGATAGTAGGGTGAGCTCTTTATCCAGTTTGACATTTTATCTAGTTTCAAAACCTTGGTCAAATATTACAACCAAAAATTGGCCTTATCATAGTCTACTAATCTTATACAAATTTCCTGAGTTTTATTGGCATTCCTATACTGGTATTTTGTCAATTTTACTAGCTTACCTAGATTTATTAATCACCCAAGGCAAGATACAGAATAGTTTCATCATCTCTAAACCCTCTATGCCATCACCCTTCCCATACTTCCTAATCAATTCTTTATTTCTAAAGCTTAATGTTATAAATGTGTTTCATGCATAAGATTGTATATGTATATGGTTGCATATGTATATGATTTCATATATATATGACTGTATATGTATATGATTCTATGATACATTACTTTTGAGTTGAGCATTTATTACTCACCATCCTTTTCTTTTTGAGGGCTAGGGTTAGAGTGGGGTCCCCACTGTGTCTTCCTGGGTGATCTAGAGCTTCTATGCAGACCAGCTTGGCCTGAAACTTGAAGTAACTCCTCTACCTCTGCCTCCCAAATTCAGCAATTGCCTAGCACTCAACACGATTTTCTGCAGTCATCAAAGTTGCTATAATTGATTAATAGTTCACCTCTTTTATTTCAGGAAAGTATTCTGTTTTTGGAAATCCCATGGCTGTTTATCCATTTGTCAGTAGGATGTCTGTACTTACTTCAGCTTGAGATATCATTAGTAAAGGTGCTTGTGCATTCACAAACTGTTGTTTGCGAAAATGTAAATTACTGTTTCTCTAGAAACACCTGCCTGACTTCAGACTGGTGCGGATTTCAGGCTAGCTTCCTATTAGGACCCCATGACACCAGACTAGTAATCATTTCACGTTCCTCCTCATCCCAGCCCACTCAAGACCTGTGGTCTCAAGCAGGGCTCTTCTAGTCTCCACCGTACTCCCTGCCCAAGGAGCCCATCTGGGCATGAGTGGCACTGGACTGGTGGTTGTCTCAAGCTCACTTTTTTCATGGAGTATTAGGCTTTCAGATGGTCACAACACTGAGCATAGACATAGCCTCTCTCCTCTCTGCCACCTACTGATGCACATGTGACACAACACTCACACATGCAATGTCTCTAGGTGAAGGAACATACTAAATATATATTTAAATTAATATATATTAATTAAATTTGTTGTTTGATAAACACACACATATATATTATAATCCATATACATATGTATATTAATGCATTCTACTTACTAACACCTCTATACTCTCTTACTCTCTTATATCCTTTTACCCACTTCAACCCTTCTTGTGTGCAGGTATTGTTTTGTGACTACTGAGTTTAATCAATGCCATCTGTGTGAGCACGGATTTGAAACTATCCATTGAAGCTTGGTGGGTCTTCCCTTTCTTTTTGTTTTAACTTAAAAAAATGACAAGAACACTATTAAATGTTATATCTTATGTAAGTAAGTATCCTGTGTTGTTTGAAGGATTTTGCAATTCCCGTGCCTAAGTTAATTAGCCTTCTCTGGTTCCTAAAAGCCTTTGGTTCTAATCTGGCCTTTGGGTTCTACTTTCTTTTGCTTCTACTACACCAGTAATCAATGTATTCAGTTTCGATCATGACTGCTGGCCTTTGCTTCGACTGCTCTGGATCCACAGGGGTCAAAAGAGCTGCTCTTATCTGTTTTGCCTCTAAAGTCCTGTTTGGATGTCTGGTGCATTTGCATGCTTAACAAACATTTCCAAGGAATTTTGGCATTTCTTTGTTGTGCCTCTTTCTCTGCGGCGTGAACCCTTGGATTGTGGAAGGCAGTATACCGGACATGGTCTCACACACAGTCTCCTCTAGTGCATGCAGCCATCCTGCAGAGTGAGTACTCATATCTTTGTTTTGCTAAGAAGGAAGCAGAAACACACAATTGAGATAACTGAGAGTTATGATCTGAGTAAACTCATCATAGGGTGTTCAGCTGTGGCTCTTCTGGTTGCTGTGTGATATTACCCAAAGTGAAAATGAGCTGGCTTCCCCCAAGATCCATGGTTGCTGTTCCCTTACTGTCTATCACCAAGACAAGATTATGTCACGTAGTGTTGCAGTTTTTTTAAACCTAGAGTTTATAAATGAAAGCTCAGCAATTAAGTTTTTCATGTGACGCTTCTGATAAAAGACTAGATAAAAGACACAGATAAGAGACTAAAGTCACGTAGGAGAAATAAGTCACATTAATTTATAAATTGGATGCAAAAAAATCTCTCTCATCATGAAAGTTTACAATATGACATAAATAAAAGATACCCTCTAAATCACTGTAACTCTAAACATCGATGAATCATCTCATACTATGGTAGAATTCATTCTTCAATCCAACCGGCAGCTCGTGCTTCTGGCCCAGAGCCACTTCAAAATTTGTGATGACCATGGCTAGAGTTTTATTTTGCTCCATTCTGTCCTAGATACATTCTAAAAGGCATTTATTTATTTATTAATTTCTTCTTTCTCATCTTACAATTAAAGTCTTAAAAATATGATGGAATCTATCACAAACCTATGTAATCTCAGAGTGCTAGTGGGAAAGATAGATATATAAAGAGATCAAAATTAAGTAAAGGCATACTTGCAAACAAAGTTATAAAAGGACAGTAATGAAGGCTCCAATCTTAAATGCACTCCCTTCTTCTTTCTTGTAGCCATCAGGAACTCTCAGAAGGTCAAGAGCTGAGTAGAAACATTTTGTGTCTACATACCTGAGAGAGTGTGGCAGAAAAATCTGTCAAGATTTCAACACACCCTCTGTTGTTGTGTGTCTTGCCTGCTTTGACACCCATTTGTGGGTCCATGGTTAAGTTTTAGAATGTAGCTAGGAATTACTCCGGTCTAAGTGTATCTCTCACATATTGTCACAGAAGCATCTCTTTATAACAGAGCATTGCAAAAAACAACAACAGATCAAAATGCAGATATCACTAGATCATGGGAACTCAGACCCAACAGGATACATCTGCAATACCATGCCTGCACCTAAGGCTCTGAGAACATTGTGGAAGAGGGAGTGGAAAGATTGTAGAGACAAAAGACCAGGATGTTTGCTGTTTGATTGTGTCCAAGAAATGACAGGGAAGCTACATACTCATGGTATCTCTACAACATTATTACCCAAATAATATGTAAATAATGATATCAATAGACATGCTAGTGTGGAAAAGGAAGCTCTCACTGGGTCCACCCTTCAGCCCCCACCACTAACAAAACATTATGAACAACTAATGACTGCTGAGAGAGGGGGATTAGCCTTCTCTAGGGATATGCCTTCTAATTGGTTATTAAGTACAAAGTGGTTGCCCTGAAATCACATGCACATAAGCCACACTATATGTACCCAACAAGCTGTATTTATATATTTATGCATATATATGCAATAATAATAATAATAATAACAATAATAATAGAAAAAGATGCAATTAATTAATTGCGAGGGATTGGGGATCAAGTTCAAGGAAGGGGTTGAAAGAAGAAAGAAAGGGTGGAAGTGATGTAATAATATTTTAATAAATTATCTCTACCTATGTATGGGTTAATACAGTCTTTTATTCATGGTTGACAGTGCCCACGTTAATTTGAATGTTTCTCTCACATCTTGTACAACCATTGGCTCAGAGAATAAGCTTCCTCCCTAGCATAGAGGTACAAGCCCTAATTAGCTAAGACTGACAAGGCCTTTCCGTTGATTGGTTGAGCCTCTAACATATGATTCGGTTCTGGCCAATGAAATATAACAGGAAACATGTCTGAGATAAAATTTTCTTTATTGATAAAGAGATTTTCCTTTTTTTTTGTTTTTCCTGTGAAGACGTGCTCTATAGTGATTAGCTGTGGATTCTTGGACTTGCACTAGACAAATAGTGAATATGCAGTGAAACCTGGGGGAAGAGCTCCAAATGCTGAGGATGACAGAAGATATGAGCAGAAATCTTGATCTTGGCTGATGATGCAGAGCTACTGGGTTAGCATCTCGGCAAGCATGTTTTGGTCATCATTAAAGCCCATTCAACTGGATAGTTTAGTTCTTATTATCTAAATGTCTTAACAAAAAAGAAGAGCTAACATTTCTGTATCTCTTGGGGAAACAAAACATATAAAATTTGAACTGGTGCTTAAAACCAATTCAAGACGAGACCTTGAGGGGACATAAATCGAGCTCATCGCTAGCAAGAGCTAGCCATGACTAGACAATGGCATTGTAGGGAGACATTTTGTTTTCTGGTCTGCTGGAAATATAAGGCCTAAAAAGCCAATAAAAGACCTTACATTTTATAATTGTTGTTATTAATGCTTTTGATGTTACTTTGATATGTTACCACAGAGTTTAGGCTTTGTTCTATAAGCAAATGGGGTCAGAGGAATCTTAATGGTGAACACTGAAGAAATATGTATATTCTAGCCAACCATATTTGGTGGCAGACTAACACGTGATGAAAGAAACCGATAGTATAAAGACTGGAGTCGGAGAGATCAAGACCATGTTTCTGCCTTGTTATATTTACAGTGGTAAAAAGTCTTCATACAGAGTTAAGGGAATACAGTTGGGCTAAGTCGTTGACTAAGTTAGGCACTGCCAGTGCTGTGAACAATCTGCCCCATTCTTACTCTTCATACCAATGGCTCTGTTTCTGCCTGGGTTGGCTTTACCCACATCCAACTCCCTGACTGTGTTAAATTTCCATCATTTTCAGAAAATTGTTCCAAAAAAAAAAAAAAAAACCCAACACCTATTTTTCCCACAGCTCCCAACTATATAGCCCTGAGATTAATTTTGGTGGCTTGAGTACAGTTTGTGTCTCCATTCTCAAACTGATTACTGTGACCAGAGAAATAGAGCATTCCAAGTGATCAAGCTGAGTCACAAACCTACACCTGGACGCAGGACGACGACTCAGTGAATGACTTAGACTGAGACAAGGAGGACCTCTGCTATCTACAACAGACCTGATCAGGAGCTAACACCCTGTGAAGAGACGAAAGCTGGGACATGCTACCAGGAAATGAACAGGAGGCTCACTTGTAACTTGAAGGGTGATATGTATTGTTAATGTGACAGATAATGAAACAGATGGTTAATAAGAAAAAGTATTTTGCCTGTAGCCCTCTCTGCTGTACATGTCTCATCCATAGTCCACACGTGATCTATGTGACTGACACAAGTGCATGATCCCAAACCTAGGCTACAATATCTCACAGTGATGTCATAAAGGAAGAAGATGGAAACCAACTTTCTAGACTGTTTCCTTCAGCTGCCTAGATTCATTGGTTGGAGTTTTCTCCTCACTGTGACAACATATCTGATATGTCACTGCTTGATGCTCTTTCGCACACTAAGACTCCTGGGTCTGCAAGTTGTTTGTCCCTTCATCTTCATCTTCACCCTTCAGACGGGGGTCTCAATTGTGTATCTTTGGCTAGCCTGGAACTCAGTAGGTAGATCAGGTTGGCCTTGAACTTGTGCCTGCCAGCCTGATCTGCCTGCCTCTGCCTCCAAGTGCTGTGACCAAAGGTGTGCATCGCTACACCCAGCTCCATTTTCGCGTCTTGTCAATGAACTGTATTTTCTCCGGGCTGGGGGCATAAGCAGTTGAGAGTGCATACTAGTCTTTCAAAGAACCCGAGTTTGGTTCCTGGCACCCACAGTAGCTTGCATCTACCTATTTATCTATCCACCTATCTATCCCTCCGGGGGAGCCACCATTTATCATTTCCTGGTTCCCACAGGCATCTCGTGTATGTGCAAAAACACACAGGCATATAAACTAAATCTTAAAAAAAAAATCTAGAATTTTTATGCCTTTTTGATGGGGAAACCCAAAACTACATCCTTGTTATCCACGCCAGCCTCACCCTGGACAAGTTCTACTCCCACAGAAAAACCAAGGCTGTGGCCTGCTTGACTCCCTGGAACTGTGCTCCGCTACCCAGATCCACTGCGAGGCTCCTGGCTTCCCAAGATGCTCAGGCTTCCTTGAGAACACCGAGAACCTCCCCCTCGTCACACTCCAAAAGAGTTGCTTGTATCCCTTCGTCCCTTACCTTTTACTCTCTGACATTCCTGGAAAAGCATTTCGTGGTGCCGTAATAGCGAGCCTATCATCTACCTCTGAGCAATGAACTCAGTGTGCACATGGAAGGTTGTGTAGGCAGTTACTCACGACTGAAGCTCGGTCCTTCATAACTGGTTTATTCAGTTGAAGATCGCCTACTCTTTTATGAGAGGCCAGGGAGCAGAGGAGATGTGCTTGTCTGAGGCCAGCATTTATATAGAGAGCAGTCACAAATGGTCGGTCACAAGGCGGGCTCCGTGTCATCAAGGAAAGAGTTAATATATTCAATTTCAAGTTAAGAAGAGAGTTTAGAAATCGACAAACAAAACACTCAAAAAACAGCTTCCAAAGAATGTCTCTCAGGAAATAAAGGAAATGATAAAACTGAAACAATTGTTTCAACATGCTGCTAGAAAAATCCACTTCTGCAGGATTTGTATGGATTAAATACAAATTGTAGTTAGTACTGAATTTTGTTGACGGGCTCTCTATCCCTTCCGGTGCAGCGCACTGCACTCCAGACCTCTAGCGGCCCCTGTCTATTATCTTCTCATGTAGCCTCTGCTAGCATCTCTGGCAAGGTAGTGTAGCTTTTTTTTTTTTTTTTTTTTTTTTTTGTGAGGTAATGCCTAGGCTTTCATGCCCTTGTGCTCTCTCCTCTTTTCTTTTTCCTGTGGAAGACTTTGCATAGCTTGTGCATGGTGTTTATTTAGTATCAGCTGAAAGTGAATTTTTCTATTTATCACACATACTGCTTATCTTCAACTTCCTTTTTTATTATTGAATTTATTTATTTATCCCAGAATCAGGCCTCCTCTCCTTATGAATGAAAGAATTACAAAAGCGTGTTAACTTTTCAAAACATCCTATGCAAGCCACAATGCATGTTTCCACTCCTTAATTCCTTAATTAGCCTTATTTAAATTTTCTTAAACTGTAGCCAGGTATAATTGCAGTGATACCTTAGATATGGAATCGTATAGACAAGGTCATTTCACTTTTATCTATTATTTCAATAGATTTATTGAGCAAACATTATATTCTATACTCTTCCTGTGTCCTAATGTTGGCTTTCTCCTGATTGTCATCTATTGAAATTGCTTGACAGTTTGTATGGAAGCATCAAGAATGCATATTTTTATATATTTGCCTTTTAGTATTTTCCAGCGTGTAAAAGATATAAACTTTAAATATGCAGCTTAAAAGGACTAAAACTTGACATATTTATATGGCATATAACCCAGTCACTGAATCTGGTTTTCTTTCAGTTTTTTTTTTAATTTAATTTAATTTTTATTCCATCCCCCACCCCCCATCCACCCTCCCTCTGCTCCACATCTCACACCTCCTCCTCATCCCACCCCGTATCCACGTGGATTTCCCCACCCCTACCCCACCTGACCTCTAAACTCCCTGGGGCCTCCAGTCTCTTGAGAGTTAGGTGCATTATCTCTTAATGAACACAGACCTGGAAATCCTCAATTATATGTGTGTTGGGGGCCTCATATCAGCTGGTGTATGCTGTCTGTTTGGTGGTCCCATGTTTGAGAGATCTCCGGGGTCCAGATTAATTGAGACTGCTGGTCCTTCTACAGGATCACCCTTCTCCTTCTCCTTCTCTTTCAACCTTCCCTAATTCAACAACGGGGGTCAGCTGCTTCTGTTCATTGGTTGGGTGCAAATATCTGCATCTGACTCTTTCAGCTGCTTGTTGGGTCTTTCGGAGGGCAGTCATGATAGATCCCTTTTTGTGAATGCTCCATAGCCTCCATAATTGTGTCAGGCCTTGGGACCTCCCCTTGAGCTGGATCCCACTTTGGGCTTGTTGCTGGGCCTTCTTTTCCTCAGGCTCCTCTCCATTTCCATCCCTGTAGTTCTTTCAGACAGGAACAGTTATGGGCCAGAGATGTGACTGTGGGATGGCAACCCCATCCCTCACTTGATGCCCTGTCTTCCTGCTGGGGTTGGGCTCTACAAGTTCCCTCTCCCTAATTTTGGGCATTTCATCCAAGGTCCCCTCCCTTTGAGTCCTGGGAGTCTCTCACCTTGCAGGTCTCTGGTGCATTCTGGGGAATCCACCCAACCTCCTATTTCCTGAGGTTGCACGATTATGTTCTTTCTGCTGGCCCTCAGGGCTTCAGTCCTTTCCCTTCACCCAATACCAGATCAGGTTCACCTCTCCCCCAACAGTCCCCCCCAACCCCGGTTTTTCTTAATTCCAGCAATCTTCCCATGTACATGTTAAATAGAAGAAAGTTTAAAAATAGTCCATAAATAGTTATAGCAAATAATTAAGAACATTACTCCAATACGGTGAAAGGATTTGTACCCTGTTTTTCCAAGACTAGATGATAGCTGAGTCAGGTAAGCAGAGCTGTGGCTGCCTCCTTCTTCCTCTCCAGTTCTGTCCGGGAAGCAAGCACGGAGACCACAGACAACGTGAAAGAACTAGCAGTTCTATTTCACCAGATGAAGGGAAGGCGAGTGACATATTCACCGACAGACTGCAAAAAACAACTGAACTTGAACACCAGTTCCGTTGATAAAGTCGTGGAAGAGTGATGGGGAAACCTTCAGAGGTACTATAAAACCCAAATAGAAAATGATTATTGGTCACTGAACATGGAAGCTGTGCAGCATTATAACCAAAGTCTGAAGGAAAGAGCACAGTCCCAATGATTGGGGGCACCAATAGGGCTAAGAGAGGTAAGCAGGCCCAAATCAAAATGGCCTTGCTTGCTGTCTTACGAGGCAGTGGTTAAGGAATGATGGTGACTTGAGTGAAAAAGACAATGGGGTGGAGTAGGAGGAGAGAAACAAATAGTTTGCGCTGGAGCAGAATGGTTTTCCACAAAGAAAAAAGAAAAAAAACAAAACAAAACAGGTCAGGTGACCGGAATGGAGTTCTAGTCTCAGGAATGGAGAAAAGCAGGTAGATCGCAGAGATGTTTAGCAAGTTAGAGCATCACACTTGAAGGAGGGATAGAAGCCTGGAGGTGGGGGCGGGGTAGCTCTAGCGCTGTGTCTAGATCAATGCCTTGACACTTCTGTGGAAAACTAAGCGCTGGTCTCAGAGATAGGGCAACAAGAGTACATGCTCGGGAAGAGAGGGGATGGACAATCTGGGACACTAGGAATGAAGAACTTCCATGTGGAAATGGCTCGGAACTGTGCATGAGAATCGGGCCCTCATGAGGAGAGATTTAGCCTTGTTATAAATATGCAAAGGAATTGGAAACAGAACTTTTAAGGCGTAAGCGATGAACCCCCTCACACACATGTCTCTGCCTTTGAACTGCTCTATTGAACTGCACAGAAAGATCTGACAATTCTAGCTTCTGTCCCCGGAATTCAGTTGGTTCTGCATTGCCCTGGAACATTGACATATTTAATCTACAAACTGTCTCATATATATGTTGACATGAAATGTATAAAAAAATGTGTGAGACAAGAGGAACTTGACCTGTAATGCTTAAATTTAACTGTGGCTTAATAGTCTTTTAAATAAGCAATAAGTCGGTGTAGTGTGGATAGTTTGTGTCTTAAGGAAATGTCACTTTTTAAGGGATTTTGGACCTCTCAAAAACATTTTTTTTTAAAGATTAGAAATAAGCTACGGTGGCTAGAACCAATGTAAATGAGTTCTCACAAAAGAATTTGATTAAATTAATACAATCATTTAATGTTTTTCTAAGCACACACGCTGCCAATATGTTAAATCTTTGCCTGTTAACTTATTAAACTATCGTTTTATGAATCTTCTGCAGCACTGTATACAAATTGAATGTTTTGCCAATATCAATCCCCTACTGGTGGTTCTAACAAAGAGTTCTCATTCTGGGACAGGTCTTTTTTCCTCGGGGAAGTAAATAGAGTCAGTGATTTACTGATAAACCCACCTAGTGTATGCATCATCTCTGGCCCATAGATCAATGTCAGGGGCAACAGCCTGCTTTCCTAACTGATTTTGCTGTGTCTTCTCAGAGACGATTTTGTTTAGTAATCAGATCAAAGTGCCAGCGTGCATCCTGCTTAGCGCCATACGAATTGTTTTCATCTTTAATAGCGCAATTAGTTCCGAGACATTTTTAAGGAATGTTTTCCCATGCTGAAATTTTACCCCACCATATCGATCTACTTATACAAAAATGCAAGTGGGTGGATCACTCCTGTGCACTTGAGCTGGGATCATTTGCTACATGTTGTATTCTAAATTGAAACGTTATTATTGTTACCAATTAGAAGAATTTCTTACTGTTGTGGCTCTTCCTAACTTACCAGTTTTTAATTTGATGTTAATTACCTGGACAGTTTGGGAGACTAGGCAGCATCTCCGTTTTCTGTTATAAATGGCATTAAACGTTCGTTCAACACCCTTGAAAATGGATAGCAAAACTAATGAGTGATAGCTTCGTGGAAATTTACACAGGAGTGAATAGAAAACTCTAAAGGAAAAGGGCTCCTTTGATAATGAGTGACAGCTAATGACAGAACTTTCCCTCTTGATTTCTAAAAAGGAGGTTTTCCTGAGTTCGGTTTCATGTCTTTGTAAGTTGATCCAGGGAAGGACTTTGGAAGACAATTGGAAGGACACAGGATTTTTTTTTTAAATAAAACATTAAGACAAAGAAAAAATTTTTCCTTTAAATGAGATTTTAAAAACGAGCTATTGATTTTCTCTCCTGCATTTTCAAAGCAGGCGTTTTGGCAGCCCCCGTTGCAGACTGTGCCTCTGTAGGAGCGTGTTGTGCTATGTACATAATCTGCGGAAGGAATTCTACTTGCAGAGTATTTTTTCTTCAAAGGCTTTGCATTTCTGCATAAAAAGCTTATTAATTATTTGTAGCTGCTTGTCATCGTGTTCTGATAATAGAAGGCTGGTCAAGGATAATAATTACCACTTCACCTTTTTGGATCATATATACTCACTATTCCTACTGCAATATGACCCAAAGCATCTCTCTTCTCCCTGTACACAGGACCAAAAGTGCAGGCACATCATTTATTGATAAGACAAAAAGAATGTAATGAAATTATCAATGTTCTTGAATTAATTATGAACATGATTAAGAAAGCTAAAATCTCAGGAGCCAGGATCTCATTACCCATTCAGTCTTAGGGATTGCTTTCATTCAGCTAGGCAAAAAGGCTTTGAGCAGCCCTACAATCGCCTTCCTCTCATTTATTTGTGCTAGAATTAAGGTTTATTTGTTTTCTGTTTTCTTCGTCTTCAGATTGTTTCTCTGTCTTCATCCATTTCGCAAACCCTTTCCTCTGTATCTCAGAAGGAAGGACCTCCAGGGCCTACATGTCTGCAGCCCGCACAGCCTCCTTTGAATGCATGTCTCTCCGTCTAACTGGAGCTTCTGAATATCTCTCAAGGTAAGTCAAGAATGTAGCCAGAAAGTTCTTTCAGATTTATGTGTGCAGCTATACAACAGTTTGGTCTGAAACCCATTCAGCCAGCAGTCTTAATGACATCATTATTACGCTGTCTGGACGGGGCTAGATTTTCCTCGGAGCCTCAGTGTGTTATTAGGAACCTTCCTTTCTGTGCGAATGGCACTCGCTGAGGGTGGGGAGGTGATTTAGAGCTAGAGGGGAAATAGATTTTTGTTCAACCTGGTTTGCAAGAATAATAGAAAAAAAAAAAGCAAAGAGCAACCCCCTTTAACTTTATTTTCAGGGACATATATCCTGTGAGCTCTGAAATTCCTAACTTCTCATCCTTGATAAGAAAATTGAGAATGATGCCAGAATATTATACACTTGTTTTTGTTTTTTTTAAATGTCCAAGTGTTCTATTTTAGATGAAAAGATCTGGATATATTTTTTTTGGTTGTATTATTCAGAGCAGAAGACTGGTATTTGTTTGAAAATATCTTGAATTGTCCTAATAGCACTTAACTAAGCTGAGTTTTTCTTCTTTCTCCCTCTTAAAAAAACAAAAAACATGCTTTTGATTTTTTTTTTCTTGAAGAAAGCAGTGTTAGTTTGGGGACAAACTTAGCTGGGATTTGATGACAGGTCATTTGTAAGAAGGGTTATTGGCAAAACCTGTAAAATGCTGTCAGCATGCATTTTAAAGTCTCACAGAGTGATTACAGAGATCACACACTTGCATCTTATTTTTCCTTAAATATGATTACGGGGCTCACGTTCTTCTGGAAGAGAATCACATATTGCAAAAATAGAATAAAAGAACTGTAGCTTTAGGCAACTGAATAAATGCTGTATCCATCAATTCTGGTTTTCTTTAAAGTGGTGATTTGATATGGCTGTTACAACATCTCAATTTAAATGAATAAGTTCATTGAAAAACTAAAGCATTTTAGAGCAATAAGTGACAAACTGACTTGATCATAGCACATAAAACAAAAATGTCCACCTCTCAAAGCTTAAGATCTACTCTAACATTTGTTTGTTAAAAGGTTTGTTAGCATGTAACAAATGTATTGAGATAACAAAGGGGAAGGCTGCTCCACTCTTCCTGCAAAGTGCAGCCTTGTGATCATAATATTTAGACAATTATGTAGGACACATTAAAATGTTCTTTTCTTTTATAGAAAATATCTAGGACATTGAAATATATTGCCTGAATATTACATTGTTTATGTAGACAATATGTTTTAATATGGGGACATATAAGAGACTTTGTTCTTCTATAGCTCCTGATGCCTTCTTTTGAATTTTATTAATTTAATAAGCAAGCACTTGTTATAATTAGTTAACTTTAATTGCTAGGCATCTTCAGTTTCATTCTCAGATTAACTAAATTGATAGAAATAGGCAATTTCACTTGAAAGTGATGCAAGAAGATGTCAAATTTTCTTTTTAGGCTTCAAACAAGAAAAGCAATAAAAATAATTTTCTAATTCTGTGAGCCTGGATGCCAGGGGAAAAAGCATGTTTCAGTAGAAGCTCCATGTACTTCATCCCATTCTGAGAAAATGGAACTCCGAATCTCTTCGGATAATTTTTTTCCATATCTTATCACAAAGGAAAAATGAATCATAAAATATCCTGCATGCCACTTCTACATGAAAGGGGAGATCAGGAGTCCCATGCTTTCTGCACCCATCACTGTGGCTCTCTGGGTGGCTGCCTGTGCCTCAGCAGTTGGCCACAATCAGGCGAACCAGTTTGGAAGCTGAAAGAGACACAGTGGAGGGTGAGGGGAGGAGGAGGAGGAGGAGGAGGAAGAGGAGGAGGAGGAGGAGGAGGAGGAGGAGGAGGAGGAGGAGGAGGAGGAGATCTTGTTTGGAAGGAAAGTTGAGACAGAGCACTTGTTTCATTTGTTACTGTCTATCAATACATTTCCAGATATACTTAAAAAAAAAGAAAAGAAAAGAAAAGAAAAGAAAAGAAAAGAAGAGAAAAGAAAAGATTATCAGTGCTAGCCTGGGCTAGAAGCAGCTAGTTCATAGAACTGTCAATAAACTTTTGAAAAAGCCTCATTGGTGTAGTCTTTAAATGCTCAGCGTAGAAAATCAAAAAGCAGGTTTCCATTCACTAAAGTTAACTGCCAGAAGTACTCTGGGTTACACATTCTTCTACTCATTTGCATTGCAAGAACTCCAGGAGTCAGCACCAAACTGGGCTAAGCATAGCATTCAAGGTAACAACTGCACAGCAGTGGACACATGGAGATATGTATGTATCCTATGCTCGGAAGGTAACACTATGAGGAAGGAAAATCAAACCGGAATGATTCACCAACTTATGCATGGCTGTGATGAGAGCTCAGTGGAGTGGATTGTCACCCTCTCTAGTCCTGGTACTGATGGAGAGGGGACCAGTTTCAAGCCTAATTGTTATGGAAACAAAACTTCCACCCAAAGTCAATATAGGTGAGCTTAAATATTTAATTATTTAATATACCAGCACTGTTTTTGTTCACATAGCTTAAATTAGTTCTGATAGGCACAAAGCCCCCAAAATCTGGTATGTATGTGGAGTTCTACATATTTACAGAGACTTCTGTTTAAAAGAAGCTAGAAAATGCATTAGCTGAGGTTAGGAGATTTCAATTCTATCAGTATCTACCTGTGACCTTGGGTAAGGCACGAAAGCTCTTGAAGCTTTAAAGTTTGCACTCTGTAGAATACGTGGGACAAGAGGTAATTTTAAGGCTTCCTCACACCCTGAAATCATATTTGGTATTTGCATCTGCCTGCGCCAGTGTCTGCAAAATACATACTCACATGAATGCTCTTTTGACTGCATTAGTATGCCTGGTCTTTGTCTTTTGTGTTATCTTTACCAATTGTGAAGGTGATAGTGAACACTTTTCATAGAATATAGAACCTACCACACTGTCCTGCTGAGGATGCTCTAACATCCGACATTCTGGTTAATTCCTGAAATGAACGGCTTAATTTACTCTTAAACTCCCCTCCATTTATGTTTATGCTGATCTGTGCCTATAAACAGTGGGCCTCGCTTCCCTGCAAGTATATCTTTAACAAAATTCCCACGTGTGGAAGAGAGACTTGTTCCCCATTTTTCTCAGCAAGTTGTTGGGTCCTTGCAAATTGCTAATAGGCTCATTAAGCGCCTGCTTGTAATCTACTGAGCCTGAGCTAACTTGGAGGTTGAAGCTAATACTAGATTTGGATTTAATTTTTCGGTCAGAAGCATACATTCTGCCGTCTTTCAAAGCAGCAAGTGTTTAAAAAGACACTTGGTATAAAGGGTGAGAAGGGGGTATTCAATGGTGTTAGTCTCTTGCCAGGAAGTTTAAGGCCTGGCAGAACACAGAGAGAGATGGAGGCTGGATGGGGGAGGGGGGGCTGTTCAGGGTGCTCTGAATGGGTTAAGGAGAGCTACCTGCTTGAGATTGATTTAAATCAGTAATGGATCATCTCATAAAGCTGCTGTTACTAGATATTAGCCTGCTATCTCTGTCCTCCGATAGCACCGATAAGAAGTGCTTACCGAAGAGGCTCCTAGAGGACAGATAGAGTTTCCTGTACCTCGGGGAGTATGAGCCACACTGCTGGATCAGTGACTTTTCCTAACAGCGAGTAAATCCAGGCCTTATCAACTTACAGCACCAACTGCACTCATGTTTTATTGTTCTCATTAGAGATTTAAGGACTAATTCCAGTTGTTAGCGCTTAGCAGTTTAATGTTTTCCATAGATAAGAATTAGGATTCTTCTGGGGGGTTTTTTTATTTGCTAAAGCTTGCAAAATATAATGTGGTGATGCACTTACTGTGATGTAATGTGGTGGGTTTTTTTTTTTTCCTTTTCTTTTCTTTTCAAAATGTCCTGCATGGTTTTAAGGCATACATTTAAAATTTAAACCTAATGACTGAAAATTTCCAAAGTTGGATTCACACCCATCGCACTGGAACATGAAGGATTGTCTTTGTCTGAGAACCCAAATCAGCCCTCCCCTTCAGAAATAGGCTCAAAGGGGAGGGGCTTACCGCTGTCATGGCTTTTTTTTTCCTTCCTCCTTCTGTTTTTCTACTGTGTGTTTCCTCAAATTAAATTCACTTACTCTGAACCAAACATGGGGTCTGAGTCTAAAGAAACCAAGACTTACTTTGTAAGTAAGGCTGCCTTTGTGTTATTTCCTTGAAGCAAAACTGATTTTATTACCTACTCAGTAGAGAAAGCTATGACTGTAATGTTTAAGCTTCCAGTATTTTCAAAGATAAGTTAGTTTTGAGCCTAAGGATTCAATCCAGTCTTACTGTGAGCAGGACAACCATTGAGTCACTTCTTTAATGGCCTTTCAGGACCATTGTGACCCCTGCTGTCTACAGTGGTCCTCCTTAAGAATCTTAAAGTGAGAAAAAAATATTTTAATAATAAAAATCAAGTTAATAGGGGGATAAAATTATTACTAGAATTAAAGATCAATGATTAGAGTCGACTTTCAGGTTATGTGTGCTGAAGTTAGTCGGTTTCCGTGAATGTGTTGTGTAAACCCATTGCTCAGCTTATTATCTTGGAATACTTTCAGATGTCTCACTACGGGTGGTACATAGCTGTATGATACTTTTCCAGGGGCTGAATTTTAATACTGTAAGCCACAAATATGATAACAGTCACAGTGGGGAATTAAGTAATTTAGAAGGAAACGTGCTACATAGATGTGAAAGGTATTGTCATCGGGTGGGTGGCACTCATTGCTGTCCACTCTGATACCCATTTTTGGAAGGATGCTTTCCCTGGCAGGAAGCAGCCCTGGCAGTGGTGAGGGAAGAGTTGGCAAGGCTGTGGCTATATGGGGCACCTGTCTTTCACACATAAGGCCTAGGGGTCAAGCCCTAGCACAAGGCAGGGGGAAGTCTTACTTTGTCGCAGGTCGGGAGCTCTGAATATGCCTAGTAGGTAGGACTGGTCATGTGACAGCAATGAAAGTGTAGCTAACATTTATTATGTGCTTCGCACTAGGAAGACATCATCATAAATGCCTCATATTATATATCAGTTGCTTTAAAGGGAATTATCCATGCGTTAAATCTACCTTTTAAAAATTTTAAGACGGAGAGACCTATTGCAGCCAGTGTTTGTCATCCCTGGCTTTGTAGGCCCTGTGTATGTTTATGCCCCAGATTGTTGTTGTTTTTTTTTTTCTCCTTTTAACTAGTGATGCTCTATCTGCCAGAAAAATTCTACACGCTTGTTCCAGTTACGTTACTGGGTGCAATCCTTCCCTATACAGGAGATAAATTTATTATGAAGAATTCCCAGTAGAAGCCTTGGAAAACTTACATAGAGCTGTGCTGTGTCCAAAATGCTGTTCAGTAGGTTTTCCAAAGCGCCCAGGTAACAGCTGGTGCAGGCCATGTGCCAGCCCTGACAGCCCATATGCTCTCTTTAGCGCAGTAATTATCTCAACACAAAACTCTGATAGCCTAGTCTACTGGGTCCAGTTTCCCTAGGTTAAATTGACTCAGTGGCTTTGTTAGTAAGTTCCTTTGGCACAGGCTGAACTTCATCAAGAGTTTAAGTATTGGGATAGGCTTCAAAGACCAATATGACTGCTACTTTCAAGACAGGTGGCTTATTAACCCTGAGAGATTCTAGGTGGCAGTTTATTAAGCTGCTGCCCTGCAGTGGCAAATGTAGTGAGAAGTCAGTCGTGATTCCTATGAGTGATCTGGCTTAAGGGTGGCCATTTATGAGTCACTTCTGTATTGCAGTTCTAAGGCAGGTATGTGACTTCTCCTTCCTGTGGAGGATTGGGGCAGAGAAGGCTGGGATGGGGAACTGTCAGAGTGAGAAGATGGGAGAGCGCTCCTCAGAGACCTTTCTTGAATACTCTCTCTCTATGTTACCTCAGAAAGGTCTCTCTGGGTATGAAGTTCATACGTTGGGGGATTGAAGTCTACCCTCCCTCCTTCCCTTCCTCCTTTTTTTCCTTCCTCCCTTTTTTCCAGAATTCAAAAAAAATGTGGTCACACTAAAACCATAGATGCAAGTCTGCAGTCATAGTGCTAGCTTCTCCCAAATCGAGTTGCAATGACTTTTGGAAGCTGTGGCATGAGACACGGAACCACAGAATGCAGCCGCAGACGCTCCGGATCACACGATGGAGCGATATCACCCTTTTACCTTCTTTTCTGTCTGTTCTTCTTAGGAGATGTAGCACAGACCTGGAAGGATGATGACGAGGCTTGTCTTGGCGTGATTGATGTCAGGCACGAGTTTAACCTCCCTTCTTGTCTATTCATAAGATGACACCGAAAGTCATATTCTTAGCAGAAGGATGGGATAGCTGAGTCTATTAGACAAGTACATGCACTGATATTGTGCCCGAAGATTATGGGAGCAGTAGGAGTGGCTACTTCTCCAATGGATTATTTCTGAAGGAATAGTTTCAGATACCCCAGAGAGAAGGAGTATCTTGGGCCATTTGAGTAACTAAACATGAAGTAATTAGTTTATATCTATTCCTGGACATAAACAAGGACTGCAGGAAAGCATATCTACCCGATTTATCAGTATATTTTAATTTCTCCCTCATAAATTGGGACTCTGAGATAGAGAGAAGAAAAAAAAAATAGAATGGAGATTCTAAGAGCTGTGAGGTAGGATTTGTGTTTCTATTTAACCCCATAGTACATTCTGGCTGTCTGATACTGGTTTTTCTTTCTCTCTTTTATTCTTCTCCATATGTATGTATGTATGTATGTATGTATGTATGTATGTATGTATGTATGCATCCATGTATGCATCCATGTATATATGCATAATCTTGTTCCAAGAAGTTTTCCCATTACTGTAACTTCAAGTGTCATATTAGTGATGGACCCACAGCTGATACTCATTAAGCTCTCCCTCAATAAAATAGTAATTAGACTGGAATGGATTCTTCTTGGTGTTGAAATGAATGACTACAATTGTAAGTGAACGTGTGCATTCTGGGAAGGTGTTGGGGATGAGATTAAGGTCATTTTCTGCATGTTTGAACCACTAATGTAGAAGACCTGATATTCTCAGGGTCCACTCTCAGTTAAAAGGATGCTGACGAAGTTCAGGGCACCCAAAGGTCTTTCAGTAATGAAAGCTGTGAAAAGGACTGATTTATTGAAAGTTAGATTTTTCTGTAAGTTGAAATTGGCCACACAATATCATTGCGTTATATTTTCAGTTTAATAAAGCAAATTATAGTTCCAAAGAGTTTCTGCTGAAAGCTAGATCAGCTAGTTCATAAAAACCCAAACACGAACCTTCGTTATTTAGTTTTCAACTACAGGTAGTTATACTTCTGAAGTCATTATTTATATGTTGTCAGTAGTGCTCACCAAATTTATTGACTTGTACATTATTCTTTGCAAATAAGTTCTGGCTGCTCTCTGCATATTATAATTAAAACGACAGGGACTTTAATCATTTATGAAATTTTAAACTACATACTGAATATAAATGTATCATTCAATGTGATAGAATGAATTAAATTCATCACTGTCAAATAACTGTATAAAAGATGAAATATCTTCCATCCCACATCATTAAGTTATATAAAAAAGACCCTGCTTTACAAGCAATGAAATAATGCTTTTATGGTCTTTTAAGGACACACTGAAAATGGAGACATTTGGCATATACAAGAAAAAGCACTAACCAAAAAGTTGGCATCTGCTCTTATCTGTGAAGTTGTAACTTCTATTTGGTGATGACAAGTATGTTTTCCCTAGGCAGAAGCAAACGGTCAGTGTTTCAGGTCTCTGAAAGAACATGAAACACTGCATCACCATGCACCACCTAAATATGTGTGTACAGATAAAATGGAGTTATGGCAAGCCAAGATGTTAAAGCCCTAGCTGTAGGTTGAAGGGAAATCTAATCCAGGAGGTTAACTGCAGTGTTTGTCTAGAGCAGGTGAGCTGCAGACACTTGGTTAGCTCACCGTCTTTTGTGTGTCTACCCACAATACCAGTATGCTGATATCCGAGGAAATCAAGAAAGAGGTGACCGTTTCCAGCTGTGGTTCTCACTTTCATTTCGTTACTCTCATCGAATCACTGTATTAGCTCATTTAAAATTGTATATGAGTTTTACTAGGAAATTTCATATCAAAACTCCCAAACGACTAGTAATCACTGACTATTTCAGGAAAATGCATGATATAGACTTTTTAAATTTTCTTTTACTTCAAATGAGTCTTTCTGAATTTCAATTATTTTTCTTATATTTCTTGATAGTCATCATTACTTAGGCACAGGATCCATCAACTCATTGACTCTTTTATTTGCTGAGTAAACTTGCATTGATCCGGTCAAAAATGTGTGTGTGTGTGTGTGTGTGTGTGTGTGTGTGTGTGTGTAAGAAGGATTTGTTTAAGAAATTGATGGTGATCCCAGTTCTTCCTCTTGAGGGTTATAGCAGGAACCATGTAGGGCTTGATAAAATCAAAAACAAGTAGAGGTTTTAGAAACGTATGAACTCAATCTGGGTTTGGGAAAAAAAAGTATCAATTACAATAACAAGTTGATAAAATATACATGTGTTGATTCTTCTTGTCCAGTCACAGTCCTATAATTTCATAGTATTTTCTCACCATATGAGAGAAAACACAGCACAAATGGATAAACGGAGTTTGTTGTGATGTTCCAGGACATACAACATGTTTTCATGTATGCAAATAGCAAGAAGATATTAGTGAGGGCAACATGCCTTAGTATGGAATCCAAACACAAAGTTTCCATGTGATCAGTGAAATTGTCATCAAAATCATTTTATCTTTCCAACAAGAATTTTACATTGCTTATTTGGGCGAGTAGTCAAAAGCATTAAATTCTGCCTATTGTTTTTCAATAAACCTCTTGTCAAGTAACATCAGAACCTGAGAAAATCAAACCAATTTAGAATCTTACAGTGCTATGTTAGCTATATAATATCTGATTGAGCTATAGTTATGTGAAAAATATTTTTAAAAGTAGTAAAATTATGTTGAGAGAGAAGCAGAGGAAGGAGTCTAGAATGAGACTTGAGTCTGAGTCTCAAGTCTCACACGTACATAGTAGCGTGGCCTATTGAAACCCTGCATTTCTTCATAGCTGACCAGCAACTATCATAGCTTATTTTCCATTTTCTGAGATGCACATTATCTCTATTCTAATCAGGAGCTCTGAATAACAAGAAACACACCAAACTGACTCAGACTGAAGGACAAGAAAAGACACTTATACACAAAACCCAGAAATCAAAGCCAATAATTTAATGACTTATTTTAGAATGAATATATATTTTTAACCAGAAGATTATTTTTATTGAGAAATACAGTATTTCCCCTCAGTGTATGGGGTCTTGACTGTGAAATAGATTTATATACATCTTTTCTTTCTTGACAAATGTCATTGGTGCTTTCTCTGTACTCTTTGTTGTTGCTGTTGTTCAGACACTTTGTTTTTTCACCACACAGGAATGTTTTCATGACTAGCCTAGTTTGGGTGCTAACAATGAATAGTTTCCAATACTTACTTCCTCGGTAAGAACCTATGTGGAAATGATCGATGTGTGTGAAGTCTCTTCTTGTGGAGATGCAGTTCCAGGATCTAAAATAGGAAACAGTTACTTTATAGACCTGCCACTGTGTATGATGGTAGGGGTTTTGAAGTAACAAAGCACTGAACAAGATGAGAGAGAGAGAGAGAGAGAGAGAGAGAGAGAGAGAGAGAGAGAGAGAGAGAGAACCTTATATTTTCAGCACCCCTTTCTGATAGCTTTGTGATTCTTTATATTGAAAGAGTTTATTAGGTTTGAAATGTAATTTTCAGAAAGTTGCCACGGAGTCAGAGGAAAGTGCATTTGTTAAACTCTTCGTCAGCCCTGCCCCCCCCCCTGCTCCTCAGTATTGTTGCAGAATAGAAGGTGAAACTGTATTCCTTGGTGTGCAGTTTAAAGTCAAGAGCAGCAATATTTAGCACATGCTTGGGCAACCTTGTTTGAAATCCATGCCGCCCCTCTCTGGTGTTCTGATGTGCCTTCAGGGGACGCTTGCCTGTTTGTAGTTTGTTTTCTTTTGTTTAAGGTTTCAGCCACTGCATTGACTAATGATTATATAGCAGTAAACTCGTCCCTGTTAAATTCAGTAGTGATGCCTCAAACGCATTTTTCCCTTGTGTGACATAAAACAATAAAAGAACTAGACAAACCCCCTTTTGAGGAAGAATAATCCTTTGTTTAAAGAAAAGAACAGGCGTCTCCCTGGTGCCAGAGGGTGGAGAAGTCAAATCAAAGCCTTATCTAATTGATAAAAAATAAAGCAAGTAATAATCTGATGTGTGCAGCTATTATTTCTTAAAAATGGCTAATAGCATCATGCTTCTATCCGTGTGTGCCTCTTTGTGATTTCAAACAAACAGTATTTATTTAGCACAATATTACTTGACTGACACCCTCTGTTCTTGGATATAAAGAGTAAATAATGAACCTGCTACTTAGAATGCTTTGGCCAGTATAATTCATCAGGAGAACTTTGGTGAGACGGTTGTATTTTGTCTTTGAAGATGGCTGAGTATCATTTTCCTCACACTTTTTTTCTTTAATAAAAATTAAAACAGTGCGTTTTGAAAAATACCATATATTACGAGTTTGACTAAAAATTAAAGCAACCAATAGATTTACATAATGCACAGTCTTAGCTCTTAGCTTTACCAGTGCCAAGTTGAAAGAATCTGAACACACCATTTAATTGTGCTCCCTGCAATTTTTTTAATGAGACTTGTGGCCGTGATTCCAAGTGATAAATTCTTCTTGATTTGCCTCCAGTTGTCACTAGCCAAACCTCAGGGAATGAAAGATTAGTTACGGTTGCAAAAGACTTATTATTTTAAACTGGAGAATTTTTAATGTTCTTAACCCAATTAAATGGAGAGCGAAAAAATAATCTATCAATAATGTTGTTGCTTTGTTAAGGAAAATAAACTCTTCCAAATTTTAATCTAGTTGTAGTTGGTGCTCCATTTCTGCCTTTAACTTAAAAATAGAATAAGACTGTATTAAATTAGAGTTGATTCTGGTGCCTTAATGTCGCATGACTGACTGGAAACTTGACTTGTGATTTAAACAAAGATTTCAATCGATCAGAAGGCTCGGTCTTTCCCAATTCTCAGTAGCATTTGTCCTTTATCACTCAAGTGCTTGAATCATGAGAACGAGCTGTAGGACACTTTACTTAGGCTTGGCTCTGGAGTGAGAGTCACATCCACATTTAGAACTTGGTCTTTAGCCCCAAATTTCAAACCTCCAAGAAAAAGAAAAGAAAAAAAAAAAAAGAAAAGTTTTCCTGTTAAGTTTAGGCAATGAATCTTAGAGATCCAGGCCACGAAATTGTCCAAGTTGGCCCCAAACACAGGTGCTCCCAGTTTGAACATCATGCCTGGCTTTTCTGCAGAGAAACTAAATGAAGGCAACTTCAAACACAGGTGCAGAGTCCCCGCATCTGTGAGGGACAGCCCGAAACCATGGATTTCTCCTGACCATTTTCGGCTTGTAAACCTCATCCTCCACAGAGCACCTGTGTCAGAACCAATCAGGGACGTGTGTAAATGTTACCAACACCTACACATCATTACTTATTCATCAACATCAGCATCAAATAGTGTTGCAAACACACGGGGATGCTTTCTGGGGTTGGCTTTGGCCCGTAGAGATGCCTGGTACCGAGGCTGGTGTCCATTTGCCTTACGGTTGATGAGACGTAAAACACAGAGGTAAGAAAACGAGGGTATTTCAGACTTAGGACCCTACTGTCCTTTGGGCTCTGTCTCACTTTCTGATCTTTAAATCTAGATCCTTTGGTGGGAGAAGTGGAGAACACACACAAGGTTCAAAGGCACTGATGGCCTAAAGCCTTCATGGCAGCCGCTCAGGCTGTAGGGGTTTACGTCGCTGCAGCCAAATCCTCCTTGGTAGTCTCTCCCTTTTTCGCCATTGGACTTAACAGTCAAAGAACACGTGTCTGAAGCCATGTATGACTTTAGTCTGCAATCACTCTAGTACTAGCTTGCAGTAGAAACAACAGGATTCACTTCCGAGCCAACTCCACAGGCCCGTGGGTTGGTGGCTTTGTGTTTGCCTCTGGGCCTTTCCTACACAGGGCTGAGGAGGGGCTATCCTGGCTGTCGGGAGCTATTGGAAACTGTTTCTTCTTTGACAATTTAAATTTATGTGGTTTTTAATTGTCTGTAAATAAAGCCTTTTAAGTCTAGCACTAAGTCTCCATCCGAGGTCAGCTGTCATCTGAAGAGATGATTGCTGATCTAGTTTTCTGTTTTCTCAAACAAAACAAAATTTAAAAAACAACAAAACAAAACAAAGCACAAACAACAAACAAATAAACAAAAAAAATCCCCAATTGTCAGTTTATTGTGCTCCAAAAGAGATCTACAAAATCACACAAATCACTTGGCTCCTCCCCCTCACTCTGAATGAATAGATAAAAATCCATCTGTTTTTTTATCTGCGTGTTTCAAGGGCCAAATTTGTGTCCTTTGTAAAAAATGGCCACCATTTCAGAGCTTTCTGCCAAGCTGCTAAGAGAATTGACCAGGCTTTGGGATTTCATGTCATGGATGGTAGCAGTTGAGAAACTTTCAGTATAGTTTGGCTTCAGGGGTCATTAGGTGTAGCTCATTTGTTCTGTGTATGAGTAGGACCTGAAGACACAGTGTGATAAATATCTACTTTGTGTTTCAAAACCTATGGTACAATTGTCTTTCTAAAATGAGCAATATAGCATTAAAAGCTGGGGTCATGTAGTAGAAGTGTTCGGTTTCTATAGCTGTCACACAATAGGCTATATTCTTTCAAAACTCTGATTTAGTACCTACACAGACAAATGCTTGGCTGCAGGTCCCTGGCTCTGGTGTGTTCCAGAGAGCCCTGGGCATTTTGCAGCACAGAGTGCCTGCTGTGTTGTTTCATCCTACATGCTCAATGCTGTGACTCTCCCAGTTCTCTGAGAGCCAGTTCTGTCTTTGCCACAGTAAGGGAAATACAAAACAAAACAAACAAACACGAAAAACCGAAAACTACTTACAAAGGAACAGAGGCTCAGGGCTGTTAGGGAAAGGCTGTGTAGGAACCACAGGGCCACTGTGTCCAAACGCAAGAGCTGTCACTGCTGGGGAAACGGATGACAAACCCTGGTACAAGTGACTGCTTTTAAGCAATGCTGGCTCCATGCAGAAGACATAGAGTGTTCAAATATTCATTCCGTTGTGTTCTATGAACTGCCGATTCCCACTTGGAACCAGAACCAGGAAGCAAAAAACAGCAGCAGCAAAATACTTTTGTTATTTGTTTTCCCTAAATACACCTGAGTATGTGAGTTGTGGTTACAAATGAAGGGTTTTTTGGTTTTTTTTGGGTTTTTTTTTTTCCCCTTCTGTTTTGAATTTTCAGTTAAGCTGGGTAGTAAGGAACACACCTGTATTTTTAGAATGGAGAAAACATACTCTTGACTTAGCTAATTACCTGATTTTTTTTTTTGAAAAGTTACTTCCTTCTACCTGTCTTTTTTTTTTTTTCTACTACTGTCTGTACACCAGGAACTTTCATGCATACCACGTTAGAATAAAACAGAGACAAAAATAAGATAATTGAAAAACGTAAGCTCTTCACCACCTACCGCATATTTGCACTGAAAACATTGTACACAAAGGAACAGTTTGAGAATAAAACCAATAAAAGAGGAAAGAAGCTGATGAGAGGTGTACTCGCAGAGAGAAATTCTGAAATATAAAGCCACGAGAGCCAGTACAGGACTTTAAAAAAACAGACAATAACTTCAAGTCTGACATTGCTGGCTCAGACAAAGGAGAATTCATTGTAATTGAAATTCTTTATTCTGGAGGACAGACATTTGAAGTGGAGTAGGTTGACTTCTTGAGGCAATGGTGAGGAAGCCTGACGCCCCTGAATTGTGAGGAGTAGCGTGTGAGAACTTGTGCGGTGGGCAGAGGGCCATGGCCCCCAAGTCGTGATTCCTGCAAGCTTTAGAGGGGGAGACTCTGAGTCTCCACCAGACTTCCAACCTGGCCACCAGGCCTTGTGGGTACTTGTTGCTGTTCCTGAAGCAGTTCTGTTGAAGGGGTTCAGATCCGAACCATCTAACTTACCGACTTGACTTGGTGGAGTCTGAAGGTTCATGAATTTGAACTGTTTTGCTCTAAACTTGCTTGGCTCTTAGTCCATTTGGGATGAAAATGCCCAGGAAATCAGACTCATCCTCCGTCATCCCAGAATCCCAAGGCAAGTTTATGAATTCACTCACTGATTTTATTGAGAGACTACTAAGTCTGAGGTGCTGTACGAGACACTGGGGTGAAGCACTGGGCTCTAAAGGCATCTTCCTTAGATTCCAAAAGGTTCAGTATTGAACCTCTAACTCTGTCAGTGTCCCTTCAGGAGTTGGGAACCCTACAGTTTCCTTAGTGCTCCATCTTTACCTAGTTGTCCTAGGATGAGATAGAAGCAGAGCAAACTCACCCAGGGGTTCTCCCTGGGTGTCCCCTAACTTATGTGTGTCGGGGTCTGCGAATGGACAGCCTGTAAGTAGGCAAGTTCCACAGGGGTCACGTTAGAGCCTAGATAGAGCTGGGGAAGAAGATACAGGAACTAGATATCCAAACAGTAAATGACAGAGGTGGTATAAATTACTGCATAGCTGGAGGAATATATGCACATATTTGGCTCCTTGGTTATTCTCTTCTCTGACTATAAGCTTTCTTTCTGGCCTTCCCATTTTTCTTTTTTAATCCATTGGAGATTAGAAAGCTACCTATTATGTCATCATTTTCGATACATGCCAAATGTTGTGCTAACTTTGTCATTTTTCACTCACCTTAAGAGATCAGCATTAGAGCCGGGCATGGTGGTGCACACCTTTAATCCCAGCACTTGGGAGGCAGAGGCAGGTGGATTTCTGAGTTCGAGGCCAGCCTGGTCTACAAAGTGAGTTCCAGGACAGCCAGGGCTACACAGAGAAACCCTGTCTCGAAAAAGCAAGAGAGAGAGAGAGAGAGAGAGAGAGAGAGAGAGAGAGAGAGAGAGAGAGAGAGAGAGATCGGCTTTAGCTCTCTGTCTTTAGAAGGAAAGGCAAGAGGAAGAGAGCGTAGGCAAATCCCGCAGGCTCCTCTAAGCGTACAGGACTGCAATCATTCTTAACAACACATTTTGTCTCCTTCAACCATGCTGCCCCTCGTATTCAAACCCAGTTGGTAAACTGCTTCTCATCCTTCTGCTCCTGATCCTTTCCTATGGAAAATTCCAAGGAAACGAAAGTAGACTACTATAACAAATGCTCATAACCCAACAGCCTTGGGCTCCCCTGGCTGTTTTGTGTACAGCTTTTTGGATCATGTTCAACTCTTAGAGAGGAACACTAGATTTCTGCCTCTATTACTAGTTTAAAATCTGGTTTGTAGTGTTCTTCTTTTTTAAATAAGTAATTTTTATGCAATGCATTTTGATCAGTTTCCCCTGCCTTCCAACTACACATCTTCTTTCCATTTTTAGAAAACACACACACACACACACACACACACACACACACACACACACACACACACACACACACCACTTACACACATGCACACACACATGAATAAAACAAAGCAAATTAAAACCCAAGAAAAGTCATGAGAAATACATACACATGCACGCAAACAAAATCCACAAAAACACAATAATAGACAAGTAAGAGAACAATAATGATTTTTTAAAAAAAAAATGTCTAAACAGAGGTTTGAAAATAGCCTAAAGTATTACGAGATGAGAAGTCTATAAAAGTATCATTGAGTTCATTCTTTTGGCCATCTACTGCTGGGCACGGGCCTTGCCCTTATTGTATGCCCAGAGAGACTCTATTGGAGAAGCTAGTTTTTCCTTTGGGAGTTATTAATTGGAGATAACTTTGTGGTAAGAGATGAGAGCTCATGTCCACTCACTCTCAGCTCTGGAAGCCTATCTGGCTTGGACCAGTCCAGGCCATGTGCGTGCTGACACATTCTGTATAACTTCATATGAGCCTCGGTCCTGTTGCGTCTGAAAGACACTTTTTCCTTGGTGCCAACCATTCACTCTGTTTCTTACAATGTTTCTGCCTCATTTGCACAGTCCCCTGAGCCCTGAGGGGAGGGATTTGATGGAAACATCCTCTTTTGAACAGAATGTTCCAAGGTCTCTCCCTCTCTGTACATTGTCTAGTTGTGGATCTCTGTATCCATTCCCATTTCTCGAAGAAAGACACTTCTCTGGTGATGGCTGAGCAAGATACTAATCTGTGGGGATAGGAGGACATTGTTAGGAATCATTTTGTTGCCATATTGCTCTAGCAGAGCAATAGTATTTGGCTTCCTGCTAAGCCTATGACCTATACAGTCTCAGATTTGTGGCCACCTGAGCACTGTCAGGCATGGGTTCTGTCTCATGGAGGGAGCCTTAAATCCAACTAGATAGTGGTTGGCTACTCCCACAACTCTTTGGACACTATTGCAGCAGGGTATCATGAAGTCACCATTGCGGATGAAAAGTTTTGTAGCCGGGTTGATATTTATCTTTGTCTTCTGGAAGCATGAAAAGTATCTTTTCATACAATGAACACTAGTCAGTGAGGGTGAAGGTTCCAACTAGGTACCAGCTCGACTTCTCTATGTTCAATGAAATATATAAGTGTTGTCTCTAGCAATAGGACATTGCTGTCAGTGTGCAGAGGACAACCTTTGGCAGTATCCTGAGTTCGTTTGGAGTTTCTGTGGGGCCCCTTTAGCCAAAACTCCATTAGACATAGCCATTGCTGGCCCTGGAGGTTTCACTTGGTGTTAAAAGAGATGTCTGGTTGGGGCTTTGACTCCCTCATTATTTGGTAACTCCATTGAAAATTCTTTCATATATGTATATATTTTAAGAAGCCTTTTCTGTACGACATTTCCATTCGGCCCCTCAAATGCCCCTTCTTTTTCGGTGGCCCTCCCTGCTTTCCCTCCTTTATTTCCGTCTTTTTTCCCACGGATCAAAGACCACTGAACTACAAAGGCAGAGGAAAAACTTAGGATCAGGCTGAAGGATTCAAAACACAAATCCTTTTTTTATGTCAATAGGAAAACATTTATTTACTTAGTGAAACCGGGTCTTACGTAGCTCATATAGCCTAGACTGACCTACAAATTCTGTTCACACTGCCTCTACCTCCCCAACTATCATCAATGGGTCATGTTGTACTGGGGCTGTAAGCCAGAGCCTCATGCATGTCAGACAAGCACTTTACCAACTGAACCACATCCACAGCCCATTTATTTACTCTGTTATTCAAATAAATAACCAAAATCTGTTTGACTTGTCATATGCTCCCAATTGATAGGTTCTCAGGGTAAAGGGAATGTGAAAATCTGTGTGCAGAGGCACAAATATGTTGCAATGTGAACTAAAGTAAAGAGCAGCTGGGTTGTTAGGTTGTGGTGGTTACAATAGAAATCTAAGCAAGTGCATGGCCACTTATACAGATGTTCAGTCGTTCCAAGGAGTCCTTGAAGACCAGTAGGCTACTCTTGGAAGGGCAAACAGAAGGAAACGAGCCCTAGGCTTCTTTTAGGGAAAGATAGGAAAGAGTCACATAACGGAGAATCATCACTGTATTTGAAATAGCAAACAGAGGAGTTTGCAATCCAACTTAGAAGAAGAGTCAAAGACAGGGTTAGCCAAGCTAACAAAAGAGTTTGGACTTGAGGCAAAACAGACTGATGAGATTCAAGGTCGCCATTCCCCTGCAGTTTTGCACTTCAGAGCACAACTTTGGTGGGCAGGAGGAAGATGAATTTGAAGGAAGCGAGACTAGATAAAGAGATGTAATTAGGACATTCTCACAGTCCTCCAGTCTAGACGTGACGGGCCTCGTGTGCGGCAGTGAGAACAGAGAGGAGACAGATCAGAGATATATTTAGGAGCTGACTGGGGAGGACATGGCTGATTAATGGGAAGTAGGGAGGAAGAGACAATGAAGAGCCCAGGTTTGGGGCTTAGGCAATTGGGGAATGTCATTCTCTGTTGTAGGAAAAATGGAAAGAGGAGTATTTAATGGGAAGATGATGAATTCTCTTTCAAATGTCCTAGGTCTGAAGACCATGTGAGACATCCAAGTAGCAAGTCCCAGGTGGCATTTGGATTAATGTGTCTGGAGATGAGAGAGAGGTAGGGCAGAAGTTAGACAGTCAAAAGCCAACTCTGCATAAGTGTTAATTTGTTGTGTCAGAGTGGGCGAGAGTCCCAAAGCCAAGTATGTGGTCTGAGGAGACTTAAAACTAGGAAGGAAGTTCGTGGAACATCAGGCTTCAGAGAGCATCCAACCCAGCAGAAGTGACAGCCACTTCAGAGGACGTGCTCCTGAGACTTGTGTCGGCTGTGGTGTTTGACCCACATTGCCTCCTGCAAACATTTTCTCTCTCCCCTCCTTCTCTTTGTCAATGTTTCACCAAGTACACGCATGGGTATTTCACTTTCTAAGAGTTTGAGTACCATAGGAATAGGTTATGGACACGTTGACGTTTTCCTAAGAAACATTATTTATGAATTGTCTGGCAGAAGAAGCATAAGCAGAAAACTCATCTATCACTACCACAAAAATGAAAGGTCTATGTACATAATTTCCTTCCTTTAATTTTCTTAAGCTATCAGATGTTTCACAATAACTAAATTAATTAATTTAAAAGCAGCCATTGAGAATCTATTAGTAGCAACTAATATATGTGTAATTGACTGTTTAGGCTTAGAAATGTTGAAGCAGCTCAGAAAACTTCTCACACTACTCACTGAATCAACTTTGCTTTGCAAGTAAAGTGTCAAGAAAGGCGTTTCACAGGGCTCACCGAAGACTAATGGAAAATGTGGAAATTTACATTATGATTCATAATAGTAGCAAAAGCATAGTTTTGAAGTAGCATGGAAAGTACTTTTATGGTTGGAGGTCGCCCCGACCTGAGAACTGTAAGGGTGAACCATCGTTACAGCTAAATACTATTAATACAATCCATTAGTCACTTTCCTGATTGCTGCCATCTGAGAAGAAAGCAACTCATAGCAAGAAGGCTTTTCTGCCTCTTCATCTGAAGATGCCGTCTACTATGGCACTGGAGTGGCTCTTGGCTGTGGTCCCAGTATCCTGAGACTGCTGCTCACATCTGCAAGTCAGAAAGCAGACAAACATGAAGTAAGGCTCAGCTACAGATCTCACCGCCAATCCTCAGCAGCCCGTCCTGCAGCTAAGTTCTGGGTCCTGAAGGTTACAAAACCTCCCAGAGAGAGTACCAGAAACAGGTGGTCAGTGGCTGAAACCCAAAGGCTTATATGCTTCATTTTGCTACATAGTGACATCTTCATGTTTGCATTCAGATCCAATTTGCCACTGGTCACTGGCTTTCCCTTTCTGTAAAACTCACCACATTAGTTATGCATCATTGCCTCTTGCTAATGTCAATAGGCCTGACCCCTCTGGTTAACTATAACCTAGAATGTGCTGTTTGGTACTGTTGCTACAGAGTGTCTGAGATTTGGTAGGGTTGGTTGCCTGTTTAGGAAAAGAACCATCTTCCTTGCTTTAGAAGTTTGGTTAGAACTTGTGGGGAATGTCGCCTTTTTTTAGACAAGTACTAGGTAGGACTATTCAGTGAGGAAGCTGAGCTGGTTCCTTGAAGAAGTTTCTAATGCCGAGGAGAGCTAAGAAAGTTGTACAAAGGCTGTAGTCCAAAGACTAGATAAATGGCAAGAGAAATAGACTCTGAAGAGAGAAAAGAGACTTGCTTAGTCCAGTGAGTGGATCTAGAGAAATTTGCATTGAAGAAAGTGTGCTTTCAACTGGGCCTGAATGGCTGACTAGAACTCCAGTAGAGACTGGAAGAGAATACAGCATACGAAGAAAATGGGCACTATACTGAGATGGAATAGACACACCATGCAGAGGAGAGGGTGACACATGCTCAGGATGTTAAAAACTGGAAAAGCCACAGTATTAAAGGAGCCTCAAACCTCACAACAGTCAAGACTCAATACAGTCAGTCCTTTATTCCCCTACAACCTATCCACAGCAGTGTATCTTACTGCCCTTATCTTCTTAAAAAATAGTTAAAATTTTAATTCAAATATAATTACACCATTTACCCCATCCTTTTTTTTCTCTCTAAATCTTCCCATGCGTATATGCATATATAAATATAAAAATATATAGTACATATTTATATAAGTACAATGTTTTCATCCTGTATAATGTTGCATTATGTACATGTATTTCTAGGGCTCACTATTTGGTACTGGATAGTCAGTTGGCGTGCTCTTCCCTGGAGAATGGTACTTCTCCCGATTTCAGTCTTTCTTAGTTGCTGGGTTGCAGCCGCACGAGCTCTCTCCCTTTCATATTAATATGTCTGTTGGTGTTGCCCTTGCTCGGGTCATATTTAGACAGCCAGGTTGGTGAGACTTCTTGGAGGTAGCTTCTGACATCACTAGACAACAAAATCTTGAAGCGAACTCCCTGATCCACTGGCTCTTTATCAATATCTCTGTCTTGGCTAGTCCAGGGTAGATGGCTAGGTTTTCAAAACCAGGCACGACTTCCCTCATATTGAACAGGTTTAAGTCCAACTAGGAGAGCTGTGGGTCATTCATTCTTTTTATATTTGTTATTCAAAAGAATTTGCCGTGGTGCCATTTTAATTTGGAAACTTTGTGCTCTATTTAGAAACAGTGCTGCCCACCTCCACATAGTATTTGGGCTCTGTTTTTATTTTTAGTGTGGATTTCAGCCACACTTAACTGCTGATATTGTTTCTTTGTATAGTCCAGCTTGTTCTGTCCAGTAAGGAAAGACCCTTATCAAATTTTCTAGCTGCCAACTCTGTCATGATTTACCTATAATTCACATATGTGTTATGTCTTATTAATGATGCAACTGGAGAGAGATTGTCTTGGGAACACTCCATTCTTTTTCCTGGCTCTTTAAAAATCAAAGAATGATTTCACTGACTCTTTGTGGAGTGAAATCCATGTCTTGTCAGATATGTGTATTGATTCTATACTCACAGTGTTTGCCCTCCTATTTAATTTATCTAAAGGAAATTGTTTTTAATAAGTTTTATCCACCTATGACATATTCTTCATCTGCTTTATTCATCCAGTTCAAGGAATTTTAATACCATCACAGTATTCTGGATTGGTCACAGTGAAATTTCAGAGCATTTCTTTTCCCTTAAAAACCTATCTTTATATGCAACCAAACTAACTCATTCTCTTGGGATGCCAGATGCCTGCCACCACACCTGATTAGCCTTTCCTTTTTCTCTGAAACCATGGCATTATTTTGCCATTCCATATTTTGTATAGATATTTTCCATCTTATGGACTTTTGAATTATTTTCATTTTGACATTTATGGACAATACCTCTCTGTCTGTCTGTCTGTCTGTCTGTCTGTCTGTCTCTCTTTCTCTGTCTCTCTCCCCCCCCCTCTCTGTGTAGACAAATTTTGCTTAGATTCTTAGGAATGGAACTGTTGAGAGACATGATAAAATGTATGCTTAACATTTTAAGAAACTTCACAAATATGTCACAAAGTTGGTGCTGCACCCGACGCTCTTTTCAGAACAGCACGAGGCCTCCAGGGTTCTTCACACCAATCTGCACATGTAGCTGTCTTTCTTTTTAGCCATGGTCATTTTGATGGCTGTGATGATGTCTCACTGTGTTTTTGATTTGCATTTTCCTAATAGCTGACACATTATATAAATACATGCCCGTTCAAACTTTTTGGTAATTTTTAATCAACATTTTATTTATCTACTATTGACTTGTAAGAGGTTTTATATAAAGTTATATAAATACAAAATAAATACTCTTAATAAATATGTGACTTGTAAGTCTTTAAATGCTTTATCCATTCTGAGGACTTCTTTTTCTCCCTAGAGACAGAGTTACTGTGAAGTTCTCTTGTCAAGTTCTGTCAAGTTCTCTTTCTATTTTCTTGAAGAGCTAGGAAAGAAACAAAGAAACCAAGAACAAAGACAAAACATCTTTATTTGAAGCCCCAATTTTAAAATTTGATAAAATCTATCTTATCAATGCTTATATTTACTTTTACAATTTTGAGGTTCTTGCAGTTTTTTGAAGGTTTTGGACATTTTTAACTATATAAATTATGGTTATCAAACACAGGCTTTTATTGCCTGCTTCTCCTGGAAACCGATTTGGGGAGCACAAATTTCCCAAAGTCAGGGCAATGGATTAGAAATTACTTTTCAGCTTTGGGGAAATCACTATCCCATAAACTTTCTTCTTTCTCTCATGATCCTGTCCTCACCCTGGAAGCTGTTAGAAAGCTCTCTCCTAGGAAATTCATCTCTGCACAGCTCCTGAGGCCCCCTATAGGACAAAGCACAGTATATTGAAAGCCCATTGAATGCCTCTTTTACTACCCTGCTTCTCTCTCTGATGTTGTCCAGGACTCAAGCAGCAGAATTAAGTTCAAAAGATAGCCCAGATTAGGAGCCACATGGGATCTAGGCTTAACCCTACTGTTTGTTTATGCTTTTTCACTTTTGCAGGACTGCTTAAATCTTTCTCTTATTTGTGAATTTCATACATGAATATGGGTTTTGTTCATGCCCACCCCAATTCCTCCCCTCAAAATCGGCTCCATGCCTGCCAGATCTTGGGTCTTACAGCTTTAAAACATTAAGCCATATAAACCTTATCTCTGTGTAAAGTTGGTCTCCTTGGATATTTTGTTGCAAACACTCTATTGTTAATCTTACTGTGCTCTAACTTTCCCATTTAGGAAATAAGGCTGTCAGTGTCTGATGCTGTACTTCAGACCAGTAATTCTTAGAGAGTTGATTTTCCCAGTTCTTTATCCTCTTTCTCTGTACTCCCCCACTTCCCAGGATCATGTATGTGCTTCTGATTGGTACAGTTGAGCGTTGTGACTACATGTGGTGAGGGTAGAAGGCAGGGATACTGTGAAACCACCTCTATTTCTCTGAACACGCTCCCAGCAGAGTCACCTGGCAGCAGACGTCTACAGTGCTGAACTGAGAAGCTGGGCGTCAAAGCCTTGTGTAGTGGTAGTGTTTGCAGAAGTCTGTGCCTTCTCTGTTCCTCGCCTCTCTTCCAAACGCTTTTCTCCATGGTGCAGCCTTCCTCGGTCCTTCTTAATTCAGAGGATTGTTATTATATTGACCTGTTTTGCTTTTCAGAATTCTCACAGTGCTTGTTAGTATGCCATTAAGAAGTGCATCAAAATAAAAATGAAGCAGAAGTTTAGGTAGCTTATTTTTCTAAACAAGATAGATACAAGGATAGACTAATCATTAAGTATAACTCATAAATTTCCCTTTGCTGTCATCAAAAGCAATTTCTGGACATTGGAGGCATTCTTTATCCCAGCTGGTCCTCTCCATAAAAGTTTTGGCTGAGTTTCATTTTATTTATGAGGGTTACATGACACTATGGATTGCATGGAGATAGTGAAGCATTTACTACAGTATAAAAATACTAATGTTTCTACCATCTCATATTTATTCTTATGTGGGACAAGAACAACAAAATCTATTCATTAACAAAAGAAATGCCTAATTCAATTTTATTAACTTTAGTCTTCATATTTTATATGTTTTTAGACTAATTTGTTCTAAACCTATTTTGTATTTTTTAACTTCCATCTTCCAGTCCCAAGGTAACTGCCAGTTCATTCTCTGTTTCTGTATTTGAGCTCTTTTAAAGAGTATTAATCATGTAAATGAAGTCATCTAATATTATTCTTTCTATGTCCTGTTTATTTTAGTGTAATGTTCTCTAGGTCCAAACATCTTGTAGGAAAAAGAAATATGCCTTCTTTGTCAGACATGTACTTTATCCATTCTTTCTTATCCTGGCTGCTGTGGATAGTGCTGCAGTGAACATTGCAGCATGGATATTTAGCCAAGCAGTGTTCCCAACTCCATTGGGTATAGACCCAGAGGAGAGAGCGCTGGCCTCTGGGAGGTCTATTTTCAACCCCCTAAGAACCTCCGTATTGCTTTCCATAGGGGTGGGACACCAAGAGGTTTCCATAGGGGCGGGACACCATGAGGTTTCCATAGGGGCGGGACACCATGAGGTTTCCATAGGGGCGGGACACCATGAGGTTTTTCTACTTTTGGTCCTTGCAGGTCCTGTGACCCTCAGCTAACAGTGATGAAGGGCTAAAGATTTTGTTAAATTTGTGTCATGGCTCTTTGAGGATTCTTCCAAGTCTTGATCCATTCCAGACTCTTCACTGGGGACTCATCCAGCAAAGAAAGTCTCAGATGGTAACACATAAGGAGATAGAGAGCCTACCTACCCAGGACTACTTAGAGATAGATCAGCCAAGGAAATAAAAGCAGGACCCTGGGTGGAGATTTCTAACAGCAGGCACACTCTGTGTTGCACAGGTAATCCATTTTCTGAAATATGATTCCTTACAGTTTTTCCATGTACATTTAACATCTTTCTCTTTCTCGACTACGCCACAGGGATTGTGAATTACCATCTTTGCCAGAGTCCATCAGTGGAGTCCCTTGTGAAAATATTAAATAGCAGCAGGTGCATGGCTGACCCCTTGAGGACCACTACTCAATGTGCCCCCAAGGTTGACATCTAACCATTGATGACTTCTGAGTAGGGCTGCCTCACCAATACCACACCAATCGATAGTGTTCTTCCAGCCCCACAGCTCCAGAATCGCTCCTTCTCTTTAGAGCTGACCCCATTTGTTCTCATTAGTTGCCTGACTCTCAGAGCATGACTATGACTCAAGACGGCTGCAGATGACTTACAGAAAGGATGATCTATACTTACATGTCACAATGTAAACGACTTATAAGAATACACACTCAATCACACAGTGGACATCCGTTGGCTTGCTAACACAAATATATGATGACTTTTCAGATTATAACATTACCTTAACAGTGCATAGGTTCTTTATTTCTGATTGTGTTCATTGAGCTCACTGTATCTGACCACGTGAATAGTGTGTGTATATATGTGAGCACATAGGTGCACACAGGCAAAGGGGCTGAGTTTTCAATTAGCATTGGATTTTATATAATATTCCCCCTGGAATAGCCACTACTCAATTTGGTAATGTTGACAAATGAAGCCAACCAGTACATATCATTCATTTATTTCATCATAATTTGATAAAGAATTTTAAAGAGATAAAAAGAAATGGTTTTATTAGCATATTTACTTTTAAAGCAGTTTCAGGTTTGCAGAAAAGTTTAACAGAGTATAAAGACTTCCATGTGTTCCTCACTCTGTTCTCTTCTTGCCTTTGTATGGTGTATTTGTCACAACTGATAAGTTTGATTGATTATTGTCACCTACAGTTCATAGTTTGCCTGGGTAGCTGCTATCTCTGTGCTCTTCCCTGTGTACAATTCTATGGGTTCTGAAAATATAAAATGTTATTAACCCACTATTATAACATCATTGGTCTCTGATTCCCCATCTCTCTATATATATGGCCATCACTGATCTTTTATTCACTCAATAAATTGCCCTTCCCACAGTGTCCAATGGCTGGAAGCATGTATTATGTTGATCATTCAGACCGACTTTTTTCATTTATCAATACTGATACCAGGCTCCTGCTTTTCTTTTCTTTTTTGTCACAGAGTAATATTCCACCTATGATGTGTAGTTTGTTGATTCCTCCACTCATTGAAAGCTATCATAGTAGATGGTTCCTGTTTGGGCAACTATAACAACTTACTGTTAATGTTATTGTACAATCTTTTTGTCAGTATTTGGACTTTATCAATTCTTATGGGCATGTAGAACTTCTCATTATTATTTTAATTGTCTACTACTTATTGCCATGAACCTTGAGTATCTTTTCTTCTGCCTATCATCTGCACATTATCCTTCAATGGGATGGCTGTACAGACCTTTTGTTTAGTTTTTAAATGGGAAATTATGACAGTATTGACAACTGACAAGTCTTTCTTGCATATGCATGTGTGTGTGTACTCATGCATGTGAGAATACACATGTTGGCATGTGTGTGCAGACTAAGTTTCATCTGATAGCCAATGTCTTCCAGGATTACGCTGTCTTACACACTAAGGCAGGGTCTGCCACTGGTGCTGGAGCCAGCCTGATTAGCCAGTTCTAGCCAGTTTGCTCTGGGGAATTTTCTCTCTGCCTCTGGAGTGCTGGGATAATGGGGGCAAGAGGAACACCACACCTCCTGTCTTTTCTGTGGGTTCTGGAATTACAAACACCAGCCTTTCTTGTATAGCAGATGCTCTATCTATTGGACTATCTCCCCAGCCCTTTATCTGTTTTCAATTGCTGTCTTTTCAAGAGTTTTTCTTTGTACAGTTTGAACACAGACCCTTTCCAGACATGTTTCCTTTCCTCCAGTTTGTAGTCTGCTTTTCTTTTCTCAGTGGTGTTTAAAAACTGGTTCAATTTTAATTGAATCTGATTTGTTAATTTTTTTCTCTTCCTAATTAACCCCAGCTACCTGGAATATAGGCAAGAGCCAACATGCCTCAGCCCATGATTTTGTATTACCTCCATCAGTGGAGAAAAGGATTCTAGAAGATGACCTTGGGTGTAGAGGCATGCATGCCTTCACGTTCCAAGGCTCACAGGGAGTACTTAACACCCCAATCCTCAGTAAGGCTTCTTGAATAAATGAATAAGCTGAGTGAGCAAGTGAAGTATATACCTGACAGAAAAATCTAATGTCATCTACTTAATACTTTTCAGTGTCTAAAAAGCCACTCTCTCTTATACTCCACTTTCTTCCTCAACTCCCCAACATGGAATTATATATTTATAAATTGATTGAGAAAAATCACAGAAATGAGGAGCATGGGGTAATATGGATCAAGAATCGTCTGCATGGTCTTAAGTTCCTTGGGAAAGCTGTATTTGGTTCTGCAAACTGAGTAGAAGAGCTTCATGATTGTGGATTGGAATATTGCAGATTCAGAGCCCAAATCATTCTGGGCTTAATATAACCTCATTAATAGCCATCTGTCATCAGTTTTTTTAATCTGATCCTCCACCTAAAAAGAAATGTTTATTTATTTTGTGTGTATGGGTGTTTTGTGTGCACACCAGAAGAGGGCATCAAATCCCATGGAACTACATTTGTAGATGGTTGTGAGCCACCATACAGATGCTGGAATTGAACTCAGAACCTCAGTACAAGTAGCCAGTGCTCTCAACTCCAGAACCATCTCTCCAGCCCCTAATCCTCTATCCTTTGAAGTGCTATGAAAACCTGTGGAATGTAAACAACTCCAAAGTTGAGAGTGTCCTCAGGCAGCATCTGAGACCCTTAGAACAAAGTTCCCTGCTAAATGTACTGTAACTGCTTGCCTGATGTCCATACAAAAATACTGAGCATAAAGGTGCTGTGTATGACTTTTCAAAAAGTTTATTTTGTCAGCCTAAGTATATATGCACTCACACACACACACACACACACACACACACACACACACACACACACGAGAGACAGAGACAGAGAGAGGGGGAGGGACGTGTGTGTGTGTGTGTGTGTGTGTGTGTGTGTGTGTGACACTTGTCTTTTGCAGGAATCTATAGAGGTCATAGGATATCTAGGAACTGCAGTTATAGGCAGTTATGAGTCACCTACTATGGGTGTTGGCAACTATATTAGGTTTTTCTACAAAAACACCAAGTGCTTGCAACCACTAAACCATCTCTCTAGCACCCTCTCTTTTGTTTTGTGATAATAAAAAGTTATGTAACTCGCTGCCACTGTGAAACATGTCATTTGGGTCAACCTGAATCCATGCATGCCCTGGATAATGTGACTCATAACTTAGCTCAGAATAAGTTCTCTTATTCGCTCTGGAAAATAAAGCCATGCTTTGCAGAATCCCCTGCATCAGAAGACAATGATTTGCATCAAACAGTAAGAAGAAGAACATTTTAATACAGTTTTTCCAGGCAGACGATATAAGAAAATATCCACTACTTAGCACGCTCACAGGAGACTTCTGGTGACTTCAGTAAGTAAGAGATGACCCTGTGTCTTCTCTGTCAAATCAGTGATGCAGCTTGAAGTTCAGGTTTGTCACTGAGTAAAAAGTGCCCAGAAGCCAAAACCTTAAAGCCATTCTTCTAAATCTAACACATATTTTATGCTCTATCCCCTGTTCTCATAAATCATCTTAAGCACTACAGTCCAATTCTAATAAAGAGAATCATTCTCACCAAAATTTTAAAATAAAGCTATGTAATAAGTTTTTTTTTCCTTGCATGGAACTACATTCTTCTGTTGTTGCTCTTAAAGTTCACATTGGTAGGATCAAAATCATGTGAATTTGTGGCTAAAGCCTACAAATTTTATAACTTGGTGCTCTGATTTTCAACTTATGCTCCATTTCTAGATACTATTTAGAATTCTCAGCATATAATTGCAGTTTCTGCCCCTCCCTCCTTCTCTCCCTTCTTCCTTCCCTCCCTCCTTCCCTTCCTTTCTCCTTCCTTCCTTCCTTCCTTCCTTCCTTCCTTCCTTCCTTCCTCCCTCCTTCCCTTCCTTTCTCCTTCCTTCCTTCCTTCCTTCCTTCCTTCCTTCCTTCCTTCCTTCCTTCCTTCCTTCCTTCCTCCCTTCTTCCCTCCCTCCCTCCCTTCCTCCCTCCCTCCCTCTCTTCCTCCCTCCTTCCCTTCCTTTCTCCTTCCTCCCTCCCTCCCTCCCTTCCTCCCTCCCTCCCTCTCTTCCTCCCTCCCTCCCTCCTCTTCCTTCCTTCTTTCCTTCCCTCCGAACCTTATTCCTTCTCCCTTTTTCTCAGGTAGCCTCGGTTGACATCAAAACTGCAACCCTGCCTCAGTCCCCTGGGCACTGTGATTGTAGTTCTACAACAGTAGCTCCAGCATTTCTGGATTTAATTTTGTACTCTGTTGCCACACTGTCTCAATTACTAGAGGATTATAATAATTCTTCAAGTCAGAGTAACATCAGTCCTCCAACTGGGCTGCCTTCTTTCAATATTATTTGCCTCTTTTGTTTTTCCATATAAACTGTTAAGTCAGTGTGAAAGTTTCTTCAATGCTTTTGGATTCTTGCTAGGATTTTCATTGCCAATCTTTGATCTATAAGGCACAGAAAGAAAAACTAACACCTTACACAAAATAGCTACCTGACTCTCAGACAGCAGATGGAGGTTGATTCCTGGGAGTTTTATTCAAGCCAGGGCTACAACATGAAAACCTAGGTAAAATTATAAACAGGCAGCAGATTTTTAACCCATGCCTTTCCTGCATCCATTGATATAATTATGTGATTTTTCTCTTAAGTCTATGAATGTGAATTATAGGAATGACCTTCAAATGTTGAGTCAGCCTGCCCTAGTCAGAATAAATCCAATAAAATCATCATGTTAGACTATTTTTGGATTTATGTGCTAATATCTTCTTGAGAAATCTTGAGTAATTTTTAAAACATATTGGTCTATATAGTTCCTTTCTTGTGAAGTTTTTTGGTGAACAGTTTTGTATATGAGTACTTCCAAATGGCTTACCAATTACCAACGTAGCTATTTATAGAATTGTTTCTACCTCAATATTCATAACTTATCCAGGTAGAATTAAGTAGAGAAAACTAGCTGGTGTGTGGCTAGCTGGCATGTACTGTGTGGCATGCATGAGGCCCAATATCTATAAACCAAGCACAGGGCTGAGCAGCTCTGGATGGGGAGCAAAGAGCAAGACTGCAATATCCGCCAGCTTGCATGGGTTACATGAGACCTCAAAACAAAACAAGCAAACACACAAGCAAGCAAGCAAACAAAAACAAAACTAAAACCAGACTGAAATAAAAACTCTCCATTCCAAACTAAAACCAAATAAAACCCCATGTAACTGGAACTCCAAACCTCTATTAATAAAGAAAAATCTTTCCTCAAGGATTATTACTGGAAATAGTTTGATTTTGTGCTCTACATATGCACACTGTTTTATAAATGTAGCATGTTGTTTAAGGCCATGGTTTTCTTAACTTTCACACTCATCGAATCTTGAGTAAATACATGAGTCTTAGAAGTAGCTGCAAAGAGGAACTTATGACATGTAGTCCTAACTTAGGGCTTTAAAGTGAGTGTTTTGACTTTCTTATTAGTTGCCTCTTAGAAAGCTATTTGTACAATGCAGTACAAGACCCAGTGACTTTAGAGAGATCCCTGCACCAAGAAAGGTGACGTATTTCTTAGGGCATAATTCATCAGACAGACAGACATTGTAAGAATTACGTTTGGTTTGTCTTGAGGAATGGTATGCACACTGTCACATCTGCAAATGATGTATCTTGGCAATACGAATACTGATGTCACTCAGGCAAATGGCCAGTTTCTCTCTTTGCTCTCCTTCTTATATTCCTTATCTCTAAGCAGTGTGTCTGGAGGCCAGAGTTAAGATCATTTGCTAGTTAGAGAACTGAAATCCTGTATGGCATAGTGCTCTTCATTCTTAGGTCCCTCCTGTTGCCAGGACCTGAAATGTCCACACAGAGTACCAGAGCTCCACAAGCTGATTGCACACATTGTTAGCCTGTGATAACAATGGTAAGACGTATGGAGTGCTAAAGCATGTCAGGTGCTGCTCTAATGCATTACAGGCATGGGCTCATTAAGTTACTGTAACAAACCCAGGAGTCAAGTCCTATGATCATCTTTTTATTTTATACGCGAGGCAGATGGGACACAGAGAAGTTATATAATTGTGCAAAGTAGTAGAACCCACATTAAACTCAGATGACTTAGAGCTTTCTCTCAGGGACTATGCTATTCTGACTTCTAGTGAAAGAGAATACAAAACGAAACATCTTCTATTTTGTTCTACCAATAACAATTGTGCATGGAGAGGCATAGTTAAGAAACTGCCAACAGGACAGCTCCATTATTAGGGGAAAGGTTTCACTGTGAATAAGAGAGAGAAAATATCCAGAGTCATCCAAAAGAGTCCAGAGTGGAGAGAAAGAGTCAGACTGGACTTTAACAGGGCTATGGAATAAGGAGAGGCAAGAGAAAGGGGAGACTAATGGAGAAAGTAAGAGAGAGAGAGAGAGAGGGAGAGAGAGAGAGAGAGAGGACAAGAAAGAGATTAGTAGGTGTAATAGTGTTATAAGAGGGATGAGTATCTTGGGTGGGTGGTTGGGGAAGCTCATGAGCTTAGAGAGTTTAGGGTGGAGGAGGAGGCGAGAAGAGCTGAGATGTTAGCATGGACGTTGAACTGTGAAACAGGTCCTTGTGATACTGAGGTGCCTGGAGGCCAGCATGGGCTTTGATATGCTGACAAGCACCACAGGAATATATCTATTGAAGATCCATATGTCCCTTCTGCCAGAGGTAAGGGAAAGGACTTCTTTGGGGGAGGGGACAGAAACCTGTTTCAAAAGTTCTTGAAGAAAGCTAGATTTTATTTAATTACAAGGAATCCTTCTATAATCCATCTTGAGTGCATTTCAATATATATGAGTTGCCTGTGAGACCTAACAGTATACTTGTAACTATTTTAGGTAAATATAAAAACACAGCAATTCTATTTAAATCACTTTGAGGTAGCTTTTTACATATGATCATCCTCAATTTAAATAACTTAAAATTCTAAAAGGGACTTATTGACTGATGTAGTTAGGAGATCCGGAAGCACCTGTAACTTCAGGCATACTTGGAGCCTCTGACTCAAGTGTGTTCATGTGGGGTGGTCTCGTTCTTTGTCTCTCGTGTGAATTTTCCCTAGAGTGGGACAAATGGTGTGTGGGCTTCATTCCAGCAGTTTGGCATCTCCACAGGATGGCTACTTACTTTCTATTAAGAGTCAGAAAGAGACAGGTGTTAAAATCAGAACTGGAGGGTCAGCTTTATAATTTTGCTAAGACCTCTTTAATAGATCTTCTAAATCTGCCTCTCTATTCAACTGGAAATTGTAGAAACTTTTAGAATTTGGCCTTTTGGATATCTTCTTTCAGCCCTCAAGATGCATTACAGTTATGCCCAAGTCGCAGGTACCCCAAAGACCACCAAGGAGCCAATTCTGATATAAACACATAAGGGTCTTTATTATGCACTCACAAGCAATGTCTCTCACCATCTCTGTAGCAGCAGGTCAGAATGAGAGCCCCAAATCTAAGGGCACAGGGTATTTATTGTGGTTACAGCAAGTTTGAGGAATTTCTATCCAGGTCAGCAAGTTAATATTTCTGGCATAATCTGCAGGAACTAAACACAGGGGCAAACTTACCTAACATAACAAGTTTATTTATTCCCTGCAGGATGTCTTAAGTTATCTCTATGTACCTTAACCCTGCTGTTGTAGCCTGACTGACTGTTATTAAGGGGGTGGGAGTGGGGGTGCCATTGGATGTTTGCTTAGTGTGCTTTGTGGTTTTCTTCCTGGAATTAGAATTCAGCCCCTGCTCTCAAACAAAATAGAGTTTCTCCAAAACAGAGTTAGTTGGGCTTTACATTATCTTGTCAGAAACATGTAGCTAACTGTCCTGAAAAAGAATATTATACACCAAAAATCCAACAAAGTTAATATATTAAAAATTGAAGAACTATATACTTCATAGTAAAATGGGCAGTAAAAGATGCATGCATAAGAATGTATACCATAAGATGGAGTGTAAAGGGGAAGGATTAGCAGAATGCATTATATACGCGTGTGAAATTAGCAAAGACAACATTAATTTTATTTAAATAACTTTTTTGTAAATTAAAACAATGGGTTCTAGAGATGGTTCAGTGGCTAAAGTCCTTACCATGCAAGCATGAGAATCTGAATTCAAACCTCCAGAACCACATAAAAAACAAGGCACAGTAAAGCCCTTCTGCAATCACCTGTGCTCTTTTAGCAAGATGAGAGATAGAGAGTCGAATTCCCAGAAGTCTGCGGGGCAGTCCCTTGGTGTATGTAACGGAGATCAGGAGAGCATCCCTCAAATAGCCACCTTCTGTGGACTGACACTTAAAGTTGTCCTCTGACCTCCATATGTGTACCTACACACACATGCACACACAGACACACAAATCACACACACACACACACACACACACACACAGATATAAAGAACAGCATGCTAGAAGGGAATGTATTTCCACACAATCAAAGCCATGTATGAGATGCCCACAAACAGCATCATAGTTGATAGTGCTAGGTAAAAGTCTATTCTTTCAGCAAAATAAGGAAATCACACCTGCCATGTGTATTCAACATTGCACTGGAAGTCTGAGCCACAACAACCAAGTTTGCACATCAGGACAGGAGACGGGATTCAGCAGCTACGACTGCTTGCTGCCTTTGCAGGGGACTAGGATGCCCACAAAACAAACAGCTAAAAACAAATTCTACCAAAATTGTACAATGATATTTAGATTCTAAGCAAAATGGAAAATGTCAGAGATGTGGAGAATCATGGCTATTAAAATTTTTATCTAAAATAAAACGTAGATACACGAGTTAATGTTATGTGTGCTTTTAACTAAATACAGAGGCTCAAAGCTTTAAGAATATCACAAATTTATACATATAGTTAGTAATTAAATGAAATAAGCTAAAATATTTATATCTATATTATTCATTAATGAGCAAACAAGTGATTTTAGCTTCTTAATATTTTTCATATAATTTAAAAATTGTATGCAATGAAGTGTTATTTTTCAAAAGAGGGAATATCTCTAATTAAACAGCAGTCACTTTTAGAAACAGTTCTGAATAACATAGAAATCACGGGAATGAAAATCAGGAAAGAGAGCTGACAACCAATTCAGTGACGGAATCTTTTAGCACAGGTGCTCGTGTGGCTGTGGTGGTTAACCTTTGCTGTCAACTCAATATACTTAAGAGGAGAGAACCTCAACTAAATAACCGCCTTACCAAACTGTTCTCTGGGCATGTCTGTGGCACATTTCCTTGATTGCAAATTCCTGTTGGAGGGCACAGCCCACTGTGGGCGGTTCCATCCCCATGCTTGTCTGCCTGGGTTCCATAAGAACCTCATAAAGTTGCAAAGCTTCTGCAAGGCAAAAGACACCTTCAACAAGACAAAAAGTCCACCAACAGATTGGGAAAGGATCTTTACCTATCCTAAATCAGATAGGGGACTAATATCCAACATATATAAAGAACTCAAGAAGGTGGACTTCAGAAAATCAAATAACCCCATTAAAAAATGGGGCTCAGAGCTGAACAAAGAATTCTCACCTGAGGAATACCGAATGGCAGAGAAGCACCTGAAAAAATGTTCAACATCCTTAATCATCAGGGAAATGCAAATCAAAACAAGCCTGAGATTCCACCTCACAGCAGTCAGAATGGCTAAGATCAAAAATTCAGGTGACAGCAGATGCTGGCGAGGATGTGGAGAAAGAGAGAAACAAAGTATTCAATATCAGTTATTCCAAGAAAACACGGACTTAGAGAAACAGGGACAAAGTATCAAGACTAAAACCCTATGACTTTACATTATGCTCCACAGTCTTTTGGAAAATAGACAAAGGATAGTCTTTTATTTATTTGTTTGTTTATTTGTTTTTATTATATATTTGCTTATTTATTCTATTTTATTTATTTTATTTTATTTTATTTGTTTCCTCAGCTGACAAAGATCCATCCAAGTTAGGAAGGAAGAATCTCACAATGCCTTATACTCTCCTACATATTTCTTCTCCTTGACAAAGCCACTACTGTGCCTAACATAAAAGTTTAGACTCCAGGCCAGCCTGGGTCCAAATCTCTGTGTTCCTTCCACTATGCAGTCTCTACACAACTGCAGATTCCCTGTTTTGATTCTCTAGTCTGTCTCTCCAGTGAGACAGCTAACATTATTATCTTATCTAATTATCAAATGGTAATAACAACCTCAGAGAACACTTATAAAGATCAGGATAACAGACAGAAGGCACAACCACTGACATATAACAACCTTGACGTGCCTTTGATATAATTGTTCCTGTTGTCCTCACAATAGGACTGAGATACCCTGAGTTTAACTTAAGAAGTCTCAGAGGACAAGTCTTGATCCTGGTATAGTCTTTTAAAAAAATTGTGTATATAAAGTGGAGTCTCACCAAACATCTATTAAGGCAAACATGTGCCCAGTAGTGCTCTAGGAGCTAGGAAGGATAAATCACACAGTGGCCTCATCAGATGCAGATGAAGAGATAAACATTAATTTCCAGTGCATTCAGCAAAGACATAGCTGGGCTAAGACACAGATACCAGCTCACTGATAGGAAGGCTTGTGAGTACGGTGCTGTTCAGGCATGAGTGATATAACTAACGCCGACTTTCCAGTCTAAGAATAAATGCAAGGTTCACAAAGTTCACAAAGTTTAGCAAATGTGCTCTTTATTGTGTCGTCTTGACTCCTATCTCAAGACCTTCTCTGGGAACTTTGGATATAAGCAAAGTCACGTCATCCAGAGAACGACCCATCCTTCTTAAAGCTTGTTTCATGAGCACAGATGCTGCCCAACATAACTCTACAGTCAAGTTCATTCCGGAAATGAGTAATTGTATTAGTTAGGATATATATTATTAGAATGACTTCCAATATATATATATATATATATATTACAATATATTTATGTACTATTAGAACGGTTTAAATGGTTCTCAATCTGTGGGTCATTAAATTTTTTAAAATTTAATTTTAAAAAATTCCTCATAGGTATATCTAGCTTGAATTTCAGTTCGTTTCAGATGCTGTCTAGTTGACAACTAAGAATAGCACATCACAGTGATGTTTTTGCCTCTTAGAAAACCAACATGTTGGTGACATTTATAGGATCTAAGAAGACTTTTTCAGATTTTTTAACTCAGACTTTCCCAGGTAACAACCACAATCAAAAATAAAACCTCAGTTGCAAGTCCATTAAGAATCTAATGTTTGTGGATCGCCAGTAAATCCTGATGTATGGCCTCTCTAGTTTTTTAGGCAAACCTCTGACATTTTCAGGAGTGCTGCTGTTTAGTACAGACAAACCTGGGGGTGGAGATGCTTTCTGTAATATGTTTGGGGATCATTCTACTGAGAATATGTCAAGTTTAACATGGTGGAAGCAATGTAGGGCAAGGAAAATAGAAGTTTCAAAATACCCAGCGTACAGCAAGAAGTGACAGAGGTATGGGAGACGTCACTGCTTAGCAAAGAGGTTAGTCTGATGAAAACTCAGGACATGTTCTTGTACAAATTTTAGGAACATGATGCTACTCTGATATTTGTAAAAGAGATAAGCCCAATTATTACTATAAGAGGACAAAACAATATAGTTACTTTATAATTTGGCTTGGTCTTGCTCTGTTTTAAACTCCTAATCAAATTTCCCATAGTTTTAAAAAATATTCTCCTAATAACTTAAACTTCTGTGTTCCAGAGAACACCTCTAAATGCATAAACCTTCTGAAATCGCTGAAAAACAGCCTAATTTCTTTACAGTGTTTGGCTGTGTGATTAGGTTGCCATGATTCTGTGGGTTATGACCTAAAATTTTTCATCAAGAATAATGATTCTTTTCTGGTGTCTGTTTAACTATAGATATTTGACGAATATGTCTAAGGTAACAAAACCGAGATGACTCTAACACTTCTGTTTGACTTTTACACTATGATGTAAATGTTTATAGGAAGTGATTAAAGATTTAAAAAAAAATGCTCCCGGGAGAGTTCTCCCTATCCTGACCCCTCCCCCTTTTGCAGTTGGCTCCTTTAATTAAATTTTCTAACTACTATCAAATCAGAATTTTCAGGAGGTTGGCATACTCCAACTGTCCAACAACTCAAAAACCTACGCTGTGTGTAAGAAAGTATAACAGGCTTAAATGGAGAAAGGCCTCAGCAGCATGGTATGAAATAAACCCCAGGGCTAAATCCTATAGGGAACCTGGATCCTCTGGTCTTGAGACAAGTGTTCTACACGGAGAGAGGACTCTGAGAGCGGTGAGAGCACCCAGGGCATCGGACTGGCAAGGGCGGAATCGTCTAGAGATTGCTTTCTTCCTCTTTCCACCTCCCTCACTGTACAATACACATCTCTGCTTCCCTACATTACAGTTAAAAAAAAATTAACTAAGGTTTACTTTTTAATTAAATGTAGCACCACTTAGGAAGATGTATACTAATCTGAGGCCAAATCTGCCACCCTCAGCTTTACAAGATGCTAGCCCCAGCAGAGCCTGTAAAGCTCTCGATAAGAGAAGCGAGGAGCAAGGTGCAGGTCCCTCAGCGATAACCTCCTGACTCCAACATTATAGGTCTTTCTGCTGGAATTGAGTTCTACATCTTACTCGATGGGTTATTGTCACAGATGAGTAATGAACGCACCCTGCCTGAGTCCCAGGGTGCAGGAGGAGGTGGGTCAGGCCATGAGGAGGCCCAGCTGCAGGCCCGGGGCAGGCAGATAAAGGGAGACCAGTTAAAGGTACAGGGACACCGGTGACTGCTCCAGACCAGCCGCTGGGAGCAGCCTGGGGCTGAGCCTGCTGGCTGGGGCTCAGAGCAAGTACATTAATCACAATACTCCCTGGGCTAATGGGCAGCACAGGGGCAGCAGCCCGGGCTTGCAGAACAAAGGCAGAGTGTGATGAAGAGCACAGCGGTTGGGAGTTACAGTGTGGGTTTTTCAGGGGTTGAATGAAACAAATGACAGACACCCAGAAACACAAATTGCTGGCAGAGGAGACAATGAGGAGCACCGTGAGGCTGTCCTGTGTACTCTTTCTGCTGTCCTTTGAAACTGAACTTGATTTCTTTAGTTGTCCGACTCCCCTGCAGTTCCCTAAGGAACTTAGCGTGGCAGACATCCTTTCTACGGAAGAATGTTGCGGCGGCCATCATAGCAGCTCTACCGTAATATTTCTGAGTATGATTTTTTTTAAAATTATGTTCCAGGTAACTCTAGTATATTGAACTATAGATTTAAGGTCTTCTCACTGAATACATTAAACTGCAATTGAACTGATTTATCAAAAACAGTCTGACCGGTCCCTCTGCAGGGCACTCTGAGGCCCCATCTAACTGTTAAAAGACTCTTAAGACTCCTGAGGAAAGATAGGTCTCTAGGAGACTACAGCAAAAATTGATAATGGGTGGCCTATCTATTTCTCTTAGCTGAAGATTCTGCATGTAGCTATGAACCATGCTGCAGAGGAGGGTAAATCACTTGGCATCCTCTCTTAGATTGCTTTTATAGAGATTGTATTGCTTTGCACTTCACAGTGGGGTGATTCATCGGTAGCCCCTATCAGAAAAACAGTTCCTGAAGTATGCGAGTGAAATAATAACTCGCATACTTGTTTCTCCGAAGTTTTAAGCTAGCAGCTAAGGAGACGGTTCAGTAGGTTTGTTGCCTTCTGCTCAAGTCAGAGGACCCTTGTGAGAACCCAAGCACGGTGTTGAATTTCTGTATCCCCATTACTGAGAAAGGAAGGAGAAGGTGGCCTGATCCCTAAGGCTCTGCCATCAAATCTAGCCCAAATAGCCAGCTCTAGGTTGAGTGAGAGACTTTATCTTTTTATTTTAAGTAGCAAGAGGAAATATAATTGACACTGATCTTTGGCCTTCACGGGTGAGCTAATTCACACACTCCATAAAGACATAGACAGACAGATGTACATACACATGCATGTACACACACACACACACACACACACACACACACACACACACAGATTTTAGTCAGAATTCCTTGAACAGCAAAACACATGAAATCAACCAGTAAACCAAGCCTTTGGTTCCATTGAGGCAAAACAGGAGGACCTGAGTTTCTTCCCTGTTAAACTAAAAGCAACTCTTGAGGGTTCTGGTACCGAGTGATTGACACAGTGTGTGGGTTTAGGGTCTAACCAGTCACTGGGACCAGAGAAAGGACCATCTCCTGCATTTCTATTTGAATGCCTAAATTATATTAGAGAGCGTAATGGCTGGGGATTGGTGCGCTTCCCTTTGCAGTTCAGTCCTGCTCTGTAGATAACATGCAGCCCTTTCACACTCAGTGACTAGCCTTCTGCCTGCACAGCTTCCCAGCCACTGATCCAGTGCTGGTCACTAAGAGAGGCAGAACAGCAGGGAATCGAGCTAAAGGGCAGTTTCCACATACACATTGCCGGCTGCTAATGTTGGGCCTTTGGCAAATGGTTCTATCTGGCAGTAGAAGGGACCTTTTTTTCTCATCTGTAAAACACAGATGTGGCAGCTGGGTTCATTGACTCCTGTTCATTGAGCTCAAAGATGATTAAATTAATCTTTTTCATATAGCTCTCCTTGACTTTGAACAGGAGCTGATTTCAGATGAGAAAAAAACTACTATAAAATAAAACGGAATGGCCATCCCAATATACTACTTATAATAAGTTCATTTGTACAGCAAATATATTTATTTCTTTAAATGTAAGAAAAATTTAGATTGTTAGATAACGATATACATTATACCAGCAATACTAACAGTAGCACACACATTAGTATAATTTATGGCTGCTCATTCACATAGATGCTTCTTTATGCCTTCCTCTGGAAGCCCATCTTGTTTCTTCTTGCTTACTCCCTGACTCAAGTCTCACCCTTACTCATTATTATAGTATATTGACCCGAGATTGAAGCAGACCAGCCTGTATCCTATATAGTGCAAGTGTCAGTGTGTGTACCATCGAGGTACTATCCAGGCTTTGGGAGTGGGGATACAGGGCCCCCCTAAATCCTCAGTCACTACCAGCATAGAGATCCTTGATCTCCCTGGACCCAAAACAGAGGACCATGTTGAAAAAGAGGAGAACTATCTTAGAACAGAGGAGGACCATGTTGAGACAGAGGAGGACCATGTTGAGACAGAGGAGGACCATATTGAGACAGAGGAGGACCATGTTAAACAGAGGAGGACCATGTTGAGACTGACAGATGCTCTAGTTCCCACCATTTAGTGAACTCCAGTGATCACTGAATTCCACTTTGGGACAGGAACGAGGAGAGGAAAGGACTATATCACTATTTGGAAATCAATTCTTCTAGTTAACCTTCAACCCTTCGTAGCACTCAGCAGGCTCAGGTTAAATGGGCATTTATGGATGCTTTTTTTTGAATGCTAATAGGTAGGATAATTACAGTGTTACTTTCTAAAAAGACTTTATAAATAATCACGACGGCTTCAGAAATGCAGATGGTTCACAATTTTAAAAAACATGCGGTAAAAATTAAGCATGCAACACCACGTAATCTTAAAATACTATTATTTTAAACTAAAGATATTGACTGCGGACCAACGAAAGGTAGTGACATACAGTTCCAGAGTAAACCTTATAACGTGTGAAGGACTGAGGGGACACACAGGAAGGAGGCAGAGACCGAGAGGACACATGGGAAGGAGGCAGAGACCGATAGGACACACAGGAAGGAGGCAGAGACCAAGAGGACACACAGGAAGGAGGCAGAGTCTGAGAGGACACACAGGAAGGAGGCAGAGACTGAGAGGACACACAGGAAGGAGGCCGACCACTCCGTGGTGAACCGAAGACGGTCAGGACAGCTCTAAGTAAGCATGCAGGATTCCTTCCTCACTACAAAATGAGATAACTCCAACAACTGGTTTTCTGAAATCAGATCCTTTCTTCTTCTTCTTTTTTTTTTCTTCAGAATTCACTGTGGCTTAGGCCACTTCACATTTCAATACATTTAAAGCGTAGCTCAAGAGAAACCAAGTTCTTGTTAGAATTTAAAACACAAGGATCCATTTCTGCCTAGCAGTCTTGTTGCCATGCGTTCCCTGAAGTGAATCCCATCTGCTTTGGGGAGCTCTCATTGCAATATGCAGCGATTGCAGGATAAGCACACCACTTTCCTGTCAATACTTTCCTATTAGCCTCCTGGATCCATACATCATCATCTTGCTGGCCTGCAGTTTGCTTATCTTTGTCTCCGAGGCTGCCTTTGATTTATCTAACACCCAAGCTAATGAGGCATGCAGCCCAGGGTGGCTCCACGGATAATGCACTCCTGTATAAAAATGCTTAAGGAAGGATCAAGTGATAATCCATTCTAGACTAAAAGGCCTAGCCCTTCAACAAATGTTGTATTTCTTAATTGCTAAACTAAGACCATAATAGGCTCTCCCTTAAGCCACTTCCATCAGTAAAACCATACACCCTAACTACACACAATTTACCAAAAGAACAGAAATTGGATTTTAATTTGTGCTTCAAAAAAAAAGAGCCAAAAAATACTTTCTATCTTAGCAACAGTTATCACCATTATTTGACAGCATTCTTATGCAAGAATAAGTTAGCTTTAATATTTAATTTACAGTAATAGTTTTATATTCCCACGCTGGGACCTCTGTTTTTCTAAAGACAAAAATAACAGAAGCTACAATGTTATCATGGCATGGATAAATCAAGCCAGCTATTTCAATAATGGGGGTAATTACAAAGTGTACATATCTGAAATTTACCAAGTGGTTAAGGTTGTTTAATTAACATAAAAATTTCAATATCATCAGCCAGTGTGTTGGTATCACAAAAGCAGTGTTAAAAATGTGCTCTAAAATAGTAATGATTTTTGTTCCTTAAATTATACACATTTTAGTTGTAGAAACACTTTTCATTGGTACACAGTGGATTGTACCTTCCTGAAACCACATAGATAACATGGCTTAAAGAGGCAAGAGATTTCATCTGGTCATATAAACAATCAACATCAAAATCCAAGGCTCGCATATTTCTTGTAGAAGCAATGCTTGCATGGGCATCACAGAGACGCCCTACATCTCTTCTCAGTCTAGTTCTTCAGCATGAGAGACCCAAATCCTTGCGGTTGAAGTTTTCTTCAAGTATTTTGCTTTTTCTACTAACCGTTTTCAGTGATAAATAACTGACATGCAAAAATTCTTCCACTTGTAAGTCTTTGCCAATCCCAAACTAAAACTATTCTATCTAAAAAGCAAGCGTGAGAGGAAGAGGGAAGAGGGGAGATGGGAGATGAAAGTGAGAAAGAGGAAAGAAGGAAATAATAAAGGAAAAGAGTCAAGGAGAGAAGGAGAGGCAAAGGGGGGAGGGAAGCCATTCTGCAAACAGACTGCAGCACAAGTCCCCAGAGGAGAAAGGCTGACGCGGCACCTTGGTGCGGCATGAAAACCCTTCATCCACTGCTTCCCTCCATGCCCCTGAGGACCTGACCAAGGTAATAAGTCCCTTTATTGGTCACTAACCAACATTATTGAGGACCAGGGTGGAATTTAATGATGTGACATTATTAGGAATTGTTATTGAGATGTAAATGATCTTTGGTTGGTTTATTTAAGTCCCATAAAGAACCTAGTTTAGAATGAAAATTACTTATTGATTATTAGAGCAATTAACTGAATAAATTTTAGTGCTAGTATTAACATTTTCCCAAAGTCTGAAACTGTTGCTACCGGGGCTCAGCAGCACACTTAATTGGTCTGGGGCTTAACAGTTATGTCCTTTACAAGATTTCCCCTTAAAGGATTGAAAGGGGGAAAAATTAAGGAAGAAAGAGAAATAAATAAATAGATAACCAAAACTATCATATAAAATATCTGAAGGTTTTATTTTGTTCTGGCTTTCAATGGAGGTACAGCATATCAGATTAAGATGGAAAAGGATAAACTTAACGGGAAAAGTAAGGAATAGAATATTCCATGTTAATTTTAGTAAAAAAAAAAAACTACTACTACTAAAAGAAGTGAAACTGAATCTAATAAACTTCCTCCCTCTTTTCCTCCCATTGATGAAGATCAGCCAGTTAACATCATTTGTCATTCATGACGTTGGATTTTTGTTGCTGGGATTCTTTCACTCTAGATTTTAAAGATAGGGCCAATTCCTAGAAGACCTTCGTCGGAATGTATGCTCTGACTCCCAGGAAGTGCTCAGGATGAGTACAAATAACTACACAAAGGTGAAGAATAGAGCTGACGAGATGCACAGTTCAACATCCAATCTTTGAAATTTGCTTGGACTGTTCTCAATTCAGAAGGATTTGCTTTCTAGTTTATTGCAACTGGCCTCATCCCAGGGCACCTGTCCACCATGATGCTATGCTAAATACCCTTCAAAGAGAATTTCTAATTGACACAATCTGTTTGTTAGCCAACATTGTCACTGTATAATCTTGATGACACACTAACGCTTGCATGGATAATTTGAGCCACCTATTGCATTAGTTTCTTGATGCTACTCGAACAGTGGCTTTAAAAAAATAGAAATAGTCCTTTAAGTTCTTGACAGCTAGAAGCTCAAAATCAAGATGCCAACAAGGCTGTGGTGCCTCACTGTTCTAGGGAAGAATCTATTCTTGATTCCTATTTTCTGGTCTCTCCAGAAATGAATGCACCTCTCTTCAGTTTATAGATACGTCCTCCCTTTCTCTGTCTCTCTGTCTCTCTGTCTCTCTGTCTCTCTGTCTCTCTGTCTCTCTGTCTCTCTGTCTCTCTGTCTCTCTGTCTCTCTGTCTCTCTGTCTCTCTGTCTCTCTGTCTCTCTGTCTCTCTCTCCATATGGTATGCTCTCTCTCTCTTTCTTTGTCTCTGTCTGTCTGTCCATCTGTCTGTCTGTCTGTCTGTGTCTCTGTCTGTGTCTCTGTCTCTGTCTCTGTCTCTCTCTCTCTCTCTCTCTCTCCCTCTCTCTCTCTCTCTCTGTGTGTGTGTGTGTGTGTGTGTGTGTGTGTGTGTGTGTGTTCCTTCTTGTTCTTCTAAGAGCACCAGTGATTAGATTCTAGGACGAAAATGTATAAAACAACTCCACGTGGATTTGATTATACCTAAAACGACCTTGTTTTCAAATAAATTCACATTCATGGGTACTGGGAATTAGGTTTGAACATACTTATTTGATCATATCTTTTCGGAGGGCACAATTTAATCCACTCTAGCATATAAATCATATTCCTCTTTCACCTGTTTTTTTAATACAGTTGCTGCTATTGAATGTCTAGCTCAACCAAACGTACAGAAAATAGATACTATGGTTTTGAAATGTAATGAAATATAAATGTATTCCTCCTTTCCTCTCTTTCCCCACTATAATTTTTAATGTAACTGAAGAAACTGAGATTTAGCTACTTGGCCCAAGACCATGAAGCCTATGACGATTGACTTAGTATTTTTGTCATAGTTATTTGTGTTCTAAGGCCATAGGGTTTCTCTGTGTGCTCTCCATGCGCTAAAGAAATTTAAAAAGTACTTCTCTTTAGCTTTTTAATAGACTCACTTTTAAAATTAAGGTTATTAAAGTCTATGCAAAATTTATAAGTTAAGAGAAGAATGAATTATTTAGCTGAAATCATCAGTGACATTTTGTGACTATGAACACCAAAACTTGGAGTCACCCAGGAAGATGATAAAAATCAGATGGCCCTTCTGCAGATGAAATCAGAAGGCCCCATCAAATGTCCAGTTTTGTTGCTCGATGCTAACTCATAATTCTAGGGAGATATCTGTTAAAGGACACCCGAGATAACAGGCCAGTGAAATTTCTTGGAAGATTCAAGTATCTGAACACATCACGTTGAAGAGGTCCCATGGGGTTAGTTTTAGTGGTGCGTATTTTGTTTATGTGCATCAACTTTCTGTAACTATAAGGATGCATGAAATAACTAACTTATGAGGAGAAAAGGGGATTTATTTCTTGGGGTGTTGTTGCTCACTTGTGTTTTTTTGTTTCTTTTTGTTTGGTTGGTTGTTTTGACATATAGTTTGACAGTCTGGAGGTTCTAGTCTATGCTTGGGAGGACCCCCGTTTTAAGGCTTTGATGCAAGAATCAGATGGAAATAATAGGTAAGATGTGGAAGAGTGAAATGTAATCCCATGGCTAGGAATCAAAAGAGGAACAGGAAAGAGCTGATATCCCACAATCTCCCTCAAGGACACGTCTTGAGTTACCTAAGACCTCCCATGAGACCTTCCTATTAAACACCCCAGAAGCAAGCAGTCTCACTGTGCTTGAACTTAGAGGGGCAGCGTACAAACTTCAGAAGTTTGTATTAATATCTGTGTAGAACTTTAAAATTACTCAAGTGCAAAATTACTAATTTAATGTTATGTTTGATGGAGGTTGAAGAGCTTTGTGAAAAAAAAATAGAGCTTAAGTCTGTGTCTGAGGAGGGGGAGAGAGAGTGGAATGACTGGGATGTCAAGTCCGTGGAGAGAAGGAGGTACAGAGTGGGATGGCTGGGGTGTCAAATCTATGCAGCTTTAAATTTTCCTCTAAAGATGCTAGAAATACACACCAAGGAAAATGACACTCCAGAAAATGGTGTTGGGAAAACCGAATATCAAAATGTAGTAGAATAAAACTAGATTCAGTCTATCTCAGTGCATTAAACCACTTCCACATTCATCAAAGACTGACCCGTGAGACCAAAGCTGCTGTAAGTACTGCAGGATGAGTAGGGAAAGACTCTAAGATACAAGCATAGGCAAGAACTTTCTTAAAAGAATTCTATTTAATCAAGAAATCGAACCAACAACCAACAAATATGATCTGTTGTGAATGTAAAAGCATTCGGTACAACAAAAGAAACAATTGAGAGAGAGCCCACAAAATGGGAGAAAATCTTTGCAAGCTGTGTAAATAACAGAGGACTAATATCTATAATATACAAAGAATGTTAAAAACTAAAATCAAATCTTTCTTAAGAGGAAGAGGAGAGATAGCTCAGTTGTAGTGGTTGTAATGTACACTTCTCTTGTAGAGGAGTGAAGTGTGGTCTGAGCACTCGTGGAGGGTAGCACACAGCTGCCTGTAACTCTAGCTCAGGAGCACCAACTGCCTCTCCCGAACTCTATGAACATCTGTACCCACGTGAACACATAACCAGCCCTCACACACATATACACATAATCAAAAGATAATGCCTAAAAACTAAATAACCCATCATCAAATCATTCAATCCATTAATGGACTAAGGAACTAAATAAACAACTCTCAACATATAACATAAAAATACCGAGAGACACAGGGAAAAAAAATGTTCAACTTTATCAGAGAAATACAGATTAAAATCTACATTGCTATTCAATTTTCCTCCAGCCAGAATGCAAAACATTACTAAAGCAAACAACAACAAATTATGGCAAAACTATGAACAAAAGAGAACCCTTTTACACACCCACAGAGACTGAAAACAAACAAGTATTACATATTTTCTGTCATTTGTCATTCTAGATTCCTATACTGATACATATGATCACACATACACACGCACCCACTCACTTGTATGACATGACAGTAGAAGGAAAGCTGTGTGGGAAAACAAAGGCAGCCACAGGAGAAGGGGCAGGCAAGGGTGGGGTGTGGGGGAGGGGATGATGTCAATATCTCTGTGTGTGTGTGTGTGTGTATGTTTGTGTATATGAGAGCTGGCAAAATGAGTTCTTGCACTGTTTACTAAACAATTGACCAATGTAACACACTATTGTAACTAGACTTACTTCTTGGTTGAGTTATTTAGTGGAAAATGGTCATTTAAAATTATATTTCTTGAACATTTACAGTGACTTTTGCCCATTTGTGTCCTTAGTATTTTTGTGTGGGAAAATGTGGCAGACATGCCACTTTTGTCTCCTGATAATCAGAGAGACCTTTTCTACATTGCATTCATTTGATGTCACTTTGCTTATTTTCTCTGCACACTTAACTTCTAGTACTTTGACTGTGGAGCTTTCATATTAATTCTTCCTCTTTATTTTATTTTGTTCTATTTTAAGACAGTCTCATACAACACAGGGTAACCTCAAATGACCTTGAGCCCCAATCCTTTGAACTCAACCTTCCTACAGATAGGATTAAAGGCATGTACAACTATACCCAGATTTCTTTTTTAATTTTTACCAATTAAAGTTATTGTCCCATTCCTTTTTTTTTTTTGTAGGTCAGGTTTTATGAGTTATTCTATACCTTAAATTAGGTAAGGAGTTTCTGTGCTATTATGTAATTCTCCGTGCTATTGTGTTTTTCTTAATGTTATCCTTATCACCATTTTTCTTCACAATTATTATTTTACATGTTCACATTTAATCTATGTGATTATTTTGGTCCCAAAGTCCTCATTCTGCCTAAGTCTGGGAAGAAATACTGTTCTCCTTATATAACAATGATCATGTACTAGACTAGAGAAAGATATCAGAGTGGTGCTGAGGAATCTCCCTGACTCTCAGGTTCTATGGCCCGCAATAAGAAATAAGAGTTAAAAACCATATTCTTGCAAACTGCATTCCTTGTGCCTGTACATTTCTCCACTGTTGAGCTATACAGCATCAGACTTGTCTCCAATACTTCAAAGGTTTTGCCTGTAATATATTTGTAGTTTGATAAACTCATTCGACAAAAAAGACTGCAGGAAGGTGTTTAATATTAAGGATAATTGCAAATCACAAGAGATCAACACAGACCTTCTGCACATGGGAGCCATGTATCAGATGGTGATGACATTAACATTTATACCAGAGTTGATATGGGGGATAAATGAAATAATTCATGGACAGTAAGTAAGGAGCTCTCTAGTACTATAGGAGACAGTGTGGGTGACATGTTACTCACCTCTCTTCAAATCTGGGATAACATTCACTTTGAAAAGTTTTCAGGATCCAAAATATTGGGGCTCATTTTGTTTTTAATTAGCTGTACTAGTCCTGCTCCTTTTAGGGGGTTAGATCCCACAGAGCTACCTCTTCCAACAATGGCTGTCCCGTTTTCCCAGCATCCCTCAGTACCTGGGCTCCTCCTAGTACTTGTCACCCCACCTGCTAGTCTAAAAGTCACCAGCCCTGGGACTTCTCAGCTTCTGATTACTATATAACTCAGGATTTTGGCCCTCTTGATCTCTCCATCCACATACCCCCATGGCCTTTTGATACTAGCTCATCCCTTGCCTACTGTCGACTCTCCTCATCCTTTCTCACTTCCGCTCTCTCCCTTCTCCGGCCTGGTTCAGTTAGACCCCTGCAGATGCTTCTGGCTGCGCTCATGCAGTAAAAGCTGTCCCCTCGACTCTACCTAGGAACAGCATGTCTTCATTTTTATTCAACTATGTGAAGCATTGTCATTTAACTTAAGGAAATACAAATTTCCATGAAGTAGCCAAGTGAAAACTGTATGATAAAAATAATTTCTTTTTAATGTCCTTTTCGGGGTGTGTGTGTCTAGCTTCTAAATAGTATCAACTGTAAGTTGTCGGAGCAGAGCAACCGTTATTAGTAAATGACCTAGAAATTTGAAAATATCACCTAGGGATACTTAGGGCATGATTGGATACATTCGGTCTTGTGGTTGTGAGTGGTTGCCAGCAATACTCCTGGTGTTTGTACATTGAGAATTATGCTATGACATAGTTGACACTACAGTCCTCCCTCATCCGGTTTTGTTTGTGAAGAATTGAATTGCAATACCGAGCCAGACTACTTAATTATCTTCTCAGAGATTAATAGCAAAATGGGAAAAGCTGGTGGAGAATATAAACTACTTCATTCATTGGAGCATATACAGATTCTTAATTTTAATGGATGTTTTGTCTGAGTCAGCAAAAGCTACACGTGTTTTGTTCTCTTAGCCAGGGTGAGCATATTAGGTCAATAGCAGACAACTGAGCAACTGTCACTCTCCTGTAACCACATCCATCAAGGGGGGAAAACGCTATAATTACATATTTCCATAACATTTATCTAGAGTTTTAAAAACTATAGTCATTGTCAGAGAACATTGCCAGATGTGGGTGGGGTGGTACTTACTTTTTTTAAACCTCAATAGCCGACAGGATTTATTGCTTTTTACAAGACTTTGGGATGAAAATAATCTTAGATCATGCTAGCATCCTATAAATTTTACTCAGTATACCAGCTAAAATCCAATTTTTGTGATTCTGTGTGTATGTGTTTAAATCATAAAGCATGCATAATACTTCTGTTCTCCAAAATCGAGTGTGTTTTGAGACATTTATATTTTCTTTCTACATAATAGCTTACATTAGGTAAAAATTATTCTGTGTTAATCATAGACATTATTAATTAAAACCCACATGCTTAGCAATTAGCCCGTAGGGTTTGTCCTCCTGCCAGGACAGGGAAGACTCCCTGGATAGAAGATGTCACACTGGCTAAGCTGATGCTGGGCTTGCTCTTAGCCAAAAGGCCAAGTAGTGAGCAGCCAGTTGGCTATAGCCGAGCAGTCAATCCAATTGGTTATGCTGTGCTGGGTGCACAGTAACAGACTGGGTACCACAGGAGCTTCCCAAGGAAGCAGAAGACAGTTTCAATGTCCAATGAAAGGAAAAACCCTGAAAATGGAACCAATCAGAATAGTGGATAAAGTGTTATTTTAGTGATTGAATAGCCTACATTAGGTAGTTGGTGAGTATTGCAAACACAATTACTTAAAAGTCTTCTCTGGGCCAGTGAGATGACTGAGTATATAGATACAGGCTCAGAGAGCTGAATTCAATCGCTAGAACTTACATAAATGTAGATGGAGAGAGCAGACTCTACAAAGTTGTCCTTTGCCCCCCCCCCACACACACACAACATGTAATGTATAGAGTAAAATTTTTAAATCTTCTTCTTACCACTATTTCACGTTTCTATGGCTACAAGATCAATGGTTGGGGCCAACTTTCATATGTGTTGCTTGCTGCTCACCTGACTTCACTCTTCTCTTCCTCCTTCATGAAAGCTCTATTTTTCAACTTCCTTAGATGTGGCCTCTGGGTTTTTGAAAGGATGAATCCATCTTCAGCTTGAGGAGGGAAGAATGGAGCCTTGGAGCCAGTGAGCATTTGGGATTCCAATGATGGGACTGGCAGTCTGCTTGTGGTGGACTAAATTGGGTTCACAGGCTTCCAGGTTGGGAAGAGACAATCTCTTGAGTTTTGTGTGAAGTAGGAAGCTCACATCCAGTTGCTCCCAGCATCTGTCCTGCAACCTAGGGGAAAGCTGCAGGGGGCCAAGGCTAATACGTGCAGTGCAGGTGACATAGGGCTTGTTGATACCAAAATTTGGAGCTGTCACTGGTTCTTAAGCATGGTCACCCTAGGCTGACTGTCAGGACAGCATGCAGATTTGTAGCTTTTAAAAGCCAGTTGAGGTTGAAATCTACGAATGGTTCCTAGCATCTATAAGCAAAGGCACCTATGACAACCCAAGAAAGGCAACTGTGTACAGTATTGTTCATTTTAGTTCATTGTGTATATAGTATTTGTGTCTGGAAGCTCTCTCCATTGGTGAGACCACCTGTCTGATGAAGCAAGCTAAACACTAGACTTTCAGTATGTAGATTCACTTCCCAACATATGCACCTTAAAATTTCTCATTACCTACATTTTTAATATTTCACAGACAAAAGTAGATTAGTTGTGGGTTCTTTTTTGTTCATTTGTTTTACAAAGATGAAGATGATTGATAATCTCCGTAACTTTTTTTGATCAAACACAAATGTGATATGTCCTGTGACCTTTTACTTGGTCTCTGTTAGGGCTTCTATTGCTGTGGTAAAACACCATAACCAAGAGCAACATTAGGAGAAAAAAAGATTTATTTCATCTCACAGACTATAATCCATTATCCATGTGTGTCAGTGCAGAAACATAGAAACAAAGAACTAATGTAGTGGCCATGGAGGACCCATGCTGGCTTGCTTCTCATAGCCTATCCAGTCTGTTCTACAGTACCCAGGACCACCAGCCCATGGACAGTACCACCTCAGTGAGTAGGTCCTCCCACATCAATCAACAGCCAAGAAAGTGGACCACAGGCTTGTCCACCGGCCAATCTGGTGGCAGCCTTTTCTCAATGTGGTTCCCCCTTGGAAAACAACTCTGGCACATGTCAAGTTGACATTAAACTTGCCAGGACAATCTTCAAAGGCTTACTGAGCATTAATGTCTGTGACAGACAGTTGTGTGGTGCTGGGACAAGGTGGAGAGAGAAACTGAGTCAGGATAACCTCTGAAGAGGTCACAAGGGAAGAGGAGGGGAAGAACAAAGGGGGAGAAGGCCAGTGGCAGGAGGGAGGAACTCATTGATGGAATGGTTGAAAGCAGTGGTGTGTAGGACAGTGACTGGGTGTACAAGCCAAGTGTGCCCCTTATTCACCACGGGTGCCATAGATAAGTTAAAGGGATGCTTTCCTAATGGCTTTAGTTTGGGAGACATTTCCAAGTGGAAGTGTGCGAAATTAAATTTTATCTTAAAATGATTCTTTAAGCTGCAGAACATAACGAGCAGACTTGTAGATGTCCATCACAGTAACACCTTTCTGGCTTGTTCCTTCACTCCTCTCAGGCCACCAAGCGCAGAGATTATCCAGCATGCATCCGTAACCACTTCTGTGATGGTTTTACTCATTTTCTTTGTTTTTAAATTCAGTTTATATACTGATGATGCCCAAAATTACATCTTCAGTTCTGACCTTTGTCATGAACTCAAAAATTCTCAGTGGAGTCCATTTTCTCTGCCATTTTGTTCTGGTCCCAAACCATACTCTGATTCCCCTTCCCTGACCAATGCTTTCTGTTGTTTCCAGGAACATTGCTATCAGCAATGTCAGATGTCCAGGACCAGCGCTCAGCTGCCTCTTAACTCTTTCTCCCTTCACACTTCATGTTAGAACTGTCAGCAGATATGTAGTTCCATCTTCAAAATCATGTTAGGTGTGCACAATGTTTCAAGTCTCCTGCATCGTGCTGGTGACTTGCTGTAACTCCTCCCACTTCTTTAAAAGCTTCTCCTCTGAGGCCTTGCCTTAGTCTCTTTGCCATGGAGAAAGAAGACTTTCACTAAAACAGAAGGCTAAGTCTGGGCATGAGGCTCAAAGGTAGAGCACTTGCCTAGGTTTACAAATCCCTGGATTTGACCTCTAGCACTACCAAAAAGCAAGCCAAAAAAAAAAAAATTACAAAATGTAAATGTTGGGCCCATAGTTCCTGCTTGAAGCACTGATGGCTTCCAGTTGTCACCCATAGGAAACTCTGCTGGCCTTTAGTATCCTCAGGGGCCAGTCATTTATCAGTATCTGGGTCACCTGTTATCCCACTTTGCTTTCCCTAGCCCAGTCACAGTTACCTCTTCGTTGTTGTTGGATACTGTCATAGTCAGAATTTCTATTCCTGTACAAAGCATCATGACCAAGAAGTAAGTTAGGGAGGAAAGGTTTATTCAGATTACACTTCCATACTGCCGTTCATCACCAAAGGAAATCAGGACAGGAACTCACATAGGGCAGGAACTTGGAGGCAGGAGCTGATGCAGAGGCCATGGAGGGATGCTGCTTACTGGATTGCGCCCCTGGCTTGCTCTGCCTGCTTTCTTATAGAACCCAGGACTAACAGCCTAGGGACAAAACCACCCACAATAGGCCAGTCTCTCCCCCTTGATCACTAATTGAGAAAATGCCTTGCAGCTGGATCTCATGGAGGCATTTCCTCAAGGAGGCTCCTTTCTCTGTGGTAACTCCAGCTTGTGTCAAGTGGACACTCCAAGCCAGCCAGTATAGACACTATAAACACGCTTTCGCTTTGGCTTTTGAACTCACCCCGCAAGGCTGCTTCTCCCATGACTCCCTCCTCCACCCCCTCCAGCTCTTTCTGCAGACTTGTAAGTTGGCCAACACTGCTCCTGTTCACCTGTAATTGCAACTCGCAGGTCCTGGAGTTCTAGTTCACCTCTCCACCTTGTTTTTCTTTGTGAAACTTTGAGCACCGACTAAATTAGTTCTGTTCCATTTTGCCAAGGCTTTTCTTCGGTGTAGCTCCCACATGCACCCTAGAAGGGGAGAAACATGACAGCAAGGATTCTTATTAAAAGTGATTCTGGACCTGAAAATATTCGTGGCACACAGTAGGCACAGGATGGGTATTCAACAAAGAGTTGTTGAATGATTGGACGCATTTAGAAGGTTTTCTACCCAGTTCACCATAGTTAGTTATATGAATGAGTTTCGATTCATTCCACGATGCAGGCATATCCTCTACTTTTCTTTTTGTACTATGAAGGTGGACCCTTCATAGTCTGAGCCAGAACTTATATCTACTCTGAGTTTGTTGAACCCTAAGCCTAAGAAAGGACTCAGGTAAACAGGCAGAAATACAAGGAAATGTAAATGAGGCAAGGAAGTTGTTTGAGAAAATTCCAAGAAGCCTTTCCCTTCCTTGAGCAAATCTTTGGAGTTTCTGTGGCTTCTACATTCCCTGTTTCTTGACAACTCAGTGTGGGCTCAACTCGCTTTTTAAAGTGTGATTTCCAAAGTACCTCAGACTGGTTACAAAGATAGAATCGTGGTTCTGGCTCACAGGCTCCGAATCAGAACTTGAAGAGTGAGGTATTCTGTAATGAAATTTTCTGTTGTGTAAGGCTCCAACAGAGGCTTTCACATGGAAGTCTGAAATGTACTGCATTGCATAAAATGGGAACGGATCTGCGAGTCCCAGGGTCTGGGGTGTTGTCCATGGCAAAAGATACTTCTGCTGCTCAAATGCAGAAAATGCTAGCCGTGTATCGCCGCAGACCCGTCTCCACAAGGGTTTTCTGCCTCTGAAAGAAATTCCATGCACAGTTTTGTCTTAATATTTCTGAAGTTAGAGGCTGAGTTTCAAGCTTTGAGGGATGGAAACATTATGAACCTAACGTTTGAACAGTTTGTGTCAGAAACAAATTTAAGACGTGAAAATGTGTGTGCTCAACAGAACTAGAACTTTTACATGGGGAATGAAGAAAGAGTTGTGTCTATGTTCTGATGGTGGGAGGTAGGTACCCACCACTGTCCACCCATAAGATGAATAGATACTGAAAACCACAAGCATGATGTATTTCAATAGAACAGAATAAAAATGTATGTTTTCCAGACCTGAGAGTTTTAAATGTTGGATTTTGTTTCCCTGAGAGAAAATTCTGCAGTCTCCTTCAGTATCATTAACAAGAAATAGATTCAAAGCTGCTTGGATGTTTAAGGAGAGGTATTGCTGCAAGCCAGGGGCATGGGCTTGGTAATATTTCAGGTCCTCTCTGATCCCCAACTTTATTTATTTTTGATTTTATATCACTCTGTTTCATTAACCTGATCGTGTGTAAAATGAGTTTCTAATTTCTACCTACACAGTGGCATACAAGGCAGCACTTAATTATTTATATCTCTTATTATTATCAGATTAACACAGCAGGTATGTGCAATAAGCAAATGTGTTTGACTTTTTTTTTTCTCGGTTTGCTTCTTACTGTCTGGAAGCAGATTCATTTTTATGAATTTCTTCTTGTTTTCTGGGATTTTTTATGAGGCAGCATTTAAACACAGCATTGTACTAAAAATATAAAGTGTTTTCCAGTAAAGAATTTGATCAGAAAAAAAAAGGAGCAGCAACAGTGGATATGTTCTTTAATTTTTTTATCTTCCTAAGAAAATATTTATACAATTTTTGTGGTGGTAATCAGCTCTCTAACTCATTAGTAAATTTACATTATTTTGTGACATTGTGGATTGAACCCATTGTGTTGTCCATACATACTCTACCAATGGGCTAGTAGACACATTTTTATTTTAATATTTATCACTTAATTTGTTAATCTGTAAGTCCGAGGAGCCACTGGAAGAGCGTGCACCTGTCATTTAATGTCAAAACTACCTATTGACTGTACTCTGATACTAAGAGTATAACTCTCAGAGAACATTTTCACTTTTGGAAGGGAACACACAGCATGTTTTGAAAACCCTTCTTCTGCAGGTCCATATGAGTTGCACAGTCAAAGGGACTGAAAATGCCAGCTTCTACCTCCACCTGTAGCAGAAGCGCGCTGTCCTCTCTAAGACCCAAGGCTGGACCTTGCAGCAACGCGAGGCTGCCCCTGATGGATCTATGCCTAACCCTCTCAGAAGAGAACTTCAGGGACTTCCGACCACTTGGGACGTGTGTGCGGCTTTTTATGCTGCCGCCAGCATCTTCGGGACTTGGCTTCCAGCTGGCTTCTCTTGTAAGATGAAAATCCTGGTGCAGTATCTCTCCTCTCAAATTTCTGGCAGGTGTGTGCTGGATCCCGCCTACTAAATACTTTGTAATTAGAATGCCTCGGGCAATCGCTGTCATCTTACATCTGTGAGGCAGGGAGGGCAGTGTTAGCATGACTGTGCTCATTTCTTCAACATCCCATGCCTGTAGACCCAATCACAGCTGCCCGAAGGGCTTGCGTTTGATGCATGAACTGTAGAAAGACCTCAGAAATGAGTCTAATTATATCAGTATCTGGATGCTTTGTGGAAGCAAGATGCATTATTCATAGCCAAGACTGAACTTCTATCTAAGGAAAAATAGTCTAACATAGGTAACGCCGCGGTTTTAAATAGATCTCATCAGCTTAGGGTTTTGTTATGTTGATGATCAATTTTCCAACAGTGGAATATCAGTTGGCAGAAGGGGGAAAAAAAAACCAGTCTGTTTCCTCTTGCTTTTGATAAAGAAGCAGCTACAGTGGCCTAAACAATACCTGGCATAAAGATAGGGAATTATTACAGGAATAAATATTACCTTTTACTATTAACCTTGAAATTAAGATACAAAAAAAGAAAGAAATTAAGACACAGGGAAGTAATACATGAAAAGTATTTTCCTCGATGCAATCAAGTGAGGTAAATCTCTTATTAAACTGCACAGACTATATTGTTGTCAGATAACCAAACGGGGTTACGGATTACAACAGAGTGAGACAGGCAGTTTGTGTTGTTGATATAAGCTGTTGATCTGTCAGAACAGAAAGAGTTGGGGACCAACCAGATGGCTCAGCAGGTAGACAAAGGCACTTGCTGCCAAGACCCGAGAACTGGGATTGAGCCACAACTTGTCTTCAGACACCCCCCTATACACTCTCTCTCTCTCTCTCTCTCTCTCTCTCTCTCTCTCTCTCTCTCTCCTCTCTCTCTCTCTCTCACACACACACACACACACACACACACACACACCATACACACACAAACTAAATGTAAAGAGAAATATTTTTATGGTTGAGTTTTAATCACTCAGCTGGCAGTGTGTATAGATTCTCAGTGATTGTTGTATTGGAGAAGTAATTCACAGTGACATAGAATTTTATCAGTACCCTTTTTTCTCACAAGGATTTCATTACTAACCTCAGCAAATAGTTGTTTTCATAATGTAGCCACTCCAGGCTGATAATTTTGCCTTCCATTCTTTTCAAATACAATTTTATTTTATTACCTGCCTTTATACCCATTTGAAGAAATGGCTTTGTCACTTTGGACCTGAACCTAGCAGGTCTTGAATTTCTGTATATTATCATTATCTTAAGATAATTCTGCAGCAGAGCTTCAGTCCATTTGAAACAAAGCAAAATGGTCAACTTTCTGAACAAAAAAATAGACATTAAAGTTAATCACTCTTTCTTACAAATAGGATACTGTAGTTCCCTCACCATAAGTAGCATACCTTCATTCACCACTTGGCTGCAGAGTCCTTCTTACCACAAGCTAAACGGCAAACACATGTGCTTTGTTTCCAGCTTATACCGTAGTTTTATTGCTTACTTTTCCTTCTTAATTTCATCCACTTAGGAGAGGGTGGGGGGCTTAGAAACTCAGAGGAAAAGACACTGGGCTTATTTTAGATATCGGAGAAGGAGCTGGTAAGCTGTCTCAGTGGGTGAGTGTTTCCCCGATGACCTAAGCTTGATCCCCAGAACCAACGTTGGAAGGAAAGAACTGACTTCTGAAAATTGTCTTGTTCCCTCCATATACATGCCCATGATATGCATATGCCAACAATCCCACACACACACACACACACAGACACACACACACACACACACACACACCAACAACAACACAACAACACACAGATTATGAGTACATCCTTAAAAATAAGATAAAATGGCAGTGAGACCTAAAGTTCTAGCAGCCTAATTATATTATTTAAAGAAACTTAAAACCAGAGAAGTGATGGGCCACACGCTGTACATCTTTTGCCTCATGGTAATTGTTGGACTGGGTTTCCTGGATCCTTGGCAGATGCTAATTGCTTTTGCTTTTTCTTTTATGAGCCACCTTGGCATTTCTCTGAGGAGATGTAGGCAAGTCAATTAATACTGGATGGTTTATATTGAGCTGAATCAGAAAATATTGCCTTTATTTTTTATATAGAATTGAATACTGGCCAACTTATATCTTATTAGTGGCATTAAAAACATGCTTCAAAATATACATAGATACAACTTTAAGGACAGGTACATGATCAAATATTTTATATATATATATATATATATATATATATATATATATATATATATATATATTACTAAATAAATTATTTAAGATATTTAAGGAGACATGTCAGTGTATTTTCCTTATTATTTGGGGATGAGGCTAGGAACAATCTAAGCATTTATACCTGACCTTTTTTAAAAGAAAATAAAAGCAAGTCCACATACTTGCTCATAAAAACAGAATGGGCTGCAGAACAGCCAGGGCAGTTACACAGAGAAACCCTGTCTCAAAAACACAATCTAAAAAACAAACAAACAAACAAGCAAACCAAAAAACCAAAACCAACCAAACCAACCAAAAAAAAAAAACTTATTCTCTTCCACTTTCTTCAGCAATGCTCATTTTATAACTTTGTTTCTTTGAATTTCTAAGCTAGCCATAGACATTTAAAATTAGAAACTTAGAATAAATAGTGTAAAGCCATGCAGGATAGCAGAGGTTTGGGAGTGACAACTGGATTCTTCTCATTTTAAACTATAAGTGACAAATTGTTTCCGTTAATTCTGCATACAAGCAAATACAAGTCAGGAGTGTTTAGTATTCAGAGGTTTCTCCTAACTTTGGTTGCATCTGTCTCGTAAGGGGCTGATTGACAGGGGGAGAGAAAAGCTTTCTCCACCATTGTCTGTCCCCAGGGCCCTCTCAACTTGCATCTGGAGGCTCAGGGCTCCTTGATGGTCTGGCTAGGGCTTCACCCAGGAGGCCGATGATAAAAGGATGAGGTGATCCAGTGACTGGTTTGAATGCAGTAAGGCCTAGCTTTCAACAAACAGGGTACGTGTACCAGCATTGCTTGATAGCTAACTGTGTTCAACATCAGGGTAATGAAGGCAAAATCTCGAAGCCTTCCTAGGCATAAACAACTCAGAATGTTTTCTAGTTATTTAACTTTCAAAGTCAAATGAACATTCCGGTATGGTGTGTGTGTAGCAGCAGTTGCTTTGTATAATTGGAGGGAGTAGAGGGTTTGGCAGAATTTATGTACTGATTAATTTTTTTATGTCGATCTGTTGCAAACAATAGTTAAAGCCAGGTGGAAGCCAAGAAATAAGTTTCTTATGAAAAGATTTCATGAAGGTGCTGGCCATTATTGTAAGGCATAGCAGGTGCTGGAGAGGAGGAAGTCGGGCAGCGTGGATGCTACCTGCCTTTAGTGACAAACGTACTTTCCTGTAACATTTTAAACTGAGCAGTGCAAGAGCGGACGACACTTGAACTGTGGTGCACGGCCGTTTCTCCTTACCTCGCTTTTCTTCGCTGCTTGCTTGTATCTCCCACTTTTAAAGCATCTTTAGTTCTTTCTACTCTGTGCTCTGGGGAGGGCCTGCACTTTGAAAATACTTGACATTCAGGAAAATACACTTTATATGTTAAAAATCAATGGTGACACAATATTTACAGCCCAAAGGCCAAACATTTGGAGTTTCTTTATAGAGAGTAAGTGCTCAGAGACCAGCTTTGTGCTACTCAGCTGTAGACATCAAAGAATAATAATACAGCAGTTTTCAACTCGATGGCCCAAATGGGCTTCAGCCCGGTGCAGTGAAGTATCGAGCTGGTCCACCGCTCTGTAATAGAGAGCCCGTATGGGAATCCTTATTTTATCTTAATTACTAAGGAGCCCTTCATGTCTCAGAAGTCCCCATGTTTTGTTTTGAAACTTGTGTCTGGAGAATGAGTTTATAGACTTGTGTCTACAAAAGAATAACAATACTTTGAATTAGGTTTTCAGAAGATTCAAAGCTCAGCCAGAAGGGGAATTTGTCTCATCCTTACCACAGTGTAGAGTTTCAAAGATAGCTGATGGTAGGCCTACGACTTAGAAGAAAGAAGGAAATTTAGTGTGGTTGTTAACACCCCTGATGCTGAGCATGTTTAATTTCTCAAGTTAATTACACACAGGCACACACACACACACACACACACACACACATGCAGGCACACACACAGGCACACACATACACACACACATGCAGGCACACACACAGGCACACACACACACATGCAGGCACACACACACACACGCAGGCACACACACAGGCATGTAGGCACACACACACACACACACACACACATGTAGGCACACACACACAGTGTTTAGTTACCTATTAAGATCCAGTTTATGTTTGTCAGTGAGGACTGTCATTTGGTTTTTGCACATGAACCCTCATTGTTGCTTTTTACTAAATCAGCTGAAGGAGTAAGCAATAGCTTCCTACTCTGTAATAGCAACGATCAGGAATGAACATGGCTATTGACAGCTCTCCCATCTTTTTATGTGTGTGCCCAGGGCAGCCCTGATACTGCTTCAGTTATTGGCATGAACTTTCTGTGAGCTATCAGGTATCATCAGATGGAGTTCTGCCTAGCCTAATAGAACATTACGTAACAGAGCTTTCTGGTGGTGAAAGGAATTCTCTTAGACCACTGGTGTGCTCAGGTTTCATAAAGCGTATACAGTGTTCATTCCCTTTGCTTGTAAAAGGGACTCAGAGGGAGCTAGATGACATTCACCTTGGCGAAAGCTGTTGATGGATTCAGACAAAACCTCTAAAGGATCCTTTTCTGAATTACTCCTATCCTGGAAAACACAGGATTTACGAAAGACTGAACCCTTCGATATAATTATCAGGGAATATAATTACAAGAGACAAAATCTACAGACTTGCTAATGCAGTTCCCTTCGTTTTCTGGATGATACAGTGAGTAGCCTCAAGGTCACACAGCCTTATTTGTGTCCTTTCCACCAAACTACAGTCCCTCATTGCAACAAATGACAAGAAGGACAATGACCTTCAGTCATTGCTCCTGGACCTACTAGAACAGAGCTGCCCCCTCCCTGACCTTGGAGTGCAGAATGCCCTAGTAAGCAAGCAACTCTATGGAGGGTGGGAGCAATCTTTCCCTGAGATTTGGAGCATATAGCAACAGCACACGGGGAGCCTGGACTGACCCCTCCAAGAATCCACCGGCTGCCTTTTCCCAGGTGGGGACATATAGTTCATCTATCATGCTCCTGCTTCGGAAGAATGAGTCACCATCACCTAAGGCCATTGAAAAGTCCTGAGAGAGCAAACACTGGAAGAAACTCTTTGGTTGGTATCGGTAGCCACTGTGGACAAGGCTGCATATAGATTCCTAGAAGGCTGGAGGTAGGTTGTGCTTCTGAACCTGAGGAAGTTCTTTTATCCCAGCAGGCTTTGAACATAGCAAGTCCCCGAAGACACGCGGCTAGAAGCATTTGCCAGTGGGTTATTATGTCTGTTTGATGTGCACAAGCAAGAAAGTTAAAAAAAAAATAATAATTCACAGGTTGCAGTGCAGAAGGCAGAAGCTCTGCAGCCCTGGGGTTCATTGTAAGGAGCCTCCTGAAGGGACCCCGAAGACAGGGAGAGGTGCTGAAGGATCAACTGGCAAGAGTCAGATAGCACAGCTATGGGACTCCACTAACTGGCCAGGTCTTCCATCATCAGCTGGACATCTCAAACAACAGAAACAAATGTATTTATTTGTTGTATTTGTAATTCCTATAATTAATAATGATCTCTGTGTAGGGGTTACTGGGTGATGTTTTGATATGTGTTGTGTAACAATTATATCAAAGAAATTGATATACTTATCACATTTATGTCTGTGGTGGTAACTTAAAATATTTGTGGTAGTTTAAAATGTATAATACATTACTACTAACTAAATACAATATATTATTAACTACATACACCATTCTGTGTTATACACACAGAGAGGCAGACAAACAGACAGACAGACACACATATCTATATCTATATCTATATCTATATCTATATCTATATCTATATCTATATCTATATCTATATCTATATCTATATCTATATCTATATCTATATCATCTATATCTATCTATCTATCTCTATCTCTATCTCTATCTCTATCTCTATCTCTATCTCTATCTCTATCTCTATCTCTATCTCTATCTCTATCTCTATATCCATCCATCCATCCATCCATCCATCTATCTATCTATCTATCTATCTATCTATCTATCTATCTATCTATCTATCTATCTATCTATCTACCTGTCTGTCTATCTATCTATCTATCTATCTATCTATCTATCTATCTATCTATCTATCTATCTATCTATCTATCTATATACATATGACTATACCCTTTATATAACTTAAACTCTGCATTCCTCCTTGGTCATCTTTCCATTTTATTCCTGGTTCCCTGCCTCTTGTAACCACTTATTTTCCCCTTTTGCTTCTGTGACTTTGATTTTTTTAGGGTCCCACATGTAAACTAGAGCCCGACTCTCTGCTTCTCAGTTTCCCCTTCCGATAAGGACAACAAGTCTGTTGAGATCAGAGCCACCCAAACGATCTTTTAACCTGATTGCCTCTCTTGAGATCCCTTGTCATAATGGTGGCTTTCAATATATTTGAGAGTGAAGCCTTCCTTATAGGGATCTGTCCTCATACCTCTGGGGCTGACAAGGAGGAGCATATTTGGCTCTGTAGGAAGTGTGTCTTATGCTCAGCCTATATTTTTCCAGTTTTCACTTACTTGAAAGCAGTTCAACTTCTTTGTAGAGTTTCTTCTCTGTAGAAATGGTTCTTATTCCTCACTTGGCATGAGCTACTATAACAAAATGTTATGATCTCAGAAGAAAAAAGCAGATGCTATGTTGTCACAGTTCTGGAATGAGTGAAATCCAGGATAAAGATGTCAACAAACCCATTGTCTGGGAAGGGCAGAGTTCATGAACACATCTTCTTGCCTTCCCATGATGGGAGGCTTAGCTCACTCTCTGTAGTCCCTTTTATATGGGCATTAATCCTACTCCTAACCTGGCCATTCAAAGGCATCTTCTCCTGTCGAAATCACCATGGGGTTATGATTTCATGTTATATACATACATGTAGATACATACATACATACATACATACATACATACATACATACATTATGAGGGAAGCATAAGCTTTCCCCCTCCTCTTTGTCTTCATAGACAAAGGCTCCAGAGAAAAAGAATCTATAATTAATAAAATAGAAAGCATGACCATTCTAGATTTTAAATGACCAGAGAGACACCTTGCATTGTGTGTAGCTGATTCTTTAACAAGTGCCTTTGGTGTCAGTGATTTGAAGGAAGGAATGAAGGGAGAGTGTGTTTTATTCTAAGACCCCACTCGAGTTAACCCTGACACCAGCATTTCTAGAGTAGATAGCACAGACCTTGGCCAGAGACAAGCTACCACCCAGTCATGACAACAGTATGAGAAAGTAGAACAAATTGTTGGTTATTTTTAATCTGTTATTTGCCCTCTTCCCTCCCCCATTTAGCTCCCAAAGCCAGTTTCTATGATCCATTGCTGGTAAATATTTAATTTCCATTCTCAGAAATGTGTTTTGCATTTCCACACTCCCTTCCCCCTCATGATGATAGAAGACAAGATGTGTGTGTGTGTGTGTGTGTGTGTGTGTGTGTGTGTGTGTAGTGAGTATATAAGCTACACATTGCCTTTATAATAAAAGATAATGTATACAGCAGGTTCCCTGTAATGGAGAACTTCGGTTGCCTGCTTCTTAATGAGAGGTGCTGATGTGAAATGACCCTCGCTTTCCTAAACACACAGCAATCTAATTTGAACCTGTACGCCAATTATCGGCCTCTGTGGAGCACTTCATGGAGAAACAATCACGTCACAATAGGATTAGAACATGATGCCCCAGGACCACAAGGGAAGTCAGCCTGGGTATAACTGCAGGTTTATTCCTCTAAATTGTCTGTAAACAGCATTGATGGCCACCTTGTGCCACCTTGGTATTGTTTCTATAAATCCTCTATAGAAACAATCTAAAATGAATAGACAATGAGTCAGTAATGGCCTGTTAGCTCTCAACACAGGGTTGCGCCACTGCCCTGCTTTCTGAATCCCATGCGTAGGGACTGGTCGTGCATACTCACTCACACATGGCATCACAGATGGGCTTTATGACCATATCATTTCAGAGAGTTTGAGCACTCACTGGAATTGTGCCTCCTTGGTCTCATCTTGCAAAAATTGCTCCAACCCAGATTCTTCTTGTAAATTTCTCTAGTCACACACTTCAAGACAGCATTTTGAACAACAGGACAGTGCCTAATGCAGAGAGAGATGGAGATGCTGTGTGCTGGACAAGAAGGGCAGCTTAGAAAAAGGTGAAAGTGCAGAGTTCAAGTCACTGGAGCTGAAATGAACTTCCAAAATGTGCCAGCAGGCCTCGGGAAATTATGGGATGTACAGTCTCTAATCATTACAGCATGGCATCTTCCAGGGTCAGTCTTATCCTATTCCACCCTCCAAAGGAAGCCATTGACACCAACCCTCAGTTTTCTGTTGATACATAGAAACAAGTGTTTTCTCCACTCTGCTGACCTGCTCAGTATTTACCGGGGAGGTTCTGCAGCTGTTCAGCACTGTTCAGGCTGATTTTCGGCATACTTCTATATAGTGGAGATTTTATTCCACAGTCAGAGTCTAGAGACAGACTATGCAATGTCTCACTTTTAGAATTAGAAAGATGAAGTGACTCATGTTTTAATCCACTATTTTCCCTCTTCCCAGTGCTCCCCCAACCTCCTAAAGCCATTGGTCCATGATACATTGATTGTAAATATTTAGTTTTCATTCTTGGAAATGTTACTTTGAATTGTTTCTATGTTGTTTATTTAGCATTGTGGGTTGATTGCAAGAAGTGGCTTAAATAATAATAATAGCAAGAAGAACACCCAAAAGAGTATAATATACTTGGTTTTTAAAAGACCCTTTTATTACATACTCTCTAGGTTGATGTCATTGCATCCCTGAAGAAGGTGATAAGTGATAAAGACTGTTTTTCTATTGAACAAGTAAGGATGTATATAAGTATACATTATACACTTAAGCAGAAAAAAAAATAAATAAAAACCAAGAATAAACTGAAGGAATCTCAAAATGGCAAGTGACTTATGTGTAACATTCACCATGAGTGATAGAACTCAGGCTGTATACTCCCACACCTCTGCCAATGCTGATAGAACTCAGGCTGTATACTCCCACACCTCTGCCAATGGTGATAGAACTCAGGCTGTATACTCCCACACCTCTGCCAATGCTGATAGAACTCAGGCTGTATACTCCCCATATCTCTGCCAATGCTGATAGAACTCAGGCTGTATACTCCCCATATCTCTGCCAATGCTGATAGAACTCAGGCTGTATACTCCCCATATCTCTGCCAATGCTGATAGAACTCAGGCTGTATACTCCCCATATCTCTGCCAATGCTGATAGAACTCAGGCTGTATACTCCCACACCTCTGCCAATGGTGATAGATAGAACTCAGCCTGTATACTTCCACACCTCTGCCAATGGTGATAGAACTCAGGCTGTATACTCCCACACCTCTGCCAATGGTGATAGAACTCAGGCTGTATACTCCCACACCTCTGCCAATGGTGATAGAACTCAGGTTGTATACTCCCACACCTCTGCCAATGCTGATAGAACTCAGGCTGTATACTCCCAATACCTCTGCCAAGAAGTTTAGAGGCTTTTGCCAGTGACGAGTTATGAACATTTAGTGAATGAATTTTAAGAGTAAAAGCAAAATGGACCTAAAATATGCATGCTGTTTATTTGAGAGAAGTAATATAGGTTTGACTGTAGACAGAATTCACGCTTGAGATCAGAAAGCTGCTTACTCCCTTATGGTGAAACACTTGAGTTTTATCTCAGGATATCATAGCAAACTACCACACATGACGTGGGATAAAGAACAGAAATATGTTTTCTTGAAGCTCTGGATGTTGGAATGTGAGACCGACCAGTGTGTAAGCATATGAGATTTCCATAGGACACCTTTCCTGTTCTAGACAGTGACCTTCCTGTGGTGGCTTCAAGTGGCTTCTCCTTTTCATGTTCAAGAAGAAAAAACAATCTTCGCCTCTGCCTCTACTAGTGTGACCAGCAGTCCTACAAGATTTGAATTAGGGTTTTATTTAAATGTAAGCATCTCCTGAAAGACCTACCTCCAAACAGTCACACATGGAGATAAGGTTTCAACATACAAGTGATGGGTGTCTTGAATCCATAGCCATGTATTTCTTTTTTTTTTTTTTTTTTTTTTTTCCATTTTTTATTAGGTATTTAGCTCATTTACATTTCCAATGCTATACCAAAAGTCCCCCTTACCCACCCACCCCCACTCCCCTACCCACCCACTCCCCCCCTTTGGCCCTGGCGTTCCCCTGTACCGGGGCACACAAAGTCTGCGTGTCCAATGGGCCTCTCTTTCCAGTGATGGCCGACTAGGCCATCTTTTGATACATATGCAGCTAGAGTCAAGAGCTCAGGGGTACTGGTTAGTTCATAATGTTGTTCCACCTATAGGGTTGAAGATCCCTTTAGCTCCTTGGGTACTTTCTCTAGCTCCTCCATTGGGAGCCCTGTGATCCATCCATTAGCTGACTGTGAGCATCCACTTCTGTGTTTGCTAGGCCCCGGCATAGTCTCACAAGAGACAGCTACATCTGGGTCCTTTCGATAAAATCTTGCTAGTATATGCAATGGTGTCAGCGTTTGGATGCTGATTATGGGGTGGATCCCTGGATATGGCAGTCTCTACATGGTCCATCCTTTCATCTCAGCTCCAAACTTTGTTTCTGTAACTCCTTCCATGGGTGTTTTGTTCCCACTTCTAAGGAGGGGCATAGTGTCCACACTTCAGTCTTCATTTTTCTTGAGTTTCATGTGTTTAGGAAATTGTATCTTATATCGTGGGTATCCTAGGTTTTGGGCTAGTATCCACTTATCAGTGAGTACATATTGTGTGAGTTCCTTTGTGATTGTGTTACCTCACTCAGGATGATGCTCTCCAGGTCCATCCATTTGGCTAGGAATTTCATAAATTCATTCTTTTTAATAGCTGAGTAGTACTCCATTGTGTAGATGTACCACATTTTCTGTATCCATTCCTCTGTTGAGGGGCATCTGGGTTCTTTCCAGTTTCTGGCTATTATAAATAAGGCTGCTATGAACATAGTGGAGCATGTGTCCTTCTTATCAGTTGGGGCTTCTTCTGGATATATGCCCAGGAGAGGTATTGCTGGATCCTCCGGTAGTACTATGTCCAATTTTCTGAGGAACCGCCAAACTGATTTCCAGAGTGGTTGTACAAGCCTGCAATTCCACCAACAATGGAGGAGTGTTCCTCTTTCTCCACATCCTCGCCAGCATCTGCTGTCACCTGAATTTTTGATCTTAGCCATTCTCACTGGTGTGAGGTGGAATCTCAGGGTTGTTTTGATTTGCATTTCCCTGATGATTAAGGATGTTGAACATTTTTTCAGGTGCTTCTCTGCCATTCGGTATTCCTCAGGTGAGAATTCTTTGTTCAGTTCTGAGCCCCATTTTTTAAGGGGGTTATTTGATTTTCTGAGGTCCACCTTCTTGAGTTCTTTATATATGTTGGATATTAGTCCCCTATCTGATTTAGGATAGGTAAAGATCCTTTCCCAGTCTGTTGGTGGTCTTTTTGTCTTATAGACAGTGTCTTTTGCCTTGCAGAAACTTTGGAGTTTCATTAGGTCCCATTTGTCAATTCTCGATCTTACAGCACAAGCCATTGCTGTTCTGTTCAGGAATTTTTCCCCTGTGCCCATATCTTCAAGGCTTTTCCCCACTTTCTCCTCTATAAGTTTCAGTGTCTCTGGTTTTATGTGAAGTTCCTTGATCCACTTAGATTTGACCTTAGTACAAGGAGATAAGTATGGATCGATTCGCATTCTTCTACATGATAACAACCAGTTGTGCCAGCACCAATTGTTGAAAATGCTGTCTTTCTTCCACTGGATGGTTTTGGCTCCCTTGTCGAAGATCAAGTGACCATAGGTGTGTGGGTTCATTTCTGGGTCTTCAATTCTATTCCATTGGTCCACTTGTCTGTCTCTATACCAGTACCATGCAGTTTTTATCACAATTGCTCTGTAGTAAAGCTTTAGGTCAGGCATGGTGATTCCACCAGAGGTTCTTTTATCCTTGAGAAGAGTTTTTGCTATCCTCGGTTTTTTGTTATTCCAGATGAATTTGCAAATTGCTCCTTCTAATTCGTTGAAGAATTGAGTTGGAATTTTAATGGGGATTGCATTGAATCTGTAGATTGCTTTTGGCAAGATAGCCATTTTTACAATGTTGGTCCTGCCAATCCATGAGCATGGGAGATCTTTCCATCTTCTGAGATCTTCTTTAATTTCTTTCTTCAGGGACTTGAAGTTTTTATCATACAGATCTTTCACTTCCTTCGTTAGAGTCACGCCGAGATATTTTATATTATTTGTGGCTATTGAGAAGGGTGTTGTTTCCCTAATTTCTTTCTCAGCCTGTTTATTCTTTGTGTAGAGAAAGGCCATTGACTTGTTTGAGTTAATTTTATATCCAGCTACTTCACCGAAGCTGTTTATCAGGTTTAGGAGTTCTCTGTTGGAATTTTTAGGGTCACTTATATATACTATCATATCATCTGCAAAAAGTGATATTTTGACTTCCTCTTTTCCAATTTGTATCCCCTTGATCTCCTTTTGTTGTCGAATTGCTCTGGCTAATACTTCAAGTACTATGTTGAAAAGGTAGGGAGAAAGTGGGCAGCCTTGTCTAGTCCCTGATTTTAGTGGGATTGCTTCCAGCTTCTCTCCATTTACTTTGATGTTGGCTACTGGTTTGCTGTAGATTGCTTTTATCATGTTTAGGTATTGGCCTTGAATTCCTGATCTTTCCAGAACTTTTATCATGAATGGGTGTTGGATCTTGTCAAATGCTTTTTCTGCATCTAACGAGATGATCATGTGGTTTTTGTCTTTGAGTTTGTTTATATAATGGATTACATTGATGGATTTTCGTATATTAAACCATCCCTGCATCCCTGGAATAAAACCTACTTGGTCAGGATGGATGATTGCTTTAATGTGTTCTTGGATTCGGTTAGCGAGAATTTTATTAAGGATTTTTGCATCGATGTTCATAAGAGAAATTGGTCTGAAGTTCTCTATCTTTGTTGGATCTTTCTGTGGTTTAGGTATCAGAGTAATAGTGGCTTCATAAAATGAGTTGGGTAGAATACCTTCTACTTCTATCTTGTGAAAAAGTTTGTGCAGAACTGGAGTTAGATCTTCTTTGAAGGTCTGATAGAACTCTGCACTAAACCCGTCTGGTCCTGGGCTTTTTTTGGCTGGGAGACTATTAATAACTGCTTCTATTTCTTTAGGGGATATGGGACTGTTTAGAAGGTCAACTTGATCCTGATTCAACTTTGGTACCTGGTATCTGTCCAGAAATTTGTCCATTTCGTCCAGGTTTTCCAGTTTTGTTGAGTATAGCCTTTTGTAGAAGGATCTGATGGTGTTTTGGATTTCTTCAGGATCTGTTGTTATGTCTCCCTTTTCATTTCTGATTTTGTTAATTAGGATTTTGTCCCTGTGCCCTTTAGTGAGTCTAGCTAAGGGTTTATCTATCTTGTTGATTTTCTCAAAGAACCAACTCCTCGTTTGGTTAATTCTTTGAATAGTTCTTCTTGTTTCCACTTGGTTGATTTCACCCCTGAGTTTGATTATTTCCTGCCGTCTACTCCTCTTGGGTGAATTTGCTTCCTTTTTTTCTAGAGCTTTTAGATGTGTTGTCAAGCTGCTAGTATGTGCTCTCTCCCGTTTTTTCTTGAAGGCACTCATAGCTATGAGTTTCCCTCTTAGAAATGCTTTCATTGTGTCCCAAAGGTTTGGGTACGTTGTGGCTTCATTTTCATTAAACTCTAAAAAGTCTTTAATTTCTTTCTTTATTCCTTCCTTGACCAAGGTATCATTGAGAAGAGTGTTGTTCAGTTTCCATGTGAATGTTGGCTTTCTGTTATTTATTTTGTTATTGAAGATCAGCCTTAGTGCATGGTGATCTGATAGGATACATGGGACAATTTCAATATTTTTGAATCTGTTGAGGCCTGATTTGTGACCTATTATGTGGTCAATTTTGGAGAAGGTACCATGAGGTGCTGAGAAGAAGGTATATCCTTTTGTTTTAGGGAAAAATGTTCTGTAGATATCTGTCAGATCCATTTGTTTCATCACTTCTGTTAGTTTCAGTGTGTCCCTGTTTAGTTTCTGTTTCCATGATCTGTCCATTGGTGAAAGTGGTGTGTTGAAGTCTCCCACTATTATTGTGTGAGGCGCAATGTGTGCTTTGAGCTTTACTAAAGTTTCTTTAGTGAATGTGGCTGCTCTTGTATTTGGAGCATAGATATTCAGAATTGAGAGTTCCTCTTGGAGGATTTTACCTTTGATGAGAATGAAGTGTCCCTCCTTGTCTTTTTTGATGACTTTGGGTTGGAAGTCAATCTTATCAGATATTAGGATGGCTACTCCTGCTTGTTTCTTCATACCATTTGCTTGGAAAATTGTTTTCCAGCCTTTCATTCTGAGGTAGTGTCTATCTTTTTCTCTGAGATGAGTTTCCTGTAAGCAGCAAAATGTTGGGTCTTGTTTGTGTAGCCAGTTTGTTAGTCTATGTCTTTTTATTGGCGAGTTGAGACCATTGATGTTAAGAGATATTAAGGAAAAGTAATTGTTGCTTCCTGTTATTTTAGTTGTTAAAGGTGGCATTCTGTTCTTGTGGCTGTCTTCTTTTTGGTTTGTTGAGGGATTACCTTCTTGTTTTTTCTAGGGCGTTGTTCCCGTTCTTGTATTGGTTTTTTTCTGTTATTATCCTTTGAAGGGCTGGATTCGTGGAGAGATAATGCGTGAATTTGGTTTTGTCGTGGAATACTTTGGTTTCTCCCTCTATGATAATTGAGAGTTTGGCTGGGTATAGTAGCCTGGGCTGCAGTTTGTGTTCTCTTAGTGTCTGTATAACATCTGTCCAGGCTCTTCTGGCTTTCATAGTCTCTGGTGAAAAATCTGGTGTAATTCTGATAGGCTTGCCTTTATATGTTACTTGACCTTTTTCCCTTACTGCTTTTAGTATTCTATCTTTATTTAGTGCATTTGATGTTCTGATTATTATGTGTCGGGAGGAATTTCTTTTCTGGTCCAGTCTATTTGGAGTTCTGTAGGCTTCTTGTATGTTCATATGCATCTCATTCTTTAGATTTGGGAAGTTTTCTTCAATAATTTTGTTGAAGATGTTTGCTGGACCTTTGAGTTGAAAATCTTCATTCTCATCCACTCCTATTATCCGTACGTTTGGTCTTCTTATTGTGTCCTGGATTTCCTGGATATTTTGAGTTAGGATCTTTTTGCATTTTCCATTTTCTTTGATTGTTGTGCCGATGTTCTCTATGGAATCTTCTGCACCTGAGATTCTCTCTTCCATCTCTTGTATTCTGTTGCTGATGCTCAAATCTATGGTTCCAGATTTCTTTCCTAGGGTTTCTATCTCTAGAGTTGCCTCGCTTTGAGTTTTCTTTATTGTGTCTACTTCCCTTTTTAGGTCTAGTATGGTTTTGTTCATTTCCATCACCTGTTTGTATGTTTTTTCCTCTTTTTCTGTAAGGACTTCTACCTGTTTGATTGTGTTTTCCTGTTTTTCTTTAAGGACTTGTAACTCTTTAGCAGTGTTCTCCTGTATTTCTTTAAGTGATTTATTAAAGTCCTTCTTGATGTCCTCTACCATCATCATGAGATATGCTTTTAAATCTAGGTCTAGGTTCTCAGGTGTGTTGGGGTTCCCTGGACTGGGCGAAGTGGGTGTGCTGGGTTCTGGTGATGGTGAGTGGTCTTGGTTCCTGTTAGTAAGATTCCTCCGTTTACCTTTCGCCATCTGGTAATCTCTGGAGTTAGTAGTTATAGTTGACTCTGTTTAGAGATTGTTCTTCTGGTGATTCTGTTACCGTCTATCAGCAGACCTGGGAGACAGATTCTCTCCTCTGAGTTTCAGTGCTCAGAGCACTCTCTGCTGGCAAGCTCTCTTACAGGGAAGGTGCGCAGATATCTTGTATTTGGACCTCCTCCTGGCCGAAGAAGAAGGCCCAAAACAGGACCTTTCTCAGACACTGTGTTGCTTTGGCAGTTCCCAGGTGGTACAGACTCTCACCTAAGCAGACTAATTTCCTAAGTTCCTTGGAGTCCCGGGACCAAGATGGCGACCGCTGCTGCTGTGGCTTAGGTCGCCTCCCCAGCCGGGCGGGCACCTGTCCTCTGGTCCGGAAGGTGGCCGGCTGTCCCCGGCCCACACAGGGTGCTGCCTCAGTCCCTCTGTGCTTCTGCCTGTTCCAGAAGCTGTCAGGTTCTCTGGCGCACCCTCTCACCTGTTCAGACTAATTTCCTAAGTTCGGCGGGTCCCGGACCAAGGTGGCGACCGCTGCTGCTGTGGCTTAGGCCGCCTCCCCAGCCGGGTGGGCACCTGTCCTCTGGTCCGGAAGGTGGCCGGCTGTCCCCGGCCCACGCAGGGTGCTGCCTCAGCGCCTCTGTGCTTCTGCCTGTTCCAGAAGCTGTCAGGTTCTCTGGCGCACCCTCTCACCTGTTCAGACTAATTTCCTAAGTTCGGCGGGTCCCGGACCAAGATGGCGACCGCTGCTGCTGTGGCTTAGGTCGCCTCCCCAGCCGGGCGGGCACCTGTCCTCCGGTCCGGAAGGTGGCCGGCTGTCCCCGGCCCACACAGGGTGCTGCCTCAGTCCCTCTGTGCTTCTGCCTGTTCCAGAGGCTGTCAGGGTCTCTGGCGCTCCCTCTCACCTGTTCAGACTAATTTCCTAAGTTCGGCGGGGTCCCCGGACCAAGATGGCGACCGCTGCTGCTGTGGCTTAGGCCGCCTCCCCAGCCGGTTGGGCACCTGTCCTCTGGTCCGGAAGGTGGCCGGCTGTCCCCGGCCCACGCAGGGTGCTGCCTCAGCGCCTCTTCGCCTCTGTGCTTCCGCCTGTTCCAGAAGCTGTCAGGTTCTCTGGCGCACCCTCTCACCTGTTCAGACTAATTTCCTAAGTTCGGCGGGTCCCGGACCAAGATGGCAACCGCTGCTGCTGTGGCTTAGGTCGCCTCCCCAGCCGGGCGGGCACCTGTCCTCCGGTCCGGAAGGTGGCCGGCTGTCCCCGGCCCACACAGGGTGCTGCCTCAGCCCCTCTGTGCTTCTGCCTGTTCCAGAGGCTGTCAGGTTCTCTGGCGCACCCTCTCACCTGTTCAGACTAATTTCCTAAGTTCGGCGGGTCCCGGACCAAGATGGCGACCGCTGCTGCTGTGGCTTAGGCCGCCTCCCCAGCCGGGTGGGCACCTGTCCTCTGGTCCGGAAGGTGGCCGGCTGTCCCCGGCCCACACAGGGTGCTGCCTCAGCCCCTCTGTGCTTCTGCCTGTTCCAGAGGCTGTCAGGTTCTCTGGCGCACCCTCTCACCTGTTCAGACTAATTTCCTAAGTTCGGCGGGTCCCGGACCAAGATGGCGACCGCTGCTGCTGTGGCTTAGGCCGCCTCCCCAGCCGGTTGGGCACCTGTCCTCTGGTCCGGAAGGTGGCCGGCTGTCCCCGGCCCACGCAGGGTGCTGCCTCAGCGCCTCTTCGCCTCTGTGCTTCCGCCTGTTCCAGAAGCTGTCAGGTTCTCTGGCGCACCCTCTCACCTGTTCAGACTAATTTCCTAAGTTCGGCGGGTCCCGGACCAAGATGGCGACCGCTGCTGCTGTCGCCATGTATTTCTTAATGCAAAGTGAAATGTATTTCAGTAAAAGATTCCAGATGGAGACAATCATCCATGTACTTTATCATAAGGAGACTATAATGTCCTCAGATTAGCTCTTGGCTGGACATGGAAGCTCTGCATCTGAACACTGTGCGGGTCATTTGCTGGCTGTGCGACCTGGGATGTTCTGCACCAGTATGGTCAGAATAGATGCCTTGGTTCCCTCTTACTGATGGAGCCTGTTTCTATTAACAGGGGGCACATGGTCCAGAATTGCTGAGAAGGTGCCCCTATTACTGTCTACCTTCCTCCTTCCAAGAGTTTTTATAGCCTTTAGTTTTCTTGTCCCATTGGTTGGGCTTGGGCAGAACCACTCAGTCCCACAACTTTGCTTTGTACCTCTCTTTCAATTGCCAATTTATTCCAGATGAAGACTCTGGCCAGACAACGTTGGCTTCCTTACCTTCTGCCCTCGGGCTGCTTCCACAGCTCCGACCATGCCCTGCGCTAGGGTAAAAGACCTAGCTTTTCTCCACTGACACGTAAGATAGAGATCCATGCTTTCTATAGCTGTCCTCTACTTCAGCACTTTTCCTACTCCTCCTTACACTTCCTGCCATCTGGCAAGCCGAGACGTTAACTGCTTGCTACTCCAAGTTGTCCTTCTCTAGAACTCCAGTTTAACTGTGGTGTGTTCCTTTTCATGTCAGTCAAACAAGTGTCTGTTGAGTCACTGTCACAGGGGCTAAAGGTGTATAAAAGAGTGAAGACCTGGCTCGGGCTTTCAGTGACAGGGAGACCATGTAAACCAATAGTTAGAATTTAATACCAAAGATAAGAGCTCAGAGCTGTGTTGCCTACCACACTTGTCTGCAGCTTGCTACACAGCTCTGGATCGTGTGTGACGTAATCCCCTTCTCCTGTTTCCTCGGCACCTGATCTGCACTTTTCTTATCACCTTTGCTCATTTTTAATGCATGTCTTTTCGTGTCTTGTGTTTCTCAACGAGACTCAATAGTTCTTGGGTGCCATATCTACAACAAACTGTTCTTCACGTTACTTAACACAGCCTGTTATCTAGTCCTCATGGATGTCCTGACAAAAATAATTCCTTGGGGTTGGGGAGATGGCTCAGTGGGTACATTCAAACTCCCAGCCCTCAAGTAAAAATACCAGGTGCTGTGCAAGCATCTGCTACCTTAGCAGCAGCAGGAGGAGGAATCAGCAGAGAATCCCAGAAGTCCACTGGGCAGTTAGCCTACTCAAATATGGTTAACTTCAGGTTCTGTGAGAGAACCTGTCTCGAAAAATGATGTAGAACCTGATGTATAAAAACACCAGAAACTCATCTCTGGCTTCTACACACAAATACATATATATAGACACCACACACACACACACACACACACACACACACACACACTCCAGTTAATTTTAAAATGCCTTGGCTGCCTCAAAGGCTTGGCACTCCTGAACCTTCCCCTGCTACCTCAGGCCCAATCAGGCAAGTGACCAGTGGCCACTTACTGGAATTTTTACATGGATTGTTGGCTTTAACTCCAGAAGCTCCTATGTCCCTCAGTATCCCGAGCTTTTGTCCCCGCCGGCAAGAACACACTCAGGACAACCGGAATCTTCTGTGGCAAAGCTTTATTGCTTACTTCTCAGGAAGACCCCAACCCCAGAAAATGGAGTTGCTTATATAGCCCTCAGCCATGGCATTTCAGCACCTGATATGGCGTGTCAGCTCCTGATTTGTTGCTCACCCATGACCCCACTATTACGCCCCGAGAATGGGCAGTGACTAAGAGTGAGTTCACTCTCGTGCCTGTGTACAAGGCTTGTTTACTAGTTAGGCACAGCGGAGGCCAGCGCCATCTTATAATGGTGATTGCTCGCGGCATGCATGGCTCGCCACACCTCAGTATCTCTCTCTTGAGTCATGGTGATTCCTCCCTCCTCCCCCTGTGTCCTAGCCAGAGCAACTCTAAGGATCCAACCCCATCTCCCTTTGACCAGCCATTGGCCACTGGCATCTTTACTGATCAATCAAAATTCAAGTGGTGACAAGGAACTTTAGCATTTGGACATGCAGATTCCTGATTGAACCAAAGCATTAGAACTGATCTCCAAATCACATTATACATTTATATGTATCTAGATGCTACAAATTATGTACACACATGTCTAGTAGAAATTTTTAACAAATATTTCTATATTTAAACATATAAACCCTGGAGTTTTTGTGAGTTTCCTTGCAAATGTTATATACTTTGCATTCTTATATGATTTTACAATTTCTATTAGTTCTTTGAGAATTTCACATGACATGTTTCAGTTGTATTTACTTGCTCTTCCAATTATTTCCTAATTCACCAATTTTGTGTTGGCCAAGTAGTTTTGGTTGTATCATCTTCTACTGGAGAGTGATCAAGTTACCAGGGTCTGTACTCCTAGAGAGCACTGACTCTTCCTCTCGCAGAAGCCAACAGTCACCACAGTTTGCAGTGGGATAGTGTGCCCAGCTGCTCTGTCCTTGCTGGCATTCTGCTTGCCTGGGTTTGGTACATGTTGTCACAACTATGGTGAGCTCACAGTATGTGTGTGGCTTCCCCTTCCCTGCAGTGTCCAGAGAAACATGTTTTCACGTAGTCATTCACCTTTCTAGGCTCTACACTGTTTCCATGTGTTCCAGAATGATGCTACCTTTAGGACTGAGTATTCTGCAGACTCTTACCATCTGTACCTGTCCAGTTGTGGATCACAGTGTTAATCACATAGAGGTTAGGAGCTTCTTGTTTTTTTCTTGTTAGTATGGTATAGTAGAGTTTATTGTAGGGGCATTTGTATACTATTACTAGGTAAGTCCATTTTAATTATATAGAGATAGATAGATAGATAGATAGATAGGCAGACATATATGTATATATTGGAAAACTATATGTCATCTTCAAAAGGTCTTTGATGTTATTTGTCTCTCCTGTTCCTCTATATCTTCCTCTTCACTTACCAGCCCCATTTTAGCCATCCATGTCCTATTATTCTCTTTAACCCCTTATAACAGTGCTTTCTGTCTCCCCTTTCATGAATGTCCCTCCCCATGACTCTTTATTTTCTGTCCTTTATGTATATTCCAAATGAAACACACATGCCTGCTGCTGTGAACAGACACCATGACCAAGGGAGCTGTTATAAGGACAGCATTTAACTGGGACTGGCTTACAAGTTCAGAGCTTCAGTGCATTATCATGGCAGGAGCATGGCAGCATCTAAGCAGGCATGAGCAGCAGGAGCTGAGCATTCTATATCGTCATCTGAAGGCTGCTTGCTCCTGCCATGATAACTCGGCATCCGGCGCCTTAACCCGGCCTTCGGTTCATCCCGCAGCGCCAGTTCTGCTTACCAAAAGTGGCCCACTAGGCACTCGCATTCCACGCCCGGCTCCACGCCAGCGAGCCGGGCTTCTTACCCATTTAAAGTTTGAGAATAGGTTGAGATCGTTTCGGCCCCAAGACCTCTAATCATTCGCTTTACCGGATAAAACTGCGTACGTCGGGAAAAGAGCGAGAACGCCAGCTATCCTGAGGGAAACTTCGGAGGGAACCAGCTACTAGATGGTTCGATTAGTCTTTCGCCCCTATACCCAGGTCGGACGCTTGGAGAAAACTGATTCCCACACGGTTAGGAGGAGGGTCTTAAAACCCCTGACCACAGTGGCATACTTCCTCCATCAAGACCACACCTACTCCATTGAAGTCACATCTGCAAATAGTGCCATTCCCTGGGCCAAGAATATACAAACCATCACAACACATAACTGAAGATTTATTGATAATACCTATAGATGAGAGAAAATACGTTTGTCTTTCTAATCTCTGTTACCTCATTCAGAATGAGCATTTTCAGCTCCATCCATTTACCTGAAAATCCCATAATTTAACTTTTTCATAGCTGAATAATATTTTATTTTGTAATATACCACATTTTCATTATTAATCCATCAGGTGGTGCTCCTCCGGGCTATCTCCATTTCCTGACTATTGAATAGAGCAGCAATAAGCATGGATGTCGTAAGTCATAAGGCAGTATATGAAGTCCTCTGGGTTATACCAGGGAGTAGTATAGCTGGGTCACATGGTAGGTATACTTTTACATTTTTGAGGAATTTACATGACTGATTTCCACAGTGCCTGCATGAGTTTGCAATCCTACCAGACAAAATAAATGTACATACATGTTTTTTTCCCCAGCATCTACACAAGAATTTGTTGTCTTTTTTTTTTTTTTTTTGATTTTGCCCTCTGATTGGAATGAGAAGTCTCAGAAAGCTTTAATTAGCATTCCTTTGATGACTAAGAATATTCAATATTTTAAATGTCCTTAGCTATCCATGTCTCATCTTTTGAGAACTCTGCTTAGTCTTAGGTCCTGTTTCTTAACAAGGTTAGTTGTTTTCTTGTTTAATCTTTTGAGTCCTTTATATATTCTGGGTACTAACTCTATGTACAGTGTATATCAGGTGAGGATTCTTTTCCATTTTATATTCTGGCTTTCACGTGGTATTTTAGATGGGAATGTTCACTTGTAAAACTTCCTCTTTAAAAGGGGAAAGGTTAATAAATATTTTGTGCAAAAGATAAAATTATTGTTTAACTTATTTTATTAGTACTATAGTCCCTGTAATACAAACATAAACACCTGGTACTAACTCTTTCTTCTTTTGTAAAGAGACTTGATATATGTTCAATACATTAAAATTTCATTCAGATAACTCTATAGCCTCTCACTACAGCTCAAACAATAATATATTCAACTGCCAGAATTTCTTTTCATTTGACTTTAATTTCTTCAGTAGCTAAATTAATTACATTGTTAATTCTGCAACTCACATAATTGCCACTAAGCTAAATATTATAAACTTCTGAAACTAGAAACTATAGAAAAATACTTAAACATACAGAAAACATCACACATAATCCCACTCAGTAGAAACATTTAAATGTTTGTAATTCAAGTTCTGTTCCCCTACAGATTTAAAAGATTGCATAGTGACTTTTCTCTTCTTGCTCCCTATTTTCTCCTTCCAATATTGGATGTTCGCTGATAGTTGAAAAGACCAGTTAGAGAGACAGATGATGCCTGGGAACACAGCATAAAAAGAAAGCCATTCAATTAGCTTCATTTTTCTTTCCCACTCATGACTCATTTTGATATTCCCCAACCTCCTCTGTTTGACAAACATGTGTCAAAGGTAATGTATAATAAGCTCAGCTCTGTGTGTCTACTTAGAGCATGTTTTATCATAGAATAACACATTGTCCTTGCATTCAAGGGTCTTGAAAATATGTTAATAATCGAGCTCTGTGGTCCGTACAGTCCGTAAACTCACTGTAGGTAAGCAGTAACACAAGAGAAACAGCAGTCAGTTATTTTAATTCTAAAACCATCATTCAATATCATGGGATACAGATCATTTATTTTCTTTTCCTAACTTCAAGGCAGTCTTGCTAGGCTTTCCTTCCTGTTTGACCCATGGCTAATGCTTCACATTGAGGATGAGGTGACAGACAATGCTATTGTTCCAAGACTGCTTGGCGCTGTCCCTGATGGTGACAAAAATCATAAGATTTATTGTCCATCCTTTTCTTAGCTTTTCCAGGCTCTAGACCATTGGGGTCTGATGAACTCAGATCTCAACTTCAGATATTCAGATATGTGGCTGTACTTTAATGCTGAGATACAACTTTTAGGATCTACAGGTGCCCCTTCGATTAGCAGAATGCTGCCCACATACCACCCATTCTGTATTGCTGTTCTTATGAGAGGCTGGCTTATAATCAGAGAGCACATTGCCATGTGTTCTTGTAGCTTCACTTGCCTCAGGCTGAGAGCATTCTGAAGTTTTGTTGATTTGGACTGCATCAATTCACATATAAAGATCTGCACTGATTTTTGGCTAGGTATGGAACTGAAACCATTAAATTTCAAATGATTTAAATCTTTGGAGGCAAGGACGTTGTCCTTCCATTTTATGTGACTTCACATTTGTTGAATTTAAGCTGATCTATGTTTGCTTTGCTGACGCATGAGAGCATCATTGACATCTGTACAGGGTTTTGGTCTAGCAGTTCTACCTGTACTGCTTCCAGTTTTCAGGATACAACCCATTCCCTGTAAAATGACCTCTGTAGCTTCCAACGTCCTGCCTATTACACAGCTTCTTGTCACTGTACTTCATTCTCTCCCTCAGTATGAGTCCGTCCTCTTGATATCACTCTTGCAGTTTGAGTTTTAAATTATTTATTTCCTGAAGAGTGAAATGTTTACCTTGATAGGATTACTTTTAGAAAGTAAAGAGTCCCTTGGTTACAGAACAGGGAGTTAACCCTAGATGCAGGCACAAACACCGCCCAGACTGAAGTTAGCTGAGAGCTTTGAAGATGAGCTCTAAGGGAATTTGAAACTCGGCAAAATGAAATCACACCCACGAGTTTTGCAGAAATGATTGCTGCACTGTAATACGAATTGTACTTAGATGCTTAGATTAAAGATCCATTTTTATTTGTATTTTGTTATCAATTATGCATCCAGAGGAGAAATTCTATTACTAATGGAGCCATTGAAATAGATATCAGAGGAGTGGATGGACCACTTTGTTTCTTGTCAGGTTCTATATTTGGCTTTCTAAAGCCCATTTGAGTATTTATCTACTATTGTTGTTGTTGTGGAGTAGTGTGCCTAGGGGAAATCTGCAAGAGGGATGAACAGGCTTGATTTCTATGTCTGCATCCTCCTTTTCTACCTGTATATTCTTAGGCAAGTGACTGTAGATCAAAGGACTGACCTTGTCCATTCCCCATAAGGAAATACACCTCTCAGATTCCTATTGAAATTATCCCATTTTAAAATACGAGTGATATTTGTCATAGGGGAATAATGTCTTGTATAAAGAGTGGATAGATCCTTCTGGTTGAGAAAATAGAGCTGACTATGACTCAAAGCCTGAAAACCTTTGAGAGGGTAGAATTTCCATTCTTGGTTAGCTCTGGAATTTTATAGTCAAGGTACTTTCTCCTTGTAATTCATCAATTTCAGATTTTTTAATTGATGAAATATTTAACTTTTAGACAAACTCAAGATCTGATTTCAAGAGACATGAGTTAAAGCATTTCAGCTGGTATGTGATGCCTTTCTGGAGCAACATAGACTTTAATACCAGAGATGTCTGCAATGTAACATTTTGGGCTGTAAAGAACATTGCCTGAGTTGATATGAATGTGTAGCCAAGAGATATTACATATCAAATGGGACCAAGGCCATTTGTTAATCTGTTTCTTTATAAAGCAGAATTTCTAGTTACTATGATAATAGAATTGTATCCACAGATATGTTGAAATCATTTTCACTTTATCTTGAGAGATATGCAGATTGATAATACATATATATATATGTATATATATTAACTTTTATTGGTTCTTTGTGAGTTTTACAGCATATACTCCAATCCCACTCATCTCCCTCTCCCCTCATACCTGTCCTTCATCCTTGCAACCAATGCTTCCCTCAAACACAGGGGAAATTTTTCATTGTGGGAGCTGTAGTGTGCCACAATGTGTCCTGCAGAATATCCTTTGTCCACACTTCTTTGCAAATATTCATTGCCATAAGGCATTGGTGTGGTATGAGGCCTCTGGCTTCTACTACACTATCTACACTGGAACCTAACTGGGACTGCTCTCAGATACCCTGTTGTTGCCCTGTGTGATGGTGATCCTGTAGCTTCGGATTGGTACAATCTTCACTTCAGCAGTTTATCAATATGGTAGATTTGGGGGTGTGCCAATTCAAAGCCCTGAATCTGGTCCTGGGAGAAATCTGAGCTAGTTAGCCCACAGCTCTCCTGCACTAACACTATCAGGGAGAGCTCTCCTGACCTGTCCCAGCTGGCCCATCCAATGCTGCCAGCAGCAAGAGGCAGAGCCAGCTCTCCCACCTGAATAGGGGGCAAGAGATGAGAGAGGGGAGGAGGGCATCTTGATGAGGGATGATGGGATGGTCTTATTTTAGCTGATTAGAAGTGAAGAAGACACATTGAAAAGGAAACTATACAAACAAAAATCAGAGGAGTATCTGGATTGTTCAAGGTTGAAGGATGAAAAGCAAATTAAAACTAACAGCCCTACTTGGCAAAGGTGGGGGACAGAGAGAGAGAAAGTTGAGGAAAAAGAAAAGAAAAGAGCTCAGAGCTAACTGTAGTTCTCCAAGAAGCAGTTGTATTATAAAATCAGCATGGGGAACGGGTGTGTCAAGAAGGTGGTGGAACACTCTAACAACTGTTGCCTCAAAGAAGTATTCATTCAAACAACTCTCCAAGCACCAGAACCCATGTACAATCAGGAAGAACCCCTTGCATATTGTAACACCTGGATGTAGCATGGGATGTTGGGAAAGATTCATTGAAGACTGGAGAAAGAGGAGTTACACAGAGCTCACATGACCCATCTCACCAGGCTATACAGAGTCAAAAAAGAGATTCTGCTTTGTTGAAGAAGAGGAAAGTGAGCAACAAACTTTGCTTCACACCCATGATGGCACTGTCCCCTATCAATTCTGGTAATAGACAGGCTTGCCTGACTCTAGACCCCAGGGCAATGGCTGTGGCTAAGCTGCAAGGTCGGCTCCAGCACTAGGCTAGATCTTCCAGCCCAAGGCTTCAGGTCTACATATTATAGCCTTGGTCCCCAGAGTGCCCCCTGAAAGCTCAACGTTAGCCTACCAGATTCTAATACTACTATTAGCATCATCATGGCCTTTGGAATCATTTCCATACACCCACAAATGAAGTACATGGTAAATAAATAACTGCATTGACAGTAACTTTAAAGATGATGGTAATTATTTAGAAATATAATTAATAAAGAAGATGCAAGATCTGCATACTAAAAATTATAAAATACTGATGATAAAAATTGAAAATGCAAACCGAAGGAAGACAACCTGTCTTCACAATTAGAAGAATTACTAATATTAAAATATCCATATTATCAAGGCCATCTTTATATCCAGTGCAATCTCTTTTAAAATATCAAAAAACATTCACAGAAATTTTTAAAATGTTAAAATTTATGTGGGAACAAAGGAAACCCTTCTATAATGGAAGGTCTAAGGAAAAAGAACAAAGCTGGAGGAATTTCTGTAGCTGATTTCAAAGTCTACCACAAAGCTAGTATACTAAAACTATGGTGTGGCATAATCATCAATACATAGACCAATTTGGAAGCAGAGGCAAACAAGAAATGGCGCATGCTTTCAGTTGCCTGGTTTTTGACAAAGGTGCCAAGAACACAAAATGGGGAGGAAACAATTTCTTCAATGTATAACTTTGGGGAAACTGTGTACCTACATGCAGAAGGATGTAGTTAGAGACCTGCCTTCTAGTATGCATGAATAACACAACTCAAAACGGATTGAATTATTAAATAGGAGGTTTAAAATTAGAAAACAACTGGAAGAGGGTGGGAGAGAAAAAGTCTCCATGACACACCTCTGAACAATAAGTTTTTGCTTAATACCAGAGGCACCGGCAGAAGAAGAGAAAATAGACATTTAGGTTACACAAGAAAAAATGGTTTTCGTAGCCAAGTCCTAAATCAACAGCGTGGAGACAGAACTGATAGGGTGGAAGAAAATGTTTGCAGTTCACTAATCTGAGAAGGAGTTCATATCCAAAATACATAAGGAACTCAGTTCAATGGCAAAGCAAGGACCCAAGCAAAATAATAATAATAATAATAATAATAATAATAGCAATGATAATAATGTTCTTCAAAAGCAAACTAGCAAATGGTTTATCTTATTTAAATATTTTTAAATATTTTTTTAAAAAAATGTTCAGATACTAATCAGGAAGTCAAAGCAAATAAAAATCAGTGAGACACCATCCCACTCTAGTTAAAAACCCCACAAAAGTCACCATGGTTGGCAAAGGTGTGAGGAAAGAAACCTACACTTTTTGAGGGTATGTAAGTTACTGTGCATATTATGGAAAACAGTGGAGTGGTTCCTACAAAATGAAAAGTCATATGATGCAGAAATCGCACCCTTTTGTATAAATCCACACTTCTTTTTTTTAAAGAAATGTTTTTATTAGATATTTTGTTCATTTACAATTCAAATGCTATCCCAAAAGTCCCTTGTAGCCTCCTCCAACCCTGATCCCCAACCCACCCCTTCCACTTCCTGACCCTGGCATTCCCCTGTACTGGGGCATATAATCTTTGCAAGACCAAGGGCCTCTCCTCCCAATGATGGCCAATTAGGCCATCTTCTGCTACATATGCAGCTATAGACAGGAGCTCAGGGGGAACTGGTTAGTTCATATTGCCATTCCTCCTATAGGGTTTCAGACCCCTTCAGCTCCTTGGGTACTTTCTCTAGATCCTCCATTGGGGGCCCTGTGGGGTCACTCGCATAGCCTCACAAGAGTCAGCTATATCAGGGCCCTGTCTGCAAAATCTTGCTGGCATATGCAATAGTGTCTGCGTTTGGTGGTTGATTATGGCATGGATCCCTGGATGGGGCAGTCTCTGCATGGTCCTTCCTTCCGTCTCAACTCCAAACTTTGTCACATGATATGCACTCACTCAGTTCACTGATGGGGTAAGGTGGGTCGATTCAAAGCCCTGGATGTGGGCCTGAGAGGTGTCTGAGCTTGTCTGTCCACAGCTCTCCTGCATCCACACCATCATGAGGAGCTTGCCCGACTGGTCCTACTGACTAGAGACTTTTCTCCTCTGCTTTCTCCAGTTGTTTTCTAGTTTCCAGCTCTCCTGCTTTCCTGCCCTCCGGGATGAGCCTGGCTCATTCATACCCATGCCGTCAGGGCCAGCTCTACTGTGCTGCCCAATGGAGGTGCACGGCCCTGCTCTCCCGAGTGCTGCAGCCATGGAAGGGCTGAAAAGGCTCTCCCACCTGCCATATGGGGGAAGGGGTGAAGCAGGCATGGTATCCCTCCTTTGCCTGGGACACTACTTGGCAGACAAGTGGCAGGCACAGCTCTCCCACACTTGCTTATGCCCTCAGGACTGGCTCACCCACACTCTTGCCACCAGGGCGAGGTCTCCTGCTCTCAGGACTCCAGGGCCAGATCTCCTGCCTGCTGCATGCAGCTTCCTTGGGGTCGGGGAGGGGAGGAAATCTCTCTCACAACCACACTGCTTGGTATACAGGTGGCAGGGTCAGATCTCCCAAACTCACAGCCTTAGTCTGGGTCATACGTGATCCACCACCAGGGCCAGCTATACTGTGCTGCAAAGGACCTTCTGTTCCCAGAGCTTCAGCTGGTAGGTGGCAGGGCCAGTTATTACAGCCCTCAGATAGCAACATGACCCCAGGCAGCAGCCCAGTCCAGAGATGCCTGGCCTTTGGTATTAACAGACCTTGCTGCTGCAGGGCCACAGACCCAGACATGGCACTCGGTGACAGCACAAGCCAGGATCTCACCATGGTTTTAGGTGGCCTTGCTGGCTAGTTACATCAGGTTGCTCTGCACTAACCTCGAGGCTCCAGTTTTACCTCTCTTCACTGTGCCCACATCTCTTTGCTTCTCTTCTCTTCCATCTCTCCACCACTTACTTGCTCATTTTAGTGGCTCCTAGGGCCTCTGGGCGTCTGGGGTAATCTCAGGAATGTTCTACCCCATCTGTGCAATGTGGCAATGGGCAGGGGTTTTCTCAGGCTTGCTCTGACTGGCTGGGCTATGTGAGACCACGCAGAAGTAGTCTCTGGTGTGGTCTGCCCGCTATGGCCACATGGGCACAGACTGGGGTCATTTCAGGTCTGGCAGTCTTCCAGATGTTAGTATTTTTAAAAGTCTACTTTGAAAGTTAACAGGCACACATGTTAACTTGCCCAACTTCCTGTTATAGCTAACACTCATAGATGTACAGGGATGATGAGTAGGAAAAACTCAATAGCTGTTAGAATAATATTAAAGTCGAATTCCTGTGACACCCATGTCATCACTATACTACAGATAAATAAGAGTACTTAGCCCATGTACCCTTGTTAATGGATGAATAAAGGCTTCCTGGAACACTACAGACATAGTTCCTGGAGCTGAATGGGGTCTGTTAAGAACAATTTTGTTGACTGATTTCAGTGTCCACTGTATAGATGGGATCCAAGGGTGGTTTCAAGGGGTTTTCAACTTCAATCACCATACTCCTAGGATTGAGCAGTTCCACCCATTGGCTGCTGTAGTCTCTTCCATCTAAGCATTTTTTTTTCTGTTGTATGAAAGTGGAGAAGAGAAGAGTCCCCAACTCTTTTTTTTTTTCCATTTTTTATTAGGTATTTAACTCATTTACATTTCCAATGCTATACCAAAAGTCCCCCATATCCACCCACCCCCACTCCCCTGCCCACCCACTCCCCCTTTTTGGCCCTGGTATTCCCCTGTACTGGGGCATATAAAGTTTGCAAGTCCAATGGGCCTCTCTTTCCAGTGATGGCCGACTAGGCCATCTTTTGATATATATGCAGCTAGAGTCAAGAGCTCCGGGGTACTGGTTAGCTCATAATGTTGTTCCACCTATAGGGTTGCAGATCCCTTTAGCTCCTTGGCTACTTTCTCTAGCTCCTCCATTGGGAGCCCTATGATCCATCCATTAGCTGACTGTGAGCATCCACTTCTGTGTTTGCTGGGCCCCGGCATAGTCTCACAAGAGACAGCTACATCTGCGTCCTTTCAATAAAATCTTGCTAGTGTATGCAATGGTGTCAGCGTTTGGATGCTGATTATGGGGTGGATCCCTGGCTATGGCAGTCTCTACATGGTCCATCCTTTCATCTCAGCTCCAAACTCCGTCTCTGTAACTCCTTCCATGGGTGTTTTGTTCCCAAATCTAAGGAGGGGCATAGTGTCCACACTTCAGTCTTCATTCTCCTTGAGTTTCATGTGTTTAGCAAATTATATCTTATATCTTGGGTATCCTAGGTTTGGGGCTAATATCCACTTATCAGTGAATACATATTGTGTGAGTTTCTTTGTGAATGTGTTACCTCACTCAGGATGATGCCCTCCAGGTCCATCCATTTGGCTAGGAATTTCATAAATTCATTCTTTTTAATAGCTGAGTAGTACTCCATTGTGTAGATGTACCACGTTTTCTGTATCCATTCCTCTGTTGAGGGGTAATGAAAATGAAGCCACAACGTACCCAAACCTATGGGACACAATGAAAGCATTTCTAAGAGGGAAACTCATAGCGCTGAGTGCCTCCAAGAAGAAACGGGAGACAGCACATACTAGCAGCTTGACAACACATCTAAAAGCCCTAGAAAAAAAGGAGTCCCCAACTCTTATATAGCTGTCTTAAATACCCATAGAAGATCCTTGCCTCAGACAATCTATTTATGTTTCCTTCATCTGTGAACTTGAATCCTTGCTATGGCTGAGTAAAGTATTTGTAGTAATTGGTAGATATAGACCTTGCCATGAAAATATTGATTTAACCCTAGGATATTGGAAGCTTTTTATTGATCCTCTAAAGCATTCTCAAATTCTCTATGATGGAAAACCAATTTCTTTTTTAAAAAAAGTTCTAATGTTTATGGATTTATACATTTATAAAATACAATAAATATGATTACTAGAGAAAGTGAAATGAACTCAAAGGCACGGGAAAGACAAGATTCGACGTTTCAGAGATATTCAAAAGAAAAAAAAACAAGATATTCAACATAGCTCTTTGCTCATTGGAATAGATTCTAAACGATTTTCCCCTGTTTCTATAACACCCATCACATCACAAGCTGAACAGGCACGTTTCATACATGAACACCAGTCCACAGACCATGTTTTGACTAAATCCTGAATATGTTTGCTGCTTCTACAGATATAAATAAAATGACTGACTACTCTCATCCTCAAAGTCTGAAAGAATTACTGGAACGGACGATAGAAGTGTACCACTGACGGTGGACTTCAACACACAAACTTTATGCAAATCCCGGACTTTAAAAAAATACATTGAGTAAAATACACACTGAAAACAAAATTAAATATGTATGTGGGGTAGTATAAGTGAGGCTTCATTGCCCTGTTTTAAGTCTATCTGAATAACTCTATGTAATGAGAGATGGCTGGTAATTATTATTTTACCCCTGTGCAGAAAAATACACACAACAGTTGGCACTGACTAGAGAGGATGGCTCGTTTAAGAGTCAACCATCTGGAGCGCTGAACAACTGGAATCCAGCCTGAGACTCTGGCTGTCTTCTGAGATGTGCCGTGGTCTTTCTCAGGTTCATTAAGCTATTTTGTAAAATACCTGATAGCATTTTACTTTTCTCTTTCCAAGTATAGTCTATATAATTTTGCTTTTATAATCATTTGAAATTATGAAAAGAAGCAGATCGGGGGCTATGGGCAAGGGATATGGGTTCCAACACCCAGGAAGGTGCAATTAGAGCCCTGTTTTAAGCCATATAGTATTTGACTAAAGCCTGAACTAATATAGGAAAATCCTCCCTTAAGTTCTAAAAGGATTAATAAAGGGAAAAATAGGAAAGAATAGAGGGAAACCTGGCTTAGGATCTGTAACTTATCAAACCCTAACAGATCTTAAAGTAAAATTTAAAACTAAGGTATTTTTTTGATGGAATGGTATTTTGAAATATCTTGTTCATTTATAAAAAACTATATGAAAATATACTACTATAGAACCTTCCATATATGTATAGAGTTCAACATAAATTGGACTTTGTGGTGGTTTGAATAAAAATGGTCCCCATAAGCTCATAGGGAGTGACCTTATTTGAAAGCATTAAGACATGTGACCGTGCAGAGGAGGTGTGGTCTTACTGAGGGAAGTGTGTCAGTTGAGGTAGGCTTTGCAGTTTCAGAAGCTCAAGCCAGGCCTAGTACCTCACTCTCTTTTTTTCCTTCTGTCTGCTGACCCAAATGTAGAACTGTTAGCTACCACTTTAGCACCTCTGTCTGCCCTCATGTCATGACATAATGAACTAAACCTCTGAACTGTAAGCCAGCCCCAATTAAATTCTTTTCCTTTTTTAAATTTCTTTTATTAGATATTTTCTTCATTTACATTTCAATGCTATCCCCAAAGTCCCCCAGACCCTCCCCCCCCCACTCGCCTACCCACCCACTCCCACTTCTTGACCCTGGCATTCCTCTGTACTGAGGCATATAAAATTTGCAAGACCAATGGGCCTCTCTTTCCACTCTTTTTCCACCGACTAGGCCATCTTCTGCTACATATGCAGCTAGAGTCAAGAGCTCCGGGGGTTACTGGTTAGTCAATATTGTTGTTCCACCTACAGGGTTGCAGAGAAGTGGATGCTCACAGTCAGCTATTGGATGGATCACAGGGCCCTCAATGGAGGAGCTAGAGAAAGTAAATTGTTTTCTTTAAAATAATGTTTTTATCTCATGGTGTAACTTGCCTAGTACCTCTCATTCTGGAGCCAGTAACTGGAGCTAATGTCCTGTCTGAAGTTTTGATCAAGTAGAAGATCCACTTACCAGATCATTTGTATGATTTCAGATAATGCTTTATCTCCTACTATGCAGGCATTCTGGGGTATGTGAAAGGAAAAGGTATTCCATATAGAGCAAGACCAAAGACTAACCAGTTAATGAGCTTAGCAGACCATAGTCTAAGGAAGTGATTTCATAAGGACATAATATGTAAAGGTAAATGCCATTAAAGTCCACTTTAGTCTCTGTTATCCATAGCTATTTCTCTTCTCATCCATTTCAAAACATATGCACTTCTTATCCATAACTTTAAAATATCTTGGTTTTGACTATAGATGTATTATATGACTAAGATGAGTAATTTCATTATTCCATGTAGAAGTAAACTTCTGAAAAACGTGTGTGTCAGGATTTTTTTTTTTCATTGCTAACACAAACTACTGGATAAAAAGCAATGTAAAGAAGGTTTTGCTGGGGCTTACAGTTTTCGGGGATACAGTCCACCATGGCAATGGAAGTTTGGCAACACTATGTGGTGGCAGAAGTATGCAGTTTAGCATTCTTACTTCTTCACGTTTGGTGGGACAGGAGCCAGAGAGCAGACAGACTGTCCTGAGTGTCCCACATCTCCCACTGAGGCTCCGCCTCTTAAATGTTCTCAAATGTTCCAAAACAGCATCAACAGGAAACAAAGTGTTGACATGCATAGCCCCATGGGGGGGGGCAGTTCACATTCAAGCCACATAACATATTAGTTTTTATTTTTTATGTAGCTTATTATTATTAAAATGATTTCTAAAACTTAAAAAATGAAATGATTTCTATAGTCAGACTTATAAGCATTTATAGAATTGTCAGTAAACCTAAAAAATATAATTGTGGAATAGTTTAAAATCAAGTTATTCACTAGGTGCCTCAGATGATTTTTGCATTTTCCTTATAGAATCTAATTTTCCCCTCATAACAAACACTTAAGGCGATTCAATTTAGTCTTCATCGAGTACATGAAGAAACTGACATAGACAGAGGTTGGGCACCTCAACACAGGCTTACAGATAACAGGTAGTAAATGGAGCCAGGGTAGCAGGTAGAATGGAGCCCGGACACAGGACTACATGTTTAAACCCTGTATTCTCATATCTCTGAGATACAAGAGCTAGGTAATCTAAGCAACAGTGGTGACTGAGAATAGCACTTATAAAATAGTCATCATCATTTGATTTATTAAAGCAAAACACCCATTAGAAGTCTACATTAGGGCCTTTTGTGAAAAATATTTCAAGATGGACACTGACCCCATCGACAGAGGAAAGAAATCAAAGCAGTTTCCACTCTAAATGTTATTGGGTTTTTACCAAATATTATGGAGGGGAAAAAAAGTCAATGAAAGCTTATTTCTCCTTCCAGAAAAGAGCTTTCCCAGGAAGGTGTCCACTCTTATATTCTGAATCTATAACCATTGTATAGATCAGACTCAGACTGACAGAGTCCCAGAAGGTTTGTCTCAATATAACTCAAAGATTCCAGTAGCTATGATGTCTGAAAATGCATAATCTTATTCTTGGTATTGATAGTTTATGTGATGGCATATGAATTCTTATTGATGTCATTATACAGAATTACTGAGGATGAAACTAAGGGGGAAAAGGTATTCTTTCATTAGCGCAGGTTTTAATATGTAAAGAAATACTTTGAATATTTGAATATTCTCTATTTCTAAGGACATTTCATTAAACTGATTTTCACTTAGGTCAATTATGCAGGCAAATATCTGTTTGAATGAGTGGTAAGGATCTTTGAGCGACATGGTTGCTAGGGTAAGGCTATCAATAAATTTAAGTAAAAAAAATAGGAGATTATAGCTAAGGCCAAGCAATACATTTAACACGAACAGCCTATGATGGGGATAGCAAAAGAATTTTGGAAACCCTATGGAGACCTGAGCTCAACAAGATGGTTTTGCCCTTCTATAGAGAACGTAATGCTGTCACTCACCAGCCTCTGGAGCCCAGTGTGCATGTGGAAGTCCAGAAGCAATAGTATCCTTGTGTATATAAATCACATAAAGGGGCTGATGATAAAGCTCACTTGGTAGGGTGCTTGTCTGACATTCATGAATCCCAGGCCCTAAATAATCATTACACAGTGGAGCCCCCTGTCGTTTCAGCACTCTGGAGGTGGAAGCAGAAGAGTCAGAAGTTCAAGGTTATCTTCAGTTACACGAGGAGATCAAGGCCATCCTGAGCTACAGGGACACTTGTTATCAGTTTTAAATCGTAAATAAGGAAGCAAAAGTGTAAACGGAGAGTGACCACATAGATATTGTGACTTAAAGCCTGGTTTTAAGGATGTGTCCCAAGTTCTCTATCAATCTGCTCTTTCAGACTTTTTACTTCATGGTATATGAAAAGATGATTCAAGACTCAAGAGACTATAGTCTTTTATACTAATCCTTAAAAGGACAAACAGTTCTACCAACTGCAACTTTCTCATCTGTAACACAGACACGAGCTAAGTAAGAGGCTGACTGAAGTAGTCCTTGGGCGAGGCTTCCCTGGGCTCCGTCGTCACCAAGAGCTTTGGATGCTTCTCCAGACATCACAGAACCCATCTTCTTCTGCTTCCATTTGGCACTCGCATGCCAACATCCAGGACACTGCACTCTGCTCTTAAGATATCTCTCAGGAACTCAAAGAATGATGCTAACTCCCTGAGCTCCCAAGAGTGATTAAAGTCCACTTTGAAGATCCTGCAAGTCGTGCTACTTGAGAGAAGAACTCCCCACCTTGCACAGAAGTGGGGAGAACCTTACGGGTCAGTGCTCACATATGGAATACAGTTAGAGGCCAGAAGAAGGAAAGGAGTCTGTGTCTCACCGTACTAGTCGGGTTGAGATTCGGTAAGCCTAGTTCTTTTCTCTCTGCCTCCATGTAATCAATGCCACTAACTTTAATCTACATCTCAGATTCCCAAGTTACAGCTAAAGTGGCTGACATGTGGGAGGATGCTTAGAATCATAAACAGAACACAGGCATTTTGCTTTGCTAAAAATTTTCTAATCTCAGTGATTACCTATCCTAATTAAATTAATCTTCTGATAAGCTCAACATTTTTGTTTTTTGTTTTTTTCATTGTTTTGTCCTTATAGTCACATGCAGCTCTTCCCTGGGTGTCAAAAAAGAGGTATGTAGTAACTCCTGGAGGTAAATGAAAACCCAAATTAAATTGTCACATCTGAAAGGAGATTCTTGGTACCTCTTCATCACTCACTGAAAACACTGTCCACCAGGCTCTCTGTGCATCTGACTCCTCCCACAACCTTCCATTTCTTTCCTAATGGCTTTTGCACATAAGAAGTACACTCATCAATAATGCACATTTTTCAGGCATAGTAAAAAAAAATGTTTGTGAAAGGCTATTAATGCAAAAGCAAAATGTCCACATTGCAAACACTAATCCCCCCATTTATTTTAAATTTTTTCTTGAAATTACTTAAAACTCAGTCTATATTTGAAAAAAAAATTTCAGTAGAAAAGGGTCAGTGGAAGAACCAGCAAAACACAGCTGTTTGAGCTCCTCAGACGCTCAGGAGTTTGCCCAACAGATAATATTTGTTTCCTTGATTTTAAAAATAACACAGCTAATTTCTTTTGGACGTGATATGGAGGGTGATAATAATATTCATGAGCTATGATCCAGAGCAAAAAGTTTCCAAAAAAGAGTGCATTTTTAATATGGAGTTGTAAAGCCCTAGAAAAGTGGAGTGTTTAATGGGAAAAGTGACATGATCTTAACACTATATTGGGGATGGTTCCATTATAATGAGAGAAACTATTGGTTGGAACCAGAACAGCTATATTCTTCTCTCAGCTTCCACAGTCCCCACACCCCTGGAGTACCATTCGAGACAGTGATGAACTGTGGTCTCAATTCCCTTATTAGCTGTAAGACCTAAAAATTATATGTGCAATTAAAAGGCAAAATGCTGATATTACTCATAGGAAGCCCTTTGTACATTAGCAAGGTACAAAAGTCTGCTGACACTTTGCAACAGAGATAGTCAGCAGGGCAGAAGATTAATAGAGCCTCATAAATTTGCAGGGTGAATACAGTAGATGGGGCAGAATAAGCATGTTGTGGTAGAGATAAATAAAGGGCATGGTCAGCTTGACAAAACATTTAACAAGGAACACAACTGATCCTCTTCTGCAGTTTGCTGGGCTGGCATTAGCTCTTTTTATATAACTACACATAATTACACCACAGCAGTTGCTGTTTGTGTCACAAAGGCCTCCACTGTGACCCAGAGCAGAGGGAAAGCCATCCATTCAGATGGGTTACACATTGTGTCACGCTGCCTTGTCCTTGTACCCTTTTCAACCAAAGGCTTTGATGGCCAAGTGGTCATTTTATCCTCTGCCAGAGTTCTCCTGGGTTCATAGGCTACCCTTTCCTTTTCTGGTGGGGAAGCAAGACAGAGCACTAATACTTCAAGGCAAAAAGAATAGGAGTTTTTTTTCTGTTTTTTTTTTTTGTTTTGTTTTGTTTTGTTTTGTTTTATTTTGTTTTGTTTTTTAAAGCTATGCAACATTATTTGGGAAATGTGTAGTATTATTTGGGAAATGAGATTTGATTCCATTTTTCAACAGTCATCTAAGGCCTTAATTAAACAAGCTCTATCCTTTCCCTCCTTGTCATCGCCAGCTTGGCAAATGTTATTTTAGTGTTGGTTAGATAGATGAAAACCTCAAAGAATTTAGCCTGTACTCTCTTGTTTTCTAATTCCCAAGTGGGGCTTTTGAAAAATCCTATGTGAAAATGAGACCCCAAAATTTCTCTTGGGGAATCAAATGTTTTGCCTGTCACTTGGCTGGGGCCTGTTTTCAGTTGAGACAGAACTGCAGTCTGACTGCCAAGCCTTTACAAACTTGTAGCAATGTCCTTTGCCATGAAAGCACGAAGGAGCCACAAAAGAAAGTCTGGCTTTTAAGGACTTGGAAGGTCCTAGACAGTACAGCAAGTAACACTGCCCGGGTTACAGCCCCAGGAGCGTAAGGTATTTGTCATGTGAGAAGATGTCACATAGGATCAGGGAGCTATTCGGGGGCCTGTTAGAATAGTCCAGCTCAGACCAAGTATTGTTCAATCTCTTGTGTGTCTTCTCCTCTCCATGTAGGAAGAGGAGTCTGGAGGATGACGGTCACCATGGTAGAGTTTCCTAACATTTGTTGTTAGGAAGTAAAAAAAGAAAAAAAAGTTATCCTTAGAACTTTGCAGTATGTGGAAATTTGGAAGCCACAGATATATTCTAGTTCTGTTTCTGAATCCGCTGATATTACCAGTGGATCTAGGTCCATGGCAATCTTTTCTGAAGTATGTTTACTCGCCATTTGGATTAAAAAAAAATCCCCAACTTGTTTGTATACTTAACAACTTTAGTTTATCCTCTCTGTGCCGGTCCTTGTGAGTCTTTGCTCTGGGGAGAAAAGCATAAAGGAAAAGCTTCTGTACACGGCCTGGGTAGCCATTTATATGAATTGGTTCTGTACACGGCCTGGATAGCCATTTATATGAATTGGTTCTCCATCTAAATTTAAGAACTGCATTAAAGCCCTAGCATTAGAGAGTTTGGTCACTTAAGAATAAGAGTGAGGGCCAAGTTTCAGTTTCAAAACTGTGAGGCTAACGAATGATGGAGTCTGACTCAAGAAAATATCTGCTTTTAAAAGCCTATTGCTAAAACAATGGGTTATATTCTATGGCCCCTCAGCAGGAAAGTTTAAAGAGAGGGCTGCAGGTATGAAAATCCAATGGAACACTTATTCAGTCCAAGTGCAGTTTTCACAGAGCAGAGTATGAACCTTCAAGAACTTTCTTCCACAGTAACAGAGAATTATAAGTGACAAAAGACACCCTGTTTATAGCTCTCTCCACATGCGCACAAGCCGTCTCAGCACCTGCCGAGAGGATCATTTGTCAGGACATGGTTTTCTCTACTGTGGTGGCCTAATAAAGTAGCAATCACTTACTCTGTTTCTACTTGGCATTCATAGTACCTTCTCTCCCGAGTTCATGGAGAGTAGTGTGTAAGAATGGCTGCTCACAGGGCTCTGACTTACTAGAGAGAATATCTGTATTAGTAAATGTTGCAAATGGACTGGACATTTACACACACACAAAAATTCTTCTGGAGCTCTCGGATTAGCAATACACCTTGCTGCCCTACTTAACAGCAACTATATTTTAATTGTCCTCTTGCTTCAAATGTCTACATTCCTTTATGAGTAAGCAAGGTTGACTTCTTGGAAAGCCTTTTTTCCCTCTCTTTTTTAAATTTATGATCTAAATAATGCACCCCCACTAAGGGAATAGGCTTGCCACAGATTTATTGTGAGTAACGTTAAGAAACCACAGCCATTCACAAGTTTAAATAAGGCTGCTAATCAGACTGCGTTCTTCACTGTGTCCTGGATCCTCCTGGCAAAGCCTCATCTAAAAATAACATGGCATTCCATTTATAGGAGACCAGGCACTCGCTACTTCAAGATGAATGGCACTTCAAGTTCCAAGTCCCTTGTTAACCCTCATAATCTGCTGCAAATATAACCCATTTGACCAAGCATTTGAATGAATAAAAATTAATCACTGCTGACATTCAGCCCCACAGAGATTAGGAACTCTCTCTCTCTCTCTCTCTCTCTCTCTCTCTCTCTCTCTCTCTCCCTCCCTCTCTCTCTCATTTGCACACATACACAAATATAAATGGTGCTAAAATTAACTGTAAACAATAAGCCAATGTACTTTAAGGTATTTAGCAAACTTATAAAAGGAAAGTATATATTATGTAGTCGAGGAAAGAGTAAACTGACTTCATTTTGACTTTGGATCTAGAAAACTAAATTTCATAGAAGCAATCTATGAAAAAAAAAATTGTTGTTTTACCCCCTAGAATGAGCACTGCTTTTTAAAAGCTCCTCAAAAGTCATTTGTCTAGTTTCTGGTTGAACATCTCTGGCAGCAGAGCATTCACCATCTGTGGTGGTTTGAATATGCTCGGTTCACAGGAAGTGGCGCTATTAGCGGGTGTGGCCTTATGGAAGGAGGTGTAGCCTTGTCAGAGGAAGTGTTTCACTGTGGAGGCAGAACTTTGAGGTCTCATATATATGCTTAATCCTGGTCAGTGTGATCCAGTCTTCTGTTTGCCTTCTGAACAAAGCATAGAACTCTCACCTCTTCCCATGTCATGCCTGCCTGAATGCTGCTATAATCCTGCCTTGATGATAACGGACTGAACTTTGAACCTGTAAGGCAGTCCAATGAAATGTTGTTCTTTATAAGAGTTACCTTAGTCATGATGTCTGTTCACAGCAGTAAAACCCTAACTAAGACACCATCTTAAAGAGCAGCTCTTCACATTGTCAGTAAGAACCACCTCACATCCTTTCTCCAGACAGCACCATTTTATTACCAAATGGCTAGGATAGATTAGAATGAGAAGCTATAAAAGCTGCATTTTCATATAGGATCAAAGGCTTATATGGTAAGCTACATGTGTTGGTCTAGTTTATGCTATTAGAACAAAGCGCTTGAAACGGGATGGTTAATAAAGGAAACAGCTTGATTTACTTCATTTCTGGTGGCTGCAAAGTACAAACAGCTTCCTCCTAGTACCTAGTGAGGGCCTTTTGGCTACATCACAACATGGAAGATAATAAAAGGGGAATCACAGATGTGCAAAGACGGGCACATGGGGTATCCCACCCTACTCTCATAGTAATCAGTCCTGCCCAAACTAACGCAGTCCCTAGAAATGGCCATATAAGCCTGACTACCTCTCAACATTGTCACCATTGGCTTAAGCCTCAGCATGAGGTCAACTGGGGACAGATCTTATTGAATCAAATGTCAATAAACCAAGGAACAACTTTTTTTGGGGGGGGGGTTACTAGCGAACCACCCTTTTTATTGGATTTTAATTTGTCTTTGAGACCAAAGCTTCCCATCTAATGCGTAACTCTCTTGAATCAGCTTCTGTAGGATGAGGACTAAGTGGGTTTTAGGTCACTGTGTTGAGCTGTCCCTCTCAAGACTCTGATCCTCATCAACTCTTCAGATTCCGTCAAGATGCTCCTCTCTTCCTTCTCTCTCTTCTAACCCTTAGATTTTGGTAGTATTTCCAGAACATCACACAGCTAACCTGGTGTCATAACTATCATCTGTGCACTACAGCATCTAACATTCACAAGGAAGTTCATTTAGAAACAGAATATTAGCATATCTGTAGGCTGTAAGGTCATAGAGTAAAATGGGGAATTTATTTTATAAGAGGGGAAACAACTCAATGGACTACCTGTCACATTAAAAAAAAAAAATGGTAAGGACTATGATACAAAGAGTTCAGTGGAGATGAATGTAAATGCCAATCTAAATCCAAGTCTAAATCAAATTCCAGGTTTTAAAAGATGGGTAAGACTGGCTTACTTGTGATGACAGAATCATTTTTATGTCATCTTTTGATGTCCCCCAGTGAGTAGTTCTCTCATGCACTCAAGAAATAAATGCCTAGAAAAGTTGGCACAGTTGTATGGATTTGGTATCTCATATGCTTCAAAATTGTTGCTAATGAGTTAATTATCATTAAGTGATCTTGTTCAAGGAAGTAATGAAAGAATTGTAGTACTTACCAACATTCTGAGAGAAATACACACAGCTTCTCTCATCTCGGAGAGAAGGGAAGGAAGGCCTGAATGAAGGCGGTAGAAAGAGGAACGATTGTGGGGGGAAAGGTATTTGTTAAATCTGTAGGGGAAAGCACAGGTCTTGGCAACCGTTTGAATGTGGCAGAGTGAGAATTTAGGACCCACCAGTGTTCTTGTTTGAAGGACTGAGGGTAAGCTAAGATGGGCTGAAGGAGGAGAAAAATTGTTTTCAAAAAGAGAGCTGGTGAGTTCAGGTTTGGACCTGCAGAGTCTAATGTGCCTCTGTAATATTTAGGTATAGAAGCCATGCAATCATTTGAATATTCTGAATATCATGGCTTAGACTGTGAAATAACTTGGAAGTCTAAGGTAAGAGCTGAAGTCTTAGGTTTGTCTAAAGTCATCAATAGCAAGCTATTCAGGAGGAGGAGGAGGTCACAGAACTGAGAACAAATTATTAGGAAACTAAGACTTTAGTGGAGAAAGAATTGCTTTATGTAGAGCATCAGGGAAGTAAGTCAAAATTGGGGTGGAAGGATACAAAGTTTTTTGTATTGTTTGCTCTGTTTGTTTTGTGGGGTCAGGCTCTCACCATACGATGTGTTTGCTGGTCTAGAACTCAGTATTCAGACCAGACTTGCCTCAAACTCACAGAGATCCTCCTGCCTCTTCCTCACAACTGCTAGGATTAAAGGCATTCATCACTACACCTGACTTTTGACACAGAGGTTTTAATTGTAGGGGGCTCTTAAAAATTCTTGCTTGCATTTTCCTTAGCTCCTAACAGAGCAATTGTGACTCAATACTTAGAGAATCAAGCCGTGATGGCTCCTCAGCTAGATGCATAAATGACTAATATGGAAAGACTCATTCCTTCATGATGGAGCAGACAATTTTTGAGCTGATCCGAGTTCTTAGCAGAAGTCTGCTAAGAGACATAAGAGCCAAATAATCAATAGGTCTTTTATTAAAAAAAAAGAAAATATCTGGGTGTACAGAGAAGGGGCAGGTATTATGGGGTTGAGGTTTCACAAATTTTGTATGTTGAAATTCTACCTGTCAGTTCACGAAAATGCTTCTTTATTTATTTAAAAAAATGAACTATCTTGGTCCAGTTTTATGGAGCTTGCTATGAAGACTTATGATCTGAGCTTGATCCACGGGACTCACATGGTAGAAGGACAGAGCTACATACAAGAACATACAAGACATACAAGTTGCCCTCTGACTTCCTCATGTGTGCCTTGGCACACATATATACACTTGCTCTCTTCCTCAATCTCTCTGTGTCTCTGTCTTCTCTCTCTCTCTCTCTCTCTCTCTCTCTCTCTCTCTCACACACACACACACACACACACACATTCACACATACACACACAGGCACACATATAAAACACTAAATAAATAAATAAAATGCAAATTAAATTAAATTAAATTCAACTAGTTGTTAGGAATAGGATGTACTGTGAGAGAGCACTCAGTCCAATGTGACTGGTTGCCAACGAAGGGAAATTTGAACACAGATACATCATGTTAACATTAGCAGTGAATGCTAAAGCTTGGTAGAGGGAATTTGGACAAAGGCATGGACAGATCCTCCTTTGAATCAGTTAAGAAAAAGCAATTGTACTGGTACTTAGAAGTTCCACTCCTAGTCTCTAGAAACAAAACAAACTGTGTGTACTCTAGTTTATAGCACTTTGACATGACAGGCCTTGCAAACTATTGTGGATACAGATGCTGATAATTACACACACACACACACACACACACACACACACACATATACACACACACACACATATGCTATGTGTGTGTGTGGGGGGGCTATTGGCAACAGAGGAGCTGTCAGCATAGAACTGAATGCCTACAATGGTAGATCACAAGGAGTCAACAGATCTCAGTTGCTAACAGAGAATGAGATTGCTCTTCTAGTTTCATGTCCATTTCTGTAAATAAAAACACACCCCGACACAAAGCAATTTTAGGAAGAAAGGGTTTATTTTATTTCATAGTTCTAAGTTGCAGTCCATGGTTGAAAGAAATTTGAGGCATCAAGAACTTGAAGCAGAAGGTCTCAAAACAACAAAAAAGATGCTGTTCTGATAAAGGATGAAAGTTACACTCATCTTTGGGCATATGGATGTATTGATAAAGCAGTTTGGTACTATATTAATTTAGCAAGATAATAGTAGGAGCTATTACATTCCATGCCATGGATTCTTGTCCAGATTTAGTCCCAGGAATGAGTTACTGCCTGTGGACCAGGCTTTTTTATAAACCAGGACACAGGATGAGTGAGTGGTGAACAAGGGCTAGAAGTGTCTTGCCCAATATTTGACAGCAGAGCTTCTCAACTTTCCTAATGCTGCCACCCTTTAATACAGCTCCTCATGTTGTGATGACCTCAGCCACACAATTATTTTTGTTGCTACTTCATAATTGTAATTTTGCTACAGTTATGAATCATGATGTAAATATCTGTGTTTTCTGAAGGTCTTAGGTAACCCCATGAAAGTCATTCGACCCCCAAATGAGTTGTCACCCACAGCACTTCTTTAGAGAACTCAAGAATAAAAAGTTCTGAAAAGCTGGATATTGATTTTCCAGCACTGTAATTATTGATAGCCAGTAAATTAACCAGTTGAGAGAATAACAGAGTAGGGAAACCAACTGGTGACAAGAGACTGTCCAAGAAAGTCAAGGTAAATGCAGCAAATGCCATACGTGTTCAATACTATTGGTTTGGGTCTTATTATACAGTGCCAATTGTGTCTATGGGACATAGTGGTAATATTTTAGAATGAATGGATTTGCCGGGCAGTATTTTCTCTAACTCTTGCCAAGGGGCTATTGTTGTCACCAAGTATGCTTTCAACTACCTCAATCACATGGTCTGCAGTGTGGTTTTACACATGAGAACTTCCATGGCACAGTGCAGGATGATGACCAAATGGGTCATCCAAAAGAGGGTTATCTTCATCTTTCTGGACGGAGATCCTGTCAACATCAACTGGGATGATTCTCAAGCCAAGTGTTTTTATGGACAACAGTTTTTACTGTTGTCTTCACTATTATGAAAAGAAGTTGGGAACTTCTGAAGGGAGCTACTAAAACTGTCATTATGGTTGTCCTTCTGCTAATGTCCTCATGTTTGTAATGGTTGTGAACTATGGAAATTACAGTTCAGTCCAGATCATCACCAGCACTGCCTATAACATCAAACTCATAGCTTTCCCAACCAAAGTCATCCAGGACAACTTGGAAATCATGGAGAGACTTATAACCACAATCAATGCTATTAATGCCATGCAAAAGACATGGGAGGTCTTTCTTTCTAGGACACTATGATATGATAGCCATGAGGCTTTCCAGATATCATCCCTGTGTCCACTAGTCCTGATAAGGTTGTAGGACAGGCCATCTCAGTGCTGAATGGAAAGTTTGCAAGCATAGTCTTCCAAGTTGCCGTTGTCAATGTGCTCATCATGGGACGTGACCTGCCTATTGAAGAAAGCTAGCAAATGAGATAACATCAAGAATGTTGTTAGACAGGTATTGAAGAATATCCTTAGGATCAGGATGTCTCCTGCACCTTTAACAGTACTTCCTCTCTTTTACCTTTGATGCTGTGGCTGACATCTCAAGGAGCAATTTGCCAGAACTTTTCCTAGTATGATAATAAATTTTGCTACAGCCTCAAGGTGAAGGACTTAAAGGTCCACATAACTTCTTAGAGTTAAGAAGCCATAGATTATCCACCCCGCAAGAACGCAAGAAGAGAGAGGACCTGGCCCAACTCATTCCCTAACGCACTGAGAATGCCTCAAAGTTTGCATCTTAGGTCACCAGAAGAAGGTGATAAATGTAGGGAGCCCTGCTCTCTCACAAACCATCAGCAATGGTCACGACATCCAGCTCCAGCTCCCACCAAAGATGTAGGATTATTGGTGTTCTACTGTTGCCATAACAACAGCAGAAGGTCTTAAACCATACCAGCTTCTTATCTTGGAGTGCAAAAGATAAGAGATCTTAATAGTCAAGTGATTGTAGGGCAATTGGAGTCCTTCTAAAGGCTATTTTTTTTTCTTTCTTATCTTCTTGTGCCTGGCAGGCATCCCTTATGCCTTCCCTCCTCTAAGTTTGACTACAGAAACACTGAACTTTCTAAAACTTTCAATCTGATCTCTGCTTTCCTCATCAGACCTTCCCCAACTGTAGTAGTTCTACTTTTTATAAAGGTTGTTATGATAGATAGAGACTACATAGGGATCTAAGATAATCCATCTCATTAGTTAGTCACATTAACATATCCCTCTTGCAAGATGAGCATAATGGCACATACCTATAACTCCAACTCTGAGTGTTAAGTGTAAAATTAAACCTGTATGTTTTGTGGTTGATTGTGAAGTCATTCTTATTTCAAATGAGCACTGTTCTCTTTTCTGTCCTATTGAATAATGGACTTCTGCTATTTCTCTTATGTGACCAACATCTGTGTTTTTAATTTAACGCATGGAGAGTCACAAAGTGCACTATACCTTACCTCTAATGGTAGCACATTGATAGAAGATGTATGTTTTATGTATACTTTGTTTTTATTTTTGTTTTTATAACTCTAAATCAGTAGGAGGTTGGTTAGTCAAACTGTCTTTGGGTATTATTACCCACGGAGGTTTGACTGAGTATCCCAGCTTATGGCTTCCATAAGCTCAGATATTTGAATATGTGGTCCACAGTTGATGGAACTATTTGGGAAGAATTATAATGACTGGTTCTGTTGGAGGAGGTGTGTCATTGGTGCTGAGCTCTGAAGCTCTGAAGTTTTAACAGCTTACACCATTCCTAGTTAACTCTCTGCCTCATATGTGTCCATTGAGATGTGACCACTAACATCCCTGATTGACTGATGCCATGATCCCCACCATAATGGTCACAGACTTTTATTCTCTGGACTTGAAGCCCAAATTAATGTGTACTTATGCCTTGATCATGGTGTTTCGTCATGGCAAAATAAAAGTAACTAAGGCATTCACCTATTTATTTATAAACTATATCACTACTGCGTCCATTAAAATACTGTACTAAAATGAATATATTCCAATCATATGTTCATGGGATAATTGAAATATTTAGTTAAAAATTGCAAACACTTCAATTACCATTTGCTGAAAAATATATACAGTATAGTCAGTATATGTTGATTGTTGACAGGGTTCATGTGCGGAGATATAACTTGTATTTTTATCAAGGAAACTCTATCATAATTATGAAAAGCAAAGAGAGGCACATAAGATCCCTCTGGTAACTGAGGGAATTCACTGTAGGGAAGAGGAACTTCTAAGGGAAGGAGGGGAGACAGTAAGAGGATAGTAAAAGTCAATACTGGAGGAGTTAAACAGAGGCTGCCACGTGAATGTGTTTAAAATACATTGCTCACACACATAAAATTCCCTAAGACGTAGTGAAAATATTATATTTTAAAAAATCATAACGAAATAGAACATTACATTTTTCCTGATACTTTCTCAAGGAAGGAAACGAAATATTCTATTCTTGGGCTTTATTTATTTTTATACAGTTTATTTTGATCATATTCTTTCACTCTCTTCCAGCTCCTCCCAAATCCTCTATTAAAAAACCAAAAACTTCAAAAACAAAAAAAAAAATGAAACTCAAAATGAAGAGACAAACAAAACTTAATATGATAAAAACACCAAAAAACAAAAACAAAATCCCCAAAAACCCAAACCCTAAACTAAACTAAAAGCACACAAAATACCATGGAGTTGTGTTGCTTTGGCCAGCGGGTCCTGGGCATGGGGTCTGCTGCAAACTGTCTCCTGTGCCTTTTAAAACATAACTCTACCATGAAAATTTTCAAAGCTAGGTGAAATTTTTCAATAGTTTTACTGGACTTGCTTTATCTACATACACTCCTAGACATTAATTTTCCAGGCTTTATAAGGAGAATGTTTTTGGCTGTGTTTTTGGAGATGGTTCATTTGAAAGAGGCTGTCTTAGATACATAATTCTTAGTATGGAGGTAGATGGCAATGACATGTGCCAAGGAAGCTGCCTTGGCTCCCCATCCTTGGACCTTGAATGTTGCCCCTAATGTTTGTAGGCAGGGACAACAAAACTGTAAATGGCTCCTGGGCTAGGTGATGTTTCAGCCTCTACTAATGTCTAATTCTTCTTCTCCAGCATTATGAACTCATATTCATCTTTCTAATCAGAATAGCTACCTCATGAACACAAGAAAACCAGTCACTAGCATTGTTTGTGCCTGTATTCTATATTGGCTTCTAACTGAAACATAATATTTTCTTGTCTTTTTTACACTTATTTGGCTTCATTTTTTCCCCATCATGCTCAGAAACCCTTTTGAAACCTTTTCTTAATATCTGTTCATGTTGTTCTTCTCTATCCTGGAAATTTCTTACTCTCTGTGTCTGTTTCTCTCTCTGTCTCACTGTCTCACTGTCTCACTGTCTCACTGTCACACTGTCTCTGTCTCTCTCTGTCTCTGACTCTGTCTCTGTCTGTCTGTCTCTCTCTCTCTCTCTCTGTGTGTATGTGTGTGTGTGTGTGTGTGTGTACACATGTTGATATTACAGTTTATATATCAAAGAAGGGTGTTCTCTATACAGAGAGACAGGATTAGGGAAAAGAGAACCACAAATAAATTTACTTAACAGTTTACAATGATTTACCAGTTTGCCCTCAGTTCTATTTCTGTCCAGGTGTTGCTCCTACTCCACACCTCAAGAAACCAATTCTGAAAATTACATTTCCCATCATGCTTTGTTTGATGGGTAGGGGAGCTTTGGTGGAAAATTGGAGAGTGAGGAAGACAGGAAATGCCTCTATGCTTCAGACCAACTTTCACTGAAGCAGCGTATGTAATAAAAGGTGTCTCTTCAGAATCCTCCATTTTCTGTCATAATCCCCTGTCAATCAGATATTCTTACAGAACAGGGCACCTTCTCTCTCGCCCCCATGCCTCACCACAATGTCCAGCTGCTCACACACACATCTGTATCTTTTCAAGCCTGTGGGGTTATAGCAGCTTTTTGCTGTGAAATCTCCGTGTTGTCTCTCAGTTCCTGGCTGGCCTTCTCGTTTTCTGAACACTTTCCCCCCAACACATTTCTGTACTTACTTCTGCATATTAAATTTTAAAACATAAACGAGCTAGCATGGTGTCTGTTTACCTGGCTGCACTATGACTGAGACTGTATTAGGATCTTGTATCTCCCTTCTTCTCAAAAGGCGTATTGTAGCCCTTTGGTTATCAGAGATCCACAAAGGTGCTTGGAAGGAAGAAAACAGGCTTAAGAATTTGTGCTGGTGAGCTGAGTATATGCATATAAACCTAATGTTCATGTGCTCAGCTTACATGCAGTATCTCCATGGGAATGTCTTGATCTCACTGTTAGTCTACGACTCTTCTCACTCTGGAACAAACGTGCTTTATAGATGTGATTATTATCCTGGGCCACCATGTTGTATCTGTCCTCACAGATGTGACACAGAACCAAGTCACCACCACTGCCCAGACAATGGGGAGAGCTTGCTGTTCTTTCCTGGCTCCAAACAAGTGATATAGAAAATAATAAATTCACTTGGAGAATTGGAAGCTCAGAGCTAAAGAATCTATGGACAGGAAGGGAATGGGAGCAAGAGAAGAAAGAGATCCAAGGACAGGGCATGTCTATCACTAGTGAGATGCTCTCCTTCGCATCCTGCCTTGGCTTGCTTTGGAATCCACATTCTCCCAGTCGCCGCAGCTCAGATAGCTAGGCTTTCTGCAGCTGGCAGTCCTCCAATTTAGCACTTCATTTCACACCACGGCTCTAATGTTCAAATATCGACCAGTCTCCCTGGTGCCTGGACAATTCCTAAACATTGTTTCATTTAGAGTGTTGATTATTGTTTTGTACTGTGGGTGGAGGGTTCCCGTTACCAAACTAAACTCATCTATATAGAACTTATTTTATTGTAGGTCACTGGAAGTACCGCACCTGTATATAGCTCTATATAGGGTCTAATCCATTTAAAATGTATTCATATATGAAGATTTGTATTTTAAATGTACCTGAACTACACACATCATACATTAAGGATAATGCTTAGTGTGTGCCTGGATAATTTGTAAGTGAAAAATATGTGCTAGCAATTTGGATGTGAGATAACTGGCACTTAGTGTTTGTACATAGAGCATTTTCACTCCTCTGACTTAAGACACACATTGTGCATTTGATCATGGCTGTGGGGAGGTGGGGTACATGGCAAAAGAAAAATGTGATTAATACTTATCATTAAAATTTGAGTTTTATAAGAAGAACTATATTGGCACATTTCTAAAAGTATGTTCAAGTTTTAAAAAATATTACACTGCACTTTCTTTTCTCGGTTGTCATTGTTCCGGTCTTGGGGCCATTTCTAGAAGAGACTGTTTTACAGCCAACTTCCTGGCCCTCTACCTCTGTTGCTGCTGTTACTGTTTGCTCTCCAGTACCTGATAGTGCCATCCTATGCCTGAAGACCCCACCTCCTTGAGTCCTAAAACATGGAGAAGTCAAGCTGACGTCCATCTGGCAGGCCATATTTACATGCGAGCTTTCATGATGCTCAGAAGTACCATTCCGTGGTACTGGAGGGCAGTAGAACCTCACAGCAGTCCAGACACATGCACTAGATGGTGCAAGCTCAAGTCAGACCAAATCCCAGCCTGAAGAAAAGAGGAGAGCACACTGTGTCCTAGACAAGGGGCTATGGTCATTGATTCCTGTTCGAAGAGGGAAAATCTGCCTTGGCATTTTGTTCTAGAAACAAGGAAAGTATCAGATTATCCTTGCAGAACTTGCTCCATGCTTCTGTTACAGGATCCATTGTCTAGGGATGAAAAGAACCTTAATTATAATTAGAACTACTTTATCTCCTTAAGAGTAGAAAGGCAACACTCTCACAAAGTCCTAGGCAGTGCATTGACTCTTACCACCTGCAACAATGACTCCTTGTGGAACACTTACATTAATCAGGGCAAGGGAATCCAACTGTAGACAGGTCAAAAAAAAAAAAAAAAAAAAGCTCAGTTAGTTCTAAAATATATGGCTCCAGAGGTAGGAGCTGTCTGACTCAGCCTGTCAGCTACTAAACAGTTTGCTGGCCGGCACGCACACCTTGCGTTTATCATAGGTCATCTCCTCTTCCATTGTTGTTTAGCTAGCACATAACTGATTCCCTCTGTCCTCCAACCACTCACTCAATTTTATTGTTTCCCTCTGAACTGCATCCAACTTGTCAATGTATTTCTTATATCAGAATGCCCCCCAAACTGTTATAAAATCATCTGATAATTTTTTGATGGAATAGTGTTAATATTAAAGAGTCTCTAAGCCTCATCACATTTAATTCTGCATACGACCTTCAACAACTTCAGCTCCCACTCTCAGGCAGTTTCCTCTCCAGTAGGTCCACTTTATGCATCCTTGTTGACTTTGATCACTTCGAGGGCCTTTCTGGACCATTGTGAAGTGATCTCTAAGGATCACAGTATGGGTTTTGTTCTACTGGATCTTTGGGTAACTCCATTAGGAGGAGTAATAAGTAGTATAATAGACTTTCTCTGTCATGTAAGACTGGCCTCCATGACATTGACACAAAAACTTTAAGAGATAGGTAACCTACTTCCATATGGAGGAGAAGACTTGGTGGTCTTATTTAGGAAGTAAGATGACATTGCTCAAATATGAGATGACTTTTAAGTTTAGACACTGTTTTGTGAAAGAAATGAACTCTTTCCAAGGGATCTTACACTGCTGGCTACCCACTGTAGCATCAAATAGCACAGACCATATAAGTAGAAGCCAGGTGCTGGAAGGACCCCAGGCACTCTGCCGTCAGGTTTAGAGGGGGCACTACAGCAACACCAGGAAGCCTAGAACCAGCCAAGGCTGTTCTATGAGTCAGTCATAAAAAAGCTCTACCTTTAAGAGAGAAGCTATGACTCAGCGATAAACAACCAGAAGCAAGAATCTGAGTTGACAGTATACACACTCTCATGCCTGGCTTTTTACATGAGCAATGGAGATAAAAACAAAACAAAATAAAAAATGACAACAACAAAACCCTGAGGCCCTCACACCTGTACCACAAGCATTAAGCCACTGAGCCCATAGAGTGACTCCTTACAGATCATTCACCCTAAGTTAAAATCTTAAAAGAATTCCGTACCTCTCTTGCACTAGATAATGAAGAATACCAAAACATGGTAGTTTAAAGAATATACCTAAAGTTTTAGTTGATCTTTAAAAGTATATTCTGAAACTGTAGTATTACTCAGAGTCAGTGAATATGGTATTCTTTTTTTTAATTATTTTTAATTTATTTTTACACTCCATATTCAGTTCCCTGCCCTCCCCATCCACCCTCTGTCTGCTCCACACCCCACACCTCCTCCCCACCACACCCCCCACCCCACCTGACCTCTAAACTCTCTGGGGCCCCCAGTCTCTTGAGGGTCGGGTGCATCATCTCTGAATGAACACAGACCCAGAAGTCCTCTACTGTATATGTGTTGGGGGCCTCATATCAGCTGGTGTATGCTATCTGTTTGGTAGTCCAGTGTTTGAGAAATCTCAGGGGTCCAGATTAACTGAGACTGCTGGTCCTCTTACAGGATCACCTTTCTCCTCAGCTTCTTTCACCCTTTCCTAATTCAGCAACAGGAGTCAGCTGCTTCTGTCCATTGGTTGGGTACAAATATCCACATCTGACTCCTTCAGATGCTTGTTGGGCCTTACAAAAGGCAGTCATGATAGATCCCTCCATAGTCTCAGTAATATTTTCAGACCTTGGGACCTCCCCTTGAGCTGGATCCTACTTTGGGCCTGTCGCTGGACCTTCTTTTCCTCAGAGTCCTCTCCATTTCCATCCCTGTAATTCTTTCAGACAGGAACAATTATGGGTCAGAGATGTGACTGTGGGATGGCAACCCTATCTCTCACTTGCTATCCTGTCTTCCTGCTGGAGGAGGGCTCTATAAGTTTCCTCTCCCTACTGTCAAGCATTTCATCTAAGGTCCCTCCCTTTGAGTCCTGGGAGTCTCTCACCTCCCAGGTCTCTGGTGCATTCTGGGGAGTGGGTCCTGCCAACTCCTATTCCCCAAGGTTGCCTGTTTCCATTCTTTCTGCTGGCCCTCAGGGCTTCAGTCCTTTTCCCTCACCCAATACCAGCTCAGATTTTCCTCTCCTGGTATTCTTAGGAAGGACCTGAGTTTGATTCTCATCTGCCATGTCGCAGCTCATAGCTGTCCAGAACTTCAGTTGCAGGCCATTTGAAAACCTCTTCTAGTCTCCAGGAGGCATCAGGCACATGCATGGTGGACCTACGCATATCCAGGCAAACACTTCTACATACAAAATAAAAATAACTCAACCTACTTCCAGAAGGTTCTGTTGGACTAAACTGTTAGATTTATGCCCTGGGGCAAGCTGTGGCAGTTAAAGAGTGAGTTGCCGAGTGTCTGTGCTTTGGAGTGGATCGAGTTTATCTCTTCATTCTCTGCCATTCCTCATCGCACACACAAAACCTGGAGTCTCTGAGGATGTGAGTTATTTCTTTTCCCTTCAGGTTTATCAATGCACAAAGAAGAAATGCCCAACTAGAGTAAATAATTTGATAGAGTGTCTCAGATAAATATTAATTTACAGTAGCTGATAAATAAATGATGGCAGTGGTTTATAATGTGATTGGAGCCTTACTCAGGATAAAAGAATAAAGACAGGTATTTAAGCCTGTGGTCATGATAAATAGCAGCTGATCCCCTTATGAGGAGCCATCCAGGAGCACAACAAAAGGTAAATATTAAGTCACAGCTTAGGGTCTGGCAAAGACTGAATGTTTGTGTCACTTTCAGCTTGTGTTACAATCCTAATCCTAAGGGTGACAGTGTCACTATCACCTTTGGGAGGTAATAAAGTTTCAGATTGTGTCACTGTGGGATTAGTGTCCCCAAATGAAGTCTCATGGGGCTTCTTCACCTCTGTTGTTATATGAGGCTACAGTGAGAAGGTTATTAAGGAAACAGGTCCTCAGTTACTGAGTCTGTTGGCACATTGACCTTGGGTGTCTGATGGTGTCTGAGCCTCTACAACAATGAGAAGACAGTTTCTGGGTTTTTGCTTGGTTGATTGGTTTGGTTCTTTTTGGTTTTGTTTTGGTGGTGCTGGTGCTGGTGCTGGTGTTGGGGATTGAACCTAGGACTTTATATCTTCAAGAGAAGCTATATCTAGCCCATATTTTTATTGGTTTGTGGTATTTTGTTTTAGCGTTATGGTTAGAGCAAGACAAGATCTTAACAAGACATATAAGAAATGTTATTTTTAATACTTTTCCTATACCCACAGAGGAGTAGAGTTATGACCCCGCATCAAAGAAGCTTCCTTTGTGGAGAAGACAGAGACCATTGCAGAAATCCACAATGGTGAGAATGTAGAGATCAACTGACTTGGGATCGAATCCCTAATCTTGCACTTAGGGATCAGGAACCATCACAGAAGAGGGGACAGAAAAATTGTAAGAACTGAAGGCCTAGGACAGTTGCTGTGGGAAAATTTCCTCTTATAAAAGAAATAGGACATGAAGTGGAGGTGGGCATAAAGGATGAAGGAGATCTGGGAAGAGGTGGGACCGAATATGATCAAAGTATGTTGTATGAAATTCTCAAAAGAATTGATAAAAGTATCATATCATTTCAAAAATTTAAGAGGCATTAACTGGCTAGATACTAAGAACATAGGTAGAGATGAAGATATGGAGCAAATGGGTTTGTGAAAAATAGCAATATTAAGAAATAAAGAACGTCAAGATGGGAAGATGAAGCCTAATATATTTGGAAATAAGTTCATTTCAACCCCTATATTTAATTCCATTCCATTAATAATTCAGCGCAGCTGGGAAGGAGCATTTGAATGAGAAGAGTACTTAAAGAGATTTAAATATGATCGTGATGAAGCAAAAAGAAAAAATGAAAGAAAAAAGAAAAGAGGTAGACCAGGTTTTACCAAGCGAACCTGGAAATCTTGCTAATATCTTTGGGGCTGCAGGTTCTGCTGATTGTCATCATGGGGATGAGTTATTCAAACTTGCTTTCTCCTTGTTATGGGCTTTCAGTTCCTTGCATGGAGACCTTTTACAAAAGTTGAAGTGTGTTATAGCAGCGACTGTGATGGCTAATCTTCATTGTTAACTCCATCAGACTGAGAATCACATAGAAGACATAAACTGGTCAGAATTAATGTAGTAAGTAGGTTGAACATTCTTCGGGGTCACAAGGAATGGGGGGAAATTCAGTAATTTTAGAAAAATGTTAGGAAAACAACTTAAAGAAAGTCTTCTTAAAAACCATTGACAGATAAAGGACACTCAAAGGTATCCACAGATTTGCAGAGATGAAGAGAACAGATGGGTGAAGAGTGGGCAGGTCACGCACATAAAGAATGTGGGTGGGGAACAGATGGAGGTCAGCCCGGGCAAGGTAGCAATATGGCCAATGAAGAGGCAATGCTTGGGATGAATGGTAGAAAGGATGGCTCTCATGGGAAATGCTAGAGCAGTTTTTGATGTAAGGAACATAACAATTTTCATAGCCCAAAAGAATTAGAACTTGGAAAATCATCCATTTGCATAATAATTCTATACTTTTTACAAATTCCAATTCTGTGACTTGTGTGGCAGCAGGTGATAAAGCAGCTGAATACAGAAACACAGTAGATAGAATTGAAGAGCACAGGCTTAGGGGAAGGGGTGGTGAATACTGGCTCTGAATATACAGACTTTCAGAGCCATTTATTTCCTTGCGAAATTAGAGAATATTTGGAACACACAGCCCTAAATTGTATGTCTCCATAAAATTCCCCCAATCGTGGGTCAAGGCAGAACAATATAAGAGCCAGAGGGGTGCAGGACCCTAAGGAAACAAGGCCTTCAAGACACAACAGGATTGATGGATGGATGTACTCAGAGACTTGAGGCAGCATGCACAGGGCCTGCACAGGTCTGGACCCAATTGGGTCCTAGAATTGAAAGAAGTGGACACATGTCCCCATCCCTAACCGAGAAGCTATCTCCAATTTATAACCACTTGCAAACAAAAACTTAGTTTTCTTCAAGGGAATCTCACTGGATAAAGAACAAGGATAGGCCCCCTGCCCAGCAGGAGATGGCCAACAGAAAATGAACTCAGGGGCATTGTTGAAGGTCCTTGTTCCATAATGTCATGCTGTTTTCTTTTTCTCTGTCTCTTTTATAACTTTACCTTTTAACTAAACATTGTAATTTTAATTTTTAAATCTCTTTCTGTTTTTACTCTACAGCTCCTTTGCATAGTCTGTTATGTAGTATAGCTTCCAGTTTCATGACTTTCTGGGATTCCTGAGTGTGTGAATGAGCGGGTCTCTGCATCTCTATCCGTATGTTGTGCTTCTTCTTGGGTGCGTCTCCTTCAGTTTGTTGCATCCCATTCCAATGTGTCTGCTTTTGTTTTTTAATTTTTTTTCGAGACAGGGTTTCTCTGTGTAGCCCTGGCTGTCCTGGAACTCACTTTGTAGACCAGGCTGGCCTCAAACTCAGAAATCTGCCTGCCTCTGCCTCCCAAGTGCTGGGATTAAAGGCGTGCACCACCATGCCCAGCTTTTTTTTTTTTTTTTTAAATCTTATTATACTTTATTTCATCACTAAAAATTAGAGATACTAATTTTGAGATTTAGTTCTTGTAGTGATGAAGTTCATAAGGCTTTTTGATAAGGGTTATTGATATAGAAAGCGCTCAATGACTGCTATTCATGTTACTGTATTAGTTCTCTTTTTAACTACCTGACGTTGGCATTAACTAGGAACATTTAACACCATACAAATCATTGTGGATTTCTCTCACCTCCCAAATGCTGTTGTTTTTAAAGAAGGAAATGACCATGACATTCCTTAACTATGTTGGTTTCAGGAACATTGGATTTGAGGCCATAGTACCTAAAAAACTTCTTTTGAGAAAAAAGTCTTATTACCTCTTTTATTTTTTAAAAATATTTTAATATATTCACATTCTTTTTATGATCTCTTTTCATTCATTGTTGTTACATGCATATAGGTGTCAGTATATACATATATATTCCTAAATATATAAACACAACATGTTCAGTCTGCACAATGTTACTTGTACGTATGTTTTAGTGGTGCCAATTTGGTATGGGATAACCGATTGGTGTGCTCTTCCATGAGACATTATTTCTCCTGCTCTCAGCATCCCTTAGTTGCCTGTAGTTCTTGGTATAGAGCTGAGGCCTTGTGGACTTTCTCCTATCCACGTTGGTATGTCTATTGCTGCTGTCCTTGTTCATCTCATGTTTAAGCAGTGACTTTGGTGAGGCCTTCTTGGTGTAGCTTGCACATTACTAGAAGATATAGTATCACAGCAAACTCCCCGACCATTGTATAATCTTTCTGTCCCCTCTGAGCCTTAGGGGCAGGAATGTTTTATAGTTGTATCATCTGGGACTGGACTTCACAATCATACATGTTGACTAGCTGTAATGGCTTCCATCTGTTACAAAGAGATGTTCCCTTAATGTGGGATGAAGGTTACACTACTGTGGGTACGAGAGCAAATATTTAGATTGTTGTTAGGGAATTATACTGGTTTGGTAAAATGATTGTGGTTCTCCTCCAAGAACCATGATTTCATTAGCCCCAATGATTGGTTGGGTTGTATGTACTAGGCATGTTTTTTTCCAGCTGTTGGGAGAGTCTTAAGTCCAATTAGAGAGCTGTTAGCTATTTCCAAGGTATGTGTATCACTACTGTACCCTTAGAGTTATGTGGGTCACTGTGAAAAACCTCAAGATATTAATTTTTTTTCATTAATAAGTAATTTAATAGGATGAAGAAGTTTCTTTGGTCTACTTTCTTTTCTGTATTGACTTCATCTTTACTACCAGCCATGTTGCTGAAGCAGGGACAGTTGCCTTTTCTTGCTCCATCTCTTAACTCTAAAAATCCTCTTAAATCTATTCCCATAAGAGCTTGCCCTGATGTGAGAGCAGAAGAGCTGGTCCCACCCCTCACCTGCTGCCACATTTGGGAAAGCCCAACCTGTTCCTCACCCTGGGAACTGTAATAGAGCTGGCACTGGTGCTGAGGGCATGGGTAAGCTGGTCCCTAATGCATGAGAGCAGGAGAGCTTGCCATGGTGGTATGGACACAGGAGAGCTAGCACACCGACCAACTCAACTAACACTCAGGTCCAGATCCAGGGCTTTGAGTTGGCCTATCACATCTACCCCATCTATAAACCACTGGAGCGCATGAAGAAGTCAGGCTTGCAGATTCAAACACTGGGTAACAGAATATCTGAGAGGCATCCTGATGAGGATTTATCATTGATAGTTTAATAGAAGCCAGAGGCCTCGAACAAGACCAATGACTCATTGCAATGAACATTTTCAAGTAAAGAATTTGGATGAAAGTGTATACTGTGCGATGCACTGTGACACACCAAAGTTTCCACAGTGAGATTTTCTTGTTGTTTCTCTTTTGTTTTGTTTTTACTTTTCTTATTTTTGTTTTTGTTTTCTTTGGGGGTTAGGTTACAGAGGGTGAATATGAAGGGGTGGGGAGATGAGTAAGATTGGGGCACATGATGAGAAATTCACAGAGAATCAATAACATTTAAAAATATATATCTGTCCCCATTCTCTGCTACTCCATGCCTCACCCCCACTTACTTACGGCACATATAAGTTCTTCCGAACGTACCTCAACTTCCCTTTTTTATCCCTTCCATTTCTCTCTGATCTGCCTGTGGCATCACTGGGTAGCAAAACCCATACCACTTTTTCACCTAAAACTCATCTGAACTTCCATATCCTCCAGGAACTGGTTGACCTCTCACCTCTATGTCTCTGACCATTGTTTGTAGCTATAATTAATTAGCTATAGTTAATTAATTAATTGATTAGCTGAGAGTGGTAAAGTGCAAAGCAAAGAAGTTGACTTAGCTCAGTTTTAGAGGTGTCTGCTTCCCTTTCATCACTATAACAAAGTGTACTGTGGAACAGGTTCCCTATGAAGTGAAGGGAGTTTACTTAGTTCAAAGTTAGGTTTAGCAAAAGTTTCAAAATACTGTCCCTTGCTTACCCACCTCATGAAACATGTCAGACAACAATAACAGAAGAGCTTATCAGGATTAGGAAAGTAACTATATTTGGATTCAGAATCACAGAAAACAAGAATGGGGCCAAACTCTGGGATTTTATGACAGTCCTCGTGAAAGAACTACTAAAAAGTTTTGTAAATACTTTTCTGTAGGATACAATGGCCTAGCAAGCCCCTCCTCCTAAGGCTTCTACAATTCCCAGTAGTACCACTTCCAAGGAACCAACCAAACCTCAACATGTGGGCCTTTGAGGGACTATCCACCACCGAGTCAGAAAGGTCCAAGAGAATGGTGTTGATATTGGCTCAGCTCTGATGAGAGTGCCTTGGCCATGTCATAGCATAATAGATGTCATCCAGGTGGGGAGTTTATGTGAGACAGGAAGCAAGAAGCAGGCAGGGGCAAGGCCAATTCCCACAGTAAATAACGTCTGCAAGGGTCTGCCATTCTAAGACTTGAACTACTTCTTCTTTGGAAGGCATACCTTTGACGTGTCTACCAATGAACATCCACAACTAGGACGAAGCTTCCAGCACTCGGGCCTCTGGAAAAATCACATACATATAATAGTAGCCTAAAAGCACAACATGTATGGCCCACTCTACACAACTGTTCCATGGAGGCTTCTCCATCAAAAGTCATTTTTATTAGATATCTCATGCCAACAGTAATTCTTTCTCCTCAAGTGAAGTCCACTTACTTGTTATGTTTAACTAAGTCTCATAGCCAACAAGGATTCAGTGGTCTACAGTAGAGAGTCTAAAGTGCCCTGGGCATCAGTTTAAGCTCAGAATCTATTTTATACTTCAATTATGACTTGAGGAAATGACTTCACTTCTCAAAATTTCAGTAACTCATAACTATAAAATTACTAAAATAATTATCCTACCTCCCTTGAGGTGGCTTTGTGGGTTAAATGAAGCCATTCAACTTTAGCAAGTTTTCTGGTAAAGTGGTGACTGGGTGATTACCATTAACACTTTCTTCTGGTGATCTCATTTCTCTCCCTAAATTCATATTTGGTTAATGTTTGATATACACAGTGTTTTTAATAGGTAAAATATGGCATTCAAGAAGTTAACAGACTTGTGGTCTAAAGCAGTAACATTAATATTTGGCAAAATTATGAACAATATCATTCTTAATAAAAATTTATAGCTCTTTAAAATTTATGTGATATAAATGCTTTTAACCACCATCATATAATTTTCCTTTAAAAGAATATTGAAATGAAAAAAAAAATCATGCCTGAGAGGATCCTCAACAGGCAACACACTGGCCAGGTGGGCAGATCTAGACTGAAATGACACTCAGCCCAGTGCCACACAGGCCTGGGTGGGCAAACCATGCCAACGATGACCCCTGCCTGGTGCCACAAGATGCAGGTAGAGCCTAACACTCCTGAGATGACCCTAGACACCCAGAGACACTAGACACCACTAAGATGAGCAAGTGCATAATTGAGAAATGGGAGAGAAAGAGAAGCAGAACGATGTGAGCACAGTGAAGAGAGGTGGAACTGGAGACCTGAGGATGGTGAGGAAGAGCCTGATGTGAGTAGCTGGTGATCCCATCTAAGGCCATGGTGAGGTTCTGGACCACACTGACACCAAGGGCCATGTCTGTGTCTGTGGCCCTGCAGCAACAGGAGTCTGTTACCATCAAAGGCCAAATAGATTACTTTGGTCTGGGCTGTTGCCTGGGCCCATGTTGATCTCTGAGGGCTGTGCAGAGCTGGCCCCACCCCTCATCTCTGCAATCTAGGGAGCACTGGCCCTGGGGTATGAGATCAGGACAGCTGGCCCCACCCCTTGCCAGCTGTAGTACTTGGGAGAGCAGACCTCATATCTTACCTGGGAAACAGTAGAGTTCCCCCTTGTTGGGGGAATTGGGGCATAGGGGCATGTTGTTGCTGGTGACCTGGCCCGAGGGTATGAGCATGGAAGAGCTGTCTCTGCCACTTGTCTGGAGTTCGGTGTTGTAAGCAAGGGAGAGATGCCCTTACTACTTTCTTGCCCCTTATTACCTTCAGCAAATAGAGATAACAGCCTTGGGAACATGAGAGCAAGAGAGCTATTCCTGCCCTTCACCGGCTACATTCCTTGGGAGTGGGCCATGTACCTCACCTGGGCAGAACAGTCGAGCTGGCCCTTCTGGCATGGGTGTGGGTGAGCCAACCCAGAAGGCATGAGAGCAAGAGAGCTAGATCTGCCCCTTGTTAGCTGTGGCACTTGGGTTACCATTGCTGGAGAGCTCACCCTGGTAGTGTGATACACGAAAGCTTGAGAGCTGACAAGCTCAGTTATCTCCTAGCTAACTAATCCAGGGCTCTGATTGGCCCACCACAACCTCTACATCATAGGTGAACTACTGGAGCATTGAAGGGGCTGGTCTTGCAGATCCAAAGCTGCAGGAGCTTCCAGACACAGGGCAACAACAGGATTTGGAGAGAAGTGCATGTGAGGGAGGACCCAGTATTGATAGAGTAGAAGGAGCTAGAGGCCTCAAACCACACAAATGACTCAAAGTAAAAAAGTGTGGTCAAAGGGTATCACTCTGGGACACACTGCGACACACTTCAGCTTCCACAATGAGATTTCTTTTGTGGGGGAGGTTGCAAGGACAGGGGGTGCATGTGAAGGGGAGAGGAATGACTGGGATTGGGGTTCATGAGGTAAAATTGACAAAGAATCAATAAAAAGTTAAATAAAAGATACACAGAGTAACACGTGTTGACATATCTGCGGCACAAGTATGAGTGTAAAAGAGATCAACACATTGGAAAACAACTTGACATGCCTTCGGGTGTTGAGCCTAGAGTTATGTGAGGGTTAATCCTGGTTCTCAGCTTGACTGGATCTGTAATCCCCATGGAAACTCATTTCTGGGTACACGTGTGGAGTATGAGCAAGTGATGCTGAGGAAGAATGGCTCTGCCCAAACGTGGGCGGTGTCACCTCAGGGTCAGGGGTCAAAGACCAAAACAATGGCCGAAGTGAAGTGACTAGCATCACACAGGAAGTGGCTTCCTGACTGCAGATGCAATATGGCTAGCGCTCACACCATACCGCCACCAAGCCTCCTTGATCATTCTGTCCTGTACCCTCAAACTGCGAAACAAAAACCATCTTTTTCAAGTAGTGTTTGCCAATTAGAAAGGAAACTAATACAAGTTACCATATGTCCCAAAATTTACCAATTAGTGAATAAATACAGTGAAAAAATAATGGGAATACAGGATTTAGTGATGAAAAGAGAGAGTTGATGCCTAATAGTTCATAGACAAACTTCAAACATATGCTAGTAGAAAGGATGCAGATATGAATGAGCACATGTATGATGGCTCCATGTATCCATGTGTCCAGACTAGGTAAACACAAGACTTATACATATATATGTATATCCGTATATATGTGTGTATATATATACATATATATGTGTGTGTGTGTACATGTATATGTGTGTGCATATATACAGATATACATATGTGTACTCTATACATCTATATGTATATGTATGTATACAACTTGGGGGGTGTACTGGAGATTAGTGTAGAGAAGAAAGGAATGCAAACTTAGTGGGTCCTATGCAGACAGAGTTTGGGGGCAGTGATGGAAATGTTTAACAGTGCCACAGTGACGACTGCCCATGCAAATAGTTCAGTTAATTTAGACAGTTAATGAACTGTTTTCAAGATGTTACCATAGTTACCCATTTGACACACTGATCTAGTGAAGTCATAGGAGTTTGTACACAGATATCTCTGTCAGGCTTATTTATAACAGTAAAAATGCTAAAATAACATTTCTTTAGGTGTTTCTCGGCTATTTGGTATTCCTCAGTTGAGAATTCTTTGTTTAGCTCTGTACCCCATTTTTAAATAGGGTTATTTGGTTCTTTGGAGTCTAACTTCTTGAGTTCTTTGTATATATTAGATATTAGCCCTCTATCAGATGTAGGGTTGGTAAAAATCTTTTCCCAATTTGTTGGTTGCCGTTTTGTCCTATTGACAGTGTCCTTTCCGTTATGAAGCTTTGCAATTTTATGAGGTCCCATTTGTCAATTTTGATCTTAGAGCATAAGGTATTGGTGTTCTGTTCAGGAAAATTTCCCCTGTGCCCATGTGTTCAAGGCTCTTCCCTCACTTTCTTTTCTATAAATTTCAGTGTCTCTGGTTTTATGTGGAGCTCCTTGATCCACTTGAGTTCAGATTTGTACAAGGAGATGAGAATGGATACATTTCCATTCTTCTACATGATAACCACCAGTTGTGCCAGCACCATTTGTTGAAAATGCTGTCTTTTTTTCCACTGGATGATTTTAGCTCCTTTGTCAAAGATCAAGTGACCATAGGGATGTGAGTTCATTTCTTGGTCTTCAATTTTATTCCATTGATCTACCTGCTAATACTATACTAATACCATTCAGTTTTTATCACAATTGCTCTGTAGTATAGCTTGAGGTCAGGGATGGTGATTCCTCCAGAAGTTCTTTTATTGTTGAAAATAGTTTTCGCTAGTCACCAGGGAAATGCAAATCAAAACAACTCTGAGATTCCACCTCACACCAGTCAGAATGGCTAAGATCAAAAACTCAGGTGACAGCAGGTGTTGGCGAGGATGTGGAAAGAGGAACACTCCTCCATTGCTAGTGGGATTGCAAGCTGGTACAACCATTCTGTAAATCCGTCTGGCAGTTCCTCAGAAAATTGGACATAGTACTACCTGAGGATGCAGCAATACCACTCCTGGGCATATAGCCAGAAGATGCTCCAACTTGTAATAAGAACACATGTTCTACTATGTTCATAGCAGCCTTATTTATAATAGCCAGAAGCTGGAAAGAACCCAGATGTCCCTCAACAGAGGAATGGATACAGAAAATGTGGTACATCTACACAATGGAATACTACTCAGCTATTAAAAACAATCAGTTTATGATGGGGAACAAAATACCCATGGGAGGAGATACATAGACAAAATGTGGAGTAGAGGCCTAAAGAAAGGCCATTCAGAGACTGTCCCACCTGGGGGGTCCATTCCATATACAGTTATCAAACCTAGACACTACTGTGGATGCCAACAAGAGCTTAGTGACAGAAGCCTGATATAGCTGTCTTCTGAGAAGCTCTACCAGTACCTAACAAATACAGAGGTGGATGTTCTCAGCCAACCATCGGACTAAGCACAGGGTCCCCTATGGAGGAGCTAGAGAAAGGACCCAAGGAGTTGAAGGGGTTTGCAGCTTCATAGGAAGAACAACAATATGAACTAACCAGTACCCCAAGAGCTCCCAGGGACTAAACCACCAACCAAAGAGTACACATGGAGGGACCCATGGTTCCAGCTTCATATGTAGCAGGGATGGCCTTGTTGGTCATCAATGAGAGGAGGAGCCCTTGGTCCTGTGAAGGCTCGATGCCCCAGTGTAGGGAAATGCAAGGTTGGGGAGGCAGGAGTAGGTGGGTTGGTGAGCAGGGTTAGGGGGGAGGGGATAGGGGTTTTTGAGAGGGAAAAACCAGGAAAAGGGATAACATTTGCCCCAGTGTAGGGGAATTCCAGGACAAGGAAGTGCGAGTGGGTGGGTTAGTGAGCAGGAGGAGGGAGGAGAGGATGGTGGTTCAGAGGGGAAATGAGGAAAGGGATAAAATTTGAAATGTAAATAAAGAAAATATCTCACAAAAAGAAAATAAATAGAAATGTAAATAAAGAAAATGTCTAAAAAATTAAATATTTGAAAACACTTTTTAAATGTTAAAATTTAAAAAAAAATCAAATCTCCAATACCTATCAATGGAGGAATAACTTAGTGAAATATTAATATACCAAAACCCACTGAACTGAATGAATTTACAATGAATCGTGTTCTTTAATCCAGTTGATTTAATTCTATAAGTAATTTTATTTAACTTTATTTATTAGCTGGAATTTAATCTTATATGCAGTAAAAATCATTTTAAATTTATAAATGAAAATTTATTAAAAAACAATTTGCAAAGAGTCATGAAGAATCATCTAGACTAACAATCTAAAACTAAATTTAAAAAATTCTCACTTTAGATTAAAATCCCTTTTAAGGTGTGTGACTTATTTTCAGAGCAAAGTGTCAATAGCAACCTATCAGAATAGTCACTGTGTGCCAGACTCTATACCAGCTACATTAGCTCTGAGGATGAACAGAGGACATCTAGATGCAGATGGAGGCATTAAGGCCCTTTCATAGATAAACCAGTTAGAGCAAGTACTCTCCCAAGGTCACAAACTAGCAAATAGCTAAAGAGATGCCCAGCCTGGTCACTCTGATGTTAAAGCTCAAGTTCTACCTAAGTCTCTACAACTGTGCCATCTGGCTTCTGTTCTTCTGAGTCCCCTCCCTCCTTGATGTTGGTGACTCTGCCAGGGCTCAACGAGAAGGCCTCCACTCCTCAGTCACATGCTAACCTGGTTTCAAAGCAAGCTCTTAGAGCCATTAGCACCATGAGTCCTCATTACAGTGTCTCTGTATCTTTGCCCCCTTGTCTTGATGTTCCACAGCTGCTGACTCTTCGTAGTCACTGTAACTTCAATATCTAACACTATATTTAGTATTTTGCATTTATTCAAGTTTTTTCATTAAATGTATTCGTAAGCCAATAAGTGAATAAAGCGTCAGTGGCAACTGATTTGCTATCAAATGCTTAAGACTAAGCTGTTCAACTATCACCGCATTTATTTGTTAAATGAGTTATGACCCAGTCTCCAGCAAGATACAAAGATAAGCAGGTCTCAGTTTATTTTCTTGTATGTGGGGTAGAAAGAAAAGATACGATGTGTGGTATATGTTCTCGTGTGTGTCTCTCTCTCTCTGTGTGTGTGTGTGTGTGTGTGTGTGTGTAAGTGCAGGAAATTGTGAATAGAGGGTCAAAGAAGGATGTACAGCACCCTTCTCTTCATTCTCTACCTTATTCCTTTGAGACAGAGTCTTTCAGTGAATCTGGAGCTATGTGGGATGAACAGCCAGCACCAGTGAGCCTCCTGTCTCTGCATCACTCAAGCCCCTAGGTCATTGCCGGTGACAATGCTTGTCTTTTTATGTGGGTTATTGGATGTGAACTCATGTTCTCATGCTTGCAAACAGAGTGTTCTTCCCCAATAAGCAATCTCTCAGTTCTATGTTATATCATATGAGCCTCCAAAATTATAAGTTCCATTAGAGATTTTCATCTATATTTCATATATTTACTTATATATATTTCATACTTACCCTTTCCTACCCCTCCTTCCTCCCCTTCCCTGGTCACTTTCTTGCCTCAAATAGTCTTCCTTATACTACTCTGTCTCTGTCTCTCTATCACTATCTCCTCTCTCATATATATGTATCCATATTCATATACATAAAAGAAATCGAGACATTTTATCTTCCTTTTTTATTAGAACTCACTATTTAGTACTCTAAGGCAAGATACACCTGGGCGATACACTGCAATATTGTAAGCTTTATATTATTTGTAGCGACAATTATTACCAAGTGTTAAGGAACTGTTGTGAAGATAACAAATAATTATATGTGCAGGGTGTTCTATATATCCTATATAACCCATGGGTAAATTTTCATGTGTTCCTGGGGTGTCTCACAGATTTTATTTTGGACCTTGTGAAAGGCCCACACGTCCTAGCAGTCTTCACAGAGAATCAGGTACTTCCCACTGGCATGTTTGTCTCTTGGGATGTTATCAAAGGCATCCTTTCTCAAATTTAAAATATCTGAAGAAAAGCATTTTCTTTCTTTCCATAAATACCTGAAGTATCATCAAAATTACGTGCAGCAGACAATCTCTGACACTTGTGTGATCATTCATTCTTCTCATGTCACTGTGATTTTCCCCACCTGAGATAAATGTAGGCTGACATATTGATTATTCATTCTTGGCGGTGGGAGGAGATTTTGCTCATATTGATCAAACTGTTTAGGGATGTTTGTTTATACAGATGTCATGTGATGCATCATAAAGGTTGTGGTTCAAAACAAGATGCAGCCCTACTAAATTATGCACTACTGTGCTATGCATATCCAATAGGAGTGGACCTGAGGCTCAAAGTCTGCTATGGGAAGGGCTGTCCTCCTGTCTGTGTGCTAGGGGTCTTAAGAGGTTGGCAGTGAGTCTGGCTTTCTCAAACTGAAGTACCTCTCCTTAAAAATATTTACTACGTTTATTGAATTTAGAATTTACATATCATGAAATTTACTTGTTTTAATACTACAACTCAACCTTTACTTCAAATTCCTTAAATTGACCATAACCACTGTAACCCGTCTTGAGATTCCTTCTGCCATTTCACTAAGACCCCTTATCCTCATTGATAGCTAATTCTCATTTCCATTCGCCACCTTCAATGACAACAGTTTACTTAATATCCCCAGAGATTTGTCTTACATATGCATTTTGTATAAATGTGAATACATATTAATAATGTACAATTAAATTTTGTTTCCTTTTTATACTTTGGTAATTTTATATATTTATAGCACCTTTGTATACCATACCCACCCTCCTCTCTCTTCTTCACCACCTTTAAGACCTATAGTTGTCTCAATGTAAGAGTTTTGATACTCCTCCATACTAGTCATACTTCAGTATGCTACTGACAAGCACATTTTGTCTCCCTATTCATCACTCATTGTATGTGTGGGTGACTTTCTGGCTACTATGAATATTGTGCTCAATTCCTTTTTCGGGCACATTTTTTTTATTATTGGGTATTTATTTCATTTACATTTCCAATGCTATCCCAAAAGTCCCCCACACCCTCCCACACCCACTCCCCCACCCACCCACTCCCACTTCTTGGCCCTGGTGTCCCCCTGCACTGAGGCATATAAAGTCTGCACGACCAATGGGCCTCTCTTTCCACTGATGGCCGACTAGGCCATCTTCTGATACATATGCAGCTAGAGACATGAGCTCTGGGGAGTACTGGGTAGTTCATACTGTTGTTCCACCTGTAGGGTTGTAGATCCCCATAGCTCCCTGGGTACTTCCTCCAGCTCCTCCATTGGGAGCCCTGTGACTCATCCAATAGCTGACTGTGAGCATCCACTTCTGTGTTTGCTAGGCCCCGGCATAGTCTCACAAGAGACAACTATATCAGGGTCCTTTCAGCAAAATCTTGCTAGTGTATGCAATGGTGTCAGCGTTTGGAGGCTGATTATGGAATGGATCCCCGGGTATGGCAGCCTCTAGATGGTCCATCCTTTCGTTTCAGCTCCAAACTCTTTCTCTGTAGCTCCTTCCATGGGTGCTTTGCTCCCAATTCCAAGAAGGGGCAAAGTATCCACACCTTGGTCTTCGTTCTTCCCAAGCTTCATGTGTTTTGCAAAAGCGAATGAAGCTCGGGTACATATTTTTAAGTTATTTTGAATTCAGTTATTTAGAATGAAATTATTGGGTCATATTGTAACTCCAGTTTCAACATATTAAGGAACTAATCAACTGTTTTCAAAGTGGCTCCAGTCTTTCATATTCCCACAGTATCTGAGGGTCCCACTTTGTCATGTCATTTTTAATATTTTTTGTTGTATTTATTTGTGTTACAGATTTTTGTAATGGGTCTAAAGTGTATATCATCTTTGTTTTAGTTTGGATTTTGTGATTGACAAATGATGTTAATTTTTTTAAAAAATCGTATTACTTTAGTTACCATGTATATGTGCATGTGTGTGCTTCTGTGTATGCATGTGTATATGCAAGTGTGGATGTGTGCATGTGTCTACAAGGGTGTGTGCATGTTTGCGTAAATGTGTACAAGAGAAAACTTGTGAATTGATTCTTTTCTTTACCATATGCCTCCTACTAGCAATCTCAGTGGCCTGATGAGGTTAAATATCTTTTCTTGTACTTTTTAAAGACGGTTTGGTATTATTCTTGGTGAAACATTTACTGAAGTTTTTTGTTCAGTTTTAAACATGGGTACTAATCTTCCTACAATTATGTTGGAAAGTTTGTTTATATTTTCTTTACACAATCAGATAAATTATTTGGAAACGTTTTATTTGACTCAGTTGTTTTACAATTTCTTAATCATGTCAAATGAAGTGTAAACATTTCTAATTTTGATGAAATCTAATTTCACTTTCACTGGTCATGCTTTTGGTATTGTATGAGAAATCTTTGCTAGACAATCTCTCCAATTTTATTCTAAATTACATCTTATTTATTTATTTACTTACTTACTTACTTATTTTTGTGTATTTTCCTGCAAGGGTGCACATTTGTGTGTTTATGGTATGCATTGCACATGTGTACATACGTTCATGTGTGTAGAGGCCAGGGAAAAATCAATTGTCATTTCTCAGAAGCCATCTACTTCGTTTTTTGATATAGGGTCTCTTGTTGACTTGGAGGTCATTCTTTAGGTAAAACTGGCTAAACTATGAGTATTGAGTATTTTCTATTGTCATACCACTATACGAAGTGTTTATTACGTGGGTTCTGGGTAGCAAATTCAGATTTTGATACCTGCATGCAAGTATTTTTTGACTGAGAAATCTTAGTTCATACATTTAGATCTTTTTTGAGTTTACATATGGTGTGGAATGAGGATAAAGTCTCTTGTAGTTTCAGATTTCAAGGCATCTTTAAAGCATTTGTTAGTGAGACAGTTACCACCCCCTTTCCATTGCCCTGACTCCTGTGTTGATTCCCAACTGATCTTACGAATTAAGTGTTTATTTCTGGGTCTCAGTTCTGTTGCAGTGATTTATATTTCCATCCCTATGCCATCGCTACACTGCTTTAGTAAGTTTTCAGAGTCAATGGAGACTTTTAACCCAGGAGATTAGCAATGAATGACTGGATTTACTTTGCATTTTAAATCTTTGGGGAAATATATATGTCAGTAAATACCTAAATACAGGAGGATAAGGAAAACATTTTTTTAAAAAAACATAAGTACACAGAAGTGAGGCACATATTATTGCATGACTGTTTCCCATTGTCTTTGTGACTCAAAGCTTGTCAACAATGAAGAAAATCATGGGAGCATGTGCATAAAATAAGTTTAATAAAAAATGTACTACAATTCCTTAGGTACAACAGGACTATTTTTGTCTCTTAGACTAGCGGGGATTTTGTCTGGTATTCATAAAATTGAGGATAAATTGTGTAATAAACAGATCCTTCCTGGAATTCTTGCCCTGTGTGAACCAAGAGTTGCTGGTTTCATTGTTATATATGCTATATTAAAACCTTTACAAATCTCAAGAAGATATTTGCCCCAATTTTGGCTGATATGAGATAAACATTTTACTATCAAGTCATTGTCCCATAAATTGTATTTCTTTCAACCTGATCTACTGAACTGTGTGACAAAAAGAAAGAAGAAATGAAAACAGAGAAAAGAAAAGGAGAGAGGAGAGGAGAGGAGAGGAGAGGAGAGGAGAGGAGAGGAGAGGAGAGGAGAGGAGAGGAGAGGAGAGGAGAGGAGAGGAGAGGAGAGGAGAGGAGAGGAGAGGAGAAAAGAAAAGAAAGAGAAAAGAGAAGAAAAGAAAAAGAAAAAGAAAAAGGAAAAGAAAAAGAAAAAGAAAAAGAAAAAGAAAAAGAAAAAGAAAAGTGCCATTTTCCTTCTGATAAGAACAGGCCTTCTAGGTATGACAGGGAAGCTACACTCATTAAATCTCAGCAACCTAGCTAACTAACCCTTGACTGGCTATGCAGTACTAAATGGGCAGCCATACAGCATCTACATGCAAGTAACGCTGTACAGACTCACCAGGTTGCCTTCTGTGCTTATTCCTTTATATGTGTGTATGCATAGTAATTAGAGAGGAGGACGCTATGGATTTGGGATGAGTCGGGAGAGCAGACATGAAAGGTTTATGAGGAAAGAGAGAGGGGGCAAATGATATAATTGTACTTTAATTGAATAAAAAATTAAAATACAGTAACACTATGCCATAAATTAAGATCAAAATTCCTGTTAATAAAATAACTCAAGCAAATAGTTTGAAAAAGTTATTTGTCCCATTCAGATTACTAACCCCATCCTCTATTAATAAGATGAAAGGAAACCTATTCTTCCAAGGCAACCAAAAGCTAAATAGAGACTATAAACGTAATGTACCATAAAATCCAGAAGGACGATATAAGCAGATAATCATTCTAAAATCCAGGTAATTTTTTTTAATTGATACCAAAATTCTGTCAGAAATTACAAATACATCAAGGTTCTTAATTTCATAACATTGGCTCACTTCATATCTAAAGAGGAGGTGTGTGGGAAGCTGTAGGTTTTCCAGGCAGGAAGAATGCATGACCTGATTAGGCTGCTAAAACCAGATTAATGCATTGCTGTTGCTGATGCTGCTCTACAAACCAAAGTCAAGGTCATTGGGAAGATAGGGTTGAGAATGGGGACCACTGGGTTTTCTTTGTTGGTTGGCAAGTGAGCAGGGAGCACTGCCCTCAGCACTGTGTTGGTAGGCATAGCAAACCACAGACAGACAGATAAGCGCTGCTCCACCTATTACCAAAAACAAAGATTTCATTTCCTCAGCCTGCTCAAAATGTCCTATTATCATTTTGTATAAATCTGAAAGGCAAGTCTTAATGGATTTATAACTAACCTAAAGGCTACCATGGTTTGTCTTACTGGTCCCCATATCTATGCTATTTTTTGTCATTAAAGTCAGAGTTAGCATTCAAATTAGCACAGTTTTTGGAATTCTTTGGCATGAAAGACATGCAATATAGACAGCTTGTTCAAACTGGAATTCTCACACCCTAAGTGTTTATCTTAATGTTTCTTGCTCACCATGCACCTACCTTGCCTCTAACTATTGATACAACTAATGATTTCAGACAAGCTAGACTATACCCTTACTTACAACTGAAGAGAGATAAAATTTAGAGATAGCCATTTCAGAAAGTTTTTCAGATTTCAAAAGTTCAACCAAGTTAAAACTAATTCAAAACATGCCTTGTTCTTAATGTTCCTGATTTTCTATCTTCATCTATTTTTTGCCCACCCTCATTCCTTACACAAGTTACACTCTCACTCTCAGAGCAGCTATTGGAACACATGCTTTATCTCAAATGAATATGAAACTGAGAATTTCAATGGCTTAGCAAATGTTATGACCTATTCCAGCCCACTCGAAGTTAAAGTAGAAAGATTACAAGTTCAAGGCCACCCCGATTATATAGGGAGACTATGTCAAACTAGAAAAATAATCTACTTATAGAGACTCATAGAACTTCCCAGTTGAGCATAAATTTGCCAAGATCTTTGCTTTCCCAGAAGACAATAATTGTAGCATGGAATTGATCTCATATTACATGTCTGCCATCTCCTGCCTAATATAGCTTTTCAACTCTGTCCCAGGTTGTTTTCTATTGTTGTGGTAAATATCACAACCAAAAGCAAAGTAAGGAAGAAAGGGTTTATTTCTCTCTACAGCCTTGTCTTAGTCAGGGTTTCTATCCCTGCACAAAATATCATGAACAAGAAGCAAGTTGGGGAGGAAAGGGTTTATTCACCTTACACTTCCACACTGCTGTTCATCACCAAAGGAATTCAGGAATGGAACTCAAACAGGTCAGGGAGCAGGAGCTGATGCAGAGGCCATGGAAGGATGTTCTTTACTGGCTTGCTTCCCCTGGCTTGTTCAACTTGCTCTCTTATAGAACCCAAGGCTACCAACCCAGAGATGGTACCACCCACAATGGGCCTTCCTCGATTGGTCACCAACTGGGAAAATGCCCTTTAGCTGGATCTCATGGAGGCATTTCCTCAACTGAAGCTCCTTTCTCAGTGATAACTCCAGCTTGTGTCAAGTTGACACAGAAAACCAGCCAGTACAAGCTTATAGCCCTTCATGACATGAGGTCATAGCAGGAACTCAAGACAGTAACCTGGTGGCAGGAGCTGAAGCAACAGCCACAGAAGATGTTGCCTACAGGCTTGTTCTATATGGCTCACTCATTTTGTTTTTTATATTGAACCCAAGACTGCTTGATGAGAGGTGGCATCCCCAACAGTGAGGTAGGCACTCCTACACCAATCATTAATTAAAGAAAAGTTCCACAGATGTGCCTACAGACCGATCTAATGGAGACATCTTCTCGTTGAGGTTCCTTCTTACCAGATGATTTCTAGCTTGTGACAAGTTGCCACAAATACCTAATAAGAACAAACCTTTTAATGAACACGTTAATGCATTTTCTTTCTAGATAGCACAAAAGTAATGGTGATATCTTCCAAGAACCCACTGTGTCCTGAACCAGTATCCATGATTTTTTTTTCTTAACACGATCACATCACCAAGCCTTAGTCCCTTGCTAATGTGTTCTTCAATGTGTCTCTTCTGGTAGGTGGTATATAACCCTGTAAGATAATACCCAGTAACTCCTACCCTTTAATAATCTCTGCCCTTTAGTGCAGGTAGGACCTGTAGATATAATATGAAGTCAGACTTCTGCTGTGTCATATGAAGAAGCTGAAAGGACTTAGCATATGTAACCAAAGATTCCCTAATCAGATTACCGTGCACTAACAAAGGGGAGAGTATTCTAGTGGGTCTGACTTATTGCAGGAAGCAAAAGAGGGCTTTGGACTTGGCTGGGCCAAGAGATAGTCCATCTACACTTCAAACAGCAAGCCATCATGAATTCCATAACTACAAATAAATTATTGTTCAAGTCATGTGAGCTTAGAAGAGGGTACTAAGACTCGGGTGAAAATGACACTTGACCCACTTTAATTGCTGCTGTTGAGACTCTGAGGGCAGGATCCAGTTATACTGTGTCCAGACTCCCGACTCAATGAGAGGACAGGTGACAAATGTGTATGTTGTTTTCAGTAGCACATGGAGCTTTGACACTTTGTTGCACAGCAGGAGCACATACATTTTGGTTTACGTCAGCTTTTGCCTACCAGCCAAAGTCTCTAAAGGGCAGTGTCTATGTTCTTTCACCCTCCATATGTAGGAAAATGCTTTATAAATAACAAATATATAGTTTTTGTTAATCGGTGCCTAATAGTTAACATTCTGAAAATGAAAAATAATAATAATAAAAAAACTTACATGGGTCTTGGTAGGGCCTTCCATATTAATTCTGAAATTTCAACAGACAGCATATCTTGGAAATTTAATAAATCCCATTTGGTTTTTCAATTTTTCATCTATATAACCTTGAGATTTATTAAAACCATCTACTGAAAATAAATTTTCTAGATCCAGGGGGAAATGGATAACAATTTGAAGCCATTCCAAGGCATATCTCACTACTATGGTGATGTTCACAAAATCAATGAAAACAGGTCTTCACTAAAATCCGAAATGCTAGTGAGGCCAGAACAAATTGGTGTCAGGGGCTTAAGAAAAGGAAACTTAGATCTTGAACAGAAATAGCTTAATCTTTTTAAAATTGAGAAAATGATGATCATATACAAGTTCACCGTAATGTATTTTCAAGATATTAAAGTTTAATGTAATCTCTGTGTATAGCTCTAGAGTCATTGAATAAATTAATGTTTCTAATGTAGCTAAAGGTACTTTGATTAAACATGTTAGAACAATATAAATATCTGAATCCTTATAAGGTAATAGCAGAACTATCTAAAAAATGAAAGGCATAAAATAAATTAGATTTTTCATTAATTGAGAATACAGAGTTTTTTAAAAGTCATCTATGTGGTTTCAGATGGGAGGAGTTTTGATTTTTAAGGTCATTTTGTGAATTCTATTGCTGACATTGAATTGAATTGTTTTATCTCTGCTATTCCTGTTCTTAGTTAAATTCTTGCTTGGAGTAGAGCTGATTAAAGATTAACCCAGTTGTACAGATAATAAATATGACATTCTTTAAAGAAATGTTAAGTTCAGACTTAGACACTGGTCTCCTAGAGATAGCCAGTTCTACAGTACATCGTTACTTGATTTTAATATTATATTTAGAATTGCACTTTGATAAGCTAATTTAACTACTTAGGAACTAACTCTCTTGATCAGCTTAGAAAACATGGCATCGCACTTTTAGTCATGCTTTAAACCCATGGTCATGAATGCAGTACTGAGATCAGAGGTAAAATTCTCCAAAGTGTGTGTGTGGGGGGGGGCTATTTTGTAAGCTAGAGATAAAAAATTATTACAGGCTAAGCCTTTCTCATGTCAATTTCTTAAATGTGGAAAGTATCCAATGAACCCATTAAATCCATTTTGACAGACTAACAGCAGGAGGCTTGTTGACCTTTCCCCCTCCTATCGATTTCCCCTTCAGACCTTTTCCTTGGTGACTTCCACTTCTCCTGCATATATTTTGCCTCGCAGTCTCTTCGCCACATGGCACGTCTGTAATCACCAGCAGAGGAAACCCACAAAGCCCTGAGCCACACTGATACTTAGGAGGAGCCTAAAAATAAAGTGGCTACTTTATTCCCATCTGTCAGCAAGTTCTTTCATCAGCAAATATTACTCTAAGAAAGACTTCCTGGCTATCTCCATAGGTGGATCAAAATGGTGATTAATTATTATTTATTCATATGGTCATCAATTGCACCAGCATTGGTTAATGCCCCCTCAAGGCATGAGACGAAAATGGAAAGTCAAAGAAAGGAAAAGACGGGTAACCCTCTTTATCGGGGCATTTAGAAATATTATATGTAGGAAAGATAGCTCCTGGTGAAAGATAAGCAACCAGGATAACACTTGTGGGTCCTGGGGAGAGACCTGTGTGAATTGCCGTATGGCCAATAGTGGTGCAAACTAACTGAAGGGTTGGAGTTTGCTCAGGATCTGAGTGATGAAAGTCATCTTCTCTGTCATGTCTGAGGTCTGTTAAGGATGTCAGCTATCTTAACAAAATGGTTACTAATAGGAGCCAGATTCCTTACTGCTACAAGCAAAGCTATAGTGAAAGGCCAAGGTTTGGGGGGCTCGGGATGTGAACACATGACTTGTGAAAGTATTTGAAGCGCTTAAAGTAACTTCAAGTAACTTGCACCTGTTATCTGCAAGGAAAACTAAACAAAAAACAAACAAACAAACAAAAAAGATCCTTATTCAAAGCCTGATGGCGTGCTTTTTGGAAACCAGCTTAAAAAGATAACCCTCATTAATTCTCCTTATGTTTGTTTTGGGGAGCACATGCATGTGACTGTTTTCCATGTGATGGTAGGAAAACAAGAGCCCTTTCCCTCCTCCCTTTAAGAAATGGCACTCGTCCCATATGATATCAACGAACATGGTGTGTTTAGTTAAGATTGTATAGGAGAAGGAAGCATTTGTATTTTGCAATAGAAAGAAACTGACACAAACTGGGAAGCACTCAGGACTTTGCCCAAGCCTCGCAATGGCTGTCACTCAAGTTATCCGCCTCTTTCTTTCCTTGTTTTTCCCGTCTCTGGCCTATCTTTATGCAGCCTACCTCACCTGAGATTTTGTTTCAAGCTGTATCTACTTCCATATAACGAAACCATCAAGCAAAAATTAAGCATCCACTTAATTTTCATGTCAATGGGAGAGTGAGGATAATCGACAATAATATTCATATCTAAATATTGTCCTTTTCTATAAAGTTCAGAAGCATGGAAAAATAGAAATAATTTAACTTTAATTCAGGCAGAAAGGGAAATCAAGATACTCAATAGCCTCTAAATTCTTTATCAGTTTCCTTCTTCATTTCTTCAACAAACATCCAAAAGAGTCCCTTCTCGACACAACTCCCCACTCTGAGACTGAACTTTGAGTCTTCTCTGAATTCATTTGTTGAAGCCCTACCTCCCAGTGTCGTGCTATGTGGTAGATGCTCTGTGAAGAAAAACGTGAAGATTCAACAGGATCATAAAATGAAGCCTCATCCAATAGGGCTGGAATCATTCTGCCACAGGAAAGAGACACCAGCTTTCTCTCCAGCTGCCACGTGAGGACACAAAAAAACATAGCCCTTACCAGGCAGACGTGCTAACTCCAAGGTCCAGTACCACTGACGCCTCTTTGGTTATAGGATCCATTTCATCTCACCGAATTTTTATCACAGAATTAGTTCAGAGGCCTGGGGTCAGACAGCCTGCATTTAAGTTCCGGCTCAGCCAGTTGCCAGCTCTGGAGACAATAAGTTCACATTGAGACTTGTCTACCTTATATGTATAATGACGGCGACAATGACTACTTCTGTGAGTATTTGGAAGATAAAGTCGGTGCAGGTAAAATGCTTAGCATCAAGTCGAGTGTACCTAAAGTACTCCATTATCTCTCTGCAAAGAAGGGCACAGTCAGCCAGCTCAACAGTACACTTCTGAACCTCCTCTTCCTTACATGCCATGACCTTCAGGAGGTTCCATCATTCAGGTGTCTGGCTAGAGGCCAAGAACAGTCATCTTTTTTCTCCTCCCAAATAGTGCACAGAAACGCTGGTGACTCTCGGGTTGATCTGATATACTGGGCTCATGAACAAGGCTTCAGTGAACATGAGAGTAGAAATATCTGTTCCTCTGGATAGAAGCACAGCATTTAGATTTCGGAATCACACTGTACTTCCAGTTTAAACTTTTTGAAACTTTATACTGATATTTGTTTCTTCCTCTTCCTCCTCCTCCTCCTCCTCCTCCTCCTCTTCCTCCTCCTCCTCCTCCTCTTCCTCCTCCTCCTCCTCCTCCTCCTCCTCCTCCTCCTCCTCCTCCTCCTCCTCCTCCTCCTCCTCTTCTTCTTCTTCTTCTTCTTCTTCTTCTTCTTCTTCTTCTTCTTCTTCTTCTTCGCAGAACTTATTTTATTCTCGGTAGTGATTTCTCTTTTTATACACTCCACATTTTATTCCCACCCCATCCACCCTCTGACTGCTCCACATTCCATACCTCCTCCCCAAACCCCTGTCTCCACGTGGATGTCCCCAGCTCCCACCCCACCTGACCTTTAAATTCTCTGGGGCCACCAGTCTCTTAAGGGTTAGGTGCATCATCTCTGAATGAACACAGACCTGGAAATTCTCTACTGTATGTGTGTTGGGGGCCTCATACCAGCTGGTGTATGCTGTCTGTTTGGTGGCCTGGTGTTTTAGGGATCTGGGAGAAGGGGTCCAGATTAATTGAGACTGCTGGTCCTCTACAGGATCACTCTTTTCCTCATCTTCTTTCTGCCTTCCCTAATTCAACAACAGGGGTCAGCTACTTCTGTCCATTGGTTGGATGCAAATATTTGCATCTGACTCTTTCAGCTACTTGTTGATTCTTTCAGAGGGCAGTCATGATAGGTTCCTTTTTGTGAGCGCTCCATAGCCTCAGTAATAGTGTCAGGCCTTGGAACCTCCCCTAGAGCTGGATTCCTCTTTGGGCCTGTTGCTGGATATTTTATATCTGGATACTTTATATCTGGATATTTTATATCTGGCAATTTTACTTGATTTACTTTTTAGTTTTACTATAAATGGAATTAATCTTTTGTATTTTCTGGATATAAGACCATAGCATCTGTGAACTGAAAAGTTTTATTTTTCCTTTAACATTTTAGATGCTTTTTCTATTTTGTTTGTTTGTTTGTTTTGTTTTTGTTTTTGTTTTTCTACAATTGTCCCACCTGGGACTTCTAACACAGTATTGAACAGGACTGGTGAGATAAGAACAGGGTTCCCCAATGGAGGAGTTAGAGAAAGGACCCAAGGACCTGGTGGGGTTTGCAGCCCCATAGGAGGAAGGACAATATGAACCAACTAGTACCCACCAGAGGTCCCAGGGACTAAACCAACAACCAAAGAGTACACATGGAGGGACCCATGGCTCCAGCTGCATACGTAGCAGAAGATGGCCTTATGGGACATCAATGAGAGGAGAGACCTTTGGTCCTGTGAAGCCTCAATGCCCCAGTACAGGAGAATACCAGGACAGTGAAGTGGGAGTGGGTGGGTTAGTGAGCAGGGGTAGGGAGAGGGTAAAGAAGGAAAGGGAATAACATTCAAATGTAAGTAAAGAAAATATCTAATAAAAAATAAAGAAGACAGTACTCAAAGTCTAAGAGAATTGGCATTCTTTGCAGTTACAAAAAAAAGTTGGAGCTCCTGACTACATAGTATCTAAATCATATCTGAGAGAAATTATATGCTAGATGATATGTATGTAGAAACTTATGAGTGACATGCCCATATGTTTGGCAACACCGATTTTGCCTGGGACATGGAAAAAATTCCTCACCAAACTAATTCTAGAAGAAAGGTAGCAAAAATTCACAGGGTCAGCTTTGTTATTTTTTCCCCACCAATTAAAATAACATTCTATTAAGAGTAACTCTGATACAGAAAAAAAGGAAAAAAAAGATTCATTTTGATATTAATGAGACAAACTCAACTGTGTGATAAAGTCGTACTTTAGTCACTCTTCAAGTTATCTCATGAAATCAAGAACATCGTTAATAACAGTTATCAAATCTGAGATTCATATTTGACTAACATGGTTATTCATGCATGTATACATAGATAGATAATATACCACATACTCACCTATCTGCAGGTAAATAGAAAACACATTGCACGTCACATTTTCCTGTTTTTAGAAAATTTATCTACAAGCCTGAGCTTTGCAAACTGTGGGTCTCTATCTGGTGATGGATCAAAATGTCAACTTGGCTTTAATCATAACCCTAAAAAAATGAATAAAAATAGAAGCAATAAAGCATAACAAAAACACAGTAAGAGAGTTATTACTTCTTCAAGCATAGGTGGTGGACATGGGTTGAAAGAGCAATGAACGAGGTTCAGGGAAGAATTCATACACCTGAACTCTGAGGGCTTTTGATCTAGGGCTGCCAGCTGTTTGGAAATGTCAGACCTCCATTAGGCCTGTGGACAAACACATCCCTTACTGGCACTGTGTCATTTTCTCACTTTCTCTGTGTTACTAGCTAGTGCTCTGTGTTAGAGTCTCTGGGTAACCTGGAATCCCCTGTACCATTTGGCAATGTGAATCTGTGGTGCTGTTTCATTTCATGTCCACTTGACACAGCTATAGTCAGCTGAGACGAAAGCATCCCAGTTGAGAAATTGTCTTCCTAATCGGTTCCCCAACAGGGCTGCCTTGTCTGACCTCAGTGAGAGAGGATGTGTAGGAGACATCAAGTCTCCTTCAGAAATTTGATGGGACAGGAGAGGGCGATACTCAAAGGTGGTCCCATTCACTCAGAGAAAGGGAGGAAAGATGGGGGGAGAGGGACTCTCTGAGGGGGAAGCAGTAGGAGATCACTATTTGGGATGTAAATAAAAGATAGATAGATAAATAAATAAATAAATAAATAAATAAATAAATATTATGAGGCATTTTCTTAATTAGTGATTGATGGGGGGAGGCAGCCTATTGTAGGTAAGACCACTACTTGACTGGTGGTCCTGAGTTCCATAAGAATGGAAGCTGAGCAAGCCATGAGGAGCTAGTCAGTGAGCAGCATCCCTCCGTGGCCTTTTGCATCAGCTCCTTTCTCTGGGTTCTTGCCCTGCTTGAGTTCCTGCCCTGACTTCCTTCAGTGATGGACTATGATGTAGAAGTGGTAGCCAAATGAATTATTTCCTCCCCAAGTTGCTTTTAGTCATGGTGTTTCATGACAACAGTAGGACCTTAATCTGTTTCCTTTTCTAGTTGCTAGCAGATGTGAATTAAGTTTAACACTTGTGTTTTCATAGCCACATAGATTCCCTATTAGTCCTTTGATTGTCCTTACTTGGTTACTGTATCTTCTTCCCCCAAAACACATTGCTTCACTGAAGTCATGTTTAATGGCATTCAGTGGTCTTCAGTTCTTAATCCTGTGAATTTATTAGATGAACCTCAGAACCATTTTGAAAATACTGACTCGTGAGGTGGCTCTATCAATTTATTCTTTTATTATGAACTACCTGACAAAAGTATGAAAATAACTATGTGCACAGAAATTAGAATGCCCCCTTCCTTTTCCCGATGCTGTGGTAGGAAATATATGGATAAACTCCCTAGCCATAGAAATGATCATCTGCCCTTTAACATACACTGTTTTCACTCGGTATGATTACATTGGAAATGGGAAAATGTTAGAAAATGTAGCTTTCTTTTCTAGCATAAAGAACAGTTAAGGGGGAATTGTCTAGGAGATATACACTAATCTCCCAAGACGGGCAAATAGATTTTATGAGCAGAGTAGAGGTGGAAGAAAACAGGAACAAGAAGAGGGAGAAAATGTGAAGAGAGAGAGAAAGGAGGGAGGGGGAGGAGGAGAGGGGGAGAGGGAAGGGAAGAGGGAGAGGAAACTGGAAATAAGAGGCATTGGAGAGATGCTGTGGGAACCTCGTACTGTGCAACATTTCTAAAATATATGAAGGTGAGTCTAATGAGGTTTCCTAAGAAGATGAGATATGGAGACTCAACTGGTCATCTCTCATTAGCAAATGTGACTTCCAGTAGTGGGATTGGGTTGTATTCAATTAAGTTGTTGGCCCCAAGGTACCATGGAAATCTCTAAATAATCTTGGCTAATGCTAGGGCAAAGGGTTGCCCTCTGCAAACTGACAGCATGGTCCATTGCTGAAGACTATATTTGCATAGTTCATTGAACATAGAGAAGATGAGCTGGTGCTTGAATGGTGTCTTTGTCCCTATGTTCTAGTCTCTTTGGTGTGAGAAGGTACTCTGCAGGCTACAAAAATAAATGGAAGGAAGGAAGGAAGGAAGGAAGGAAGGAAGGAAGGAAGGAAGGAAGGAAGGAGAGAGAGGGAGGGAAGGAGGGAGGGAGGGAGGAGGAGGGAGAGAGGAGGGGTCAGGAAATGTCTAAAAGTTGGACAATTTAACTCTTTTCTAACATAAAGAATAGTCAAAGAGGACACAAAATTTTAGAGTTATGTAGTAGAGTACTTCTCTAATTTTATCCATCTTGAGAGGCAGTTAAATTTTAAAAAATGCTTTAATTTATTAAACTCAAGTGTGAACTACAGATTGCTTTGTGAACCTTAAAGATGCTACATAATACATGTATTGTAGAAGTTTGGAAAGCTTTCTAACTGTAAGAGTGATATTTTTCATATTTTTCCTGTGTGTTTGTGTTTGTATGTGTTATAAATGCATGTATGCATATTTTCATACATATATATATTCATACCTGTGGTAAGGTAGGGAATTATCCTTTGCCATTTTTTTGCCTCATGCTTTGAGCATCTGAAGCAAATGTAACTTTGTCACATGAATATCCTTGCCAGCTAGCTTGCTCTTATGATGCTCAGCCTTTGCCTTCTGAGGCAGGAATTACAGGTGGGCAGCCATACCCAAAAAGTCATTTTAAGTCACACAATGTGAAGCCGTAAACTTTGGGTTATATTTACCAGATTCTTCCATCTTCCTACTTACCCTCAGGTGTGAAGATGATCACTCGGTCTGAATTGATTACTAGGCCTGAAAGCATTGTGTCTTAATGGACATAACAGAGGTGCATATTTCCACATTCATACAACTAGAACCAGAAGGCACTAGAAACTGAGATACCCTGGGTTGCCAAGCCACTACTGCAATTGCTATATTGATCCAGTCTTTAACTAAGGCTGTCATTTATGCAGAATAATGCGCATCCCCTATTTTGTATCTCAACAATGTTAATGATGAGCAACTGATCCAAAACCACTAGCACATGACCTGTCTGAAAAAAAAAAAGAGGCCTAAGAACACTAATCTACACAAAAATACTTAGAGTCCAATTAGCTCAATAGCCAAGGTGTTACTCTTTTAAAATTAACGGAATGTCAAAACTAGACATTCTAAACAATGATTGCATTTGGTTCGCTTGGAATAGAATTAGAATTGGGAGGTTCTAGAAATTTGAGTTCAACTGCCCAAGGAAAGAATAGTTGTTTTTTGCTTGCTCCAAAGCACCTGGACCTTCAACAGCAAGAGCAATAGAGGTGACGAGCGCTGAGGAATTTCTTCTACATCTGTTGCTGAAATTCCTCTGACAGGGTGTGTTCATGTTGTCTGGGAGGATGTAGGGAACACCAAGTTTCATGCCAGCCAATGAAAGGAGTGCTGCTTGCCTTCTGGTGCTGACGGAAGATGCCAAAATCACAGTGGCACAGGGTTAGGGCAGGGATCATTTCTTCAGACTTCACTGTCAGACTTAGCAAATACTGTCTATATAAATACATCTAAATCGTCCCAAAAATCCAATGGATGACTTATAGCATAACCATCCATCAAATACTGTACATTTCAACTGCTTGCTGTTCATATGAAATTCTAACTTAATTTTGTGTCCTGTTTATGTGGAAGCAGTATTTCAGGGCATGACTAAGATTTGCATTATGGATACAATGTATGCTACTTTCCATCTAAGGATTATTTCAGTTGGCATAAGGGCTTTTGGAAAGTATTTCAGGTTACAAGAGTCTTCATTTGCAGTAAAGTGAGAGCAGGCTAATGGAGCCATGGACGGGCCTCCCCTTCCCTTGCAACGGGCAGAATGGTTAGACAGGAGCATGAGGTATCACTTCGATTTTCATCTGTAATCCTTAATGAATCAAACGTATCAATTGTCCATGATAAAGTACTGCAGAAAACGGTGTTGTACAGACCCAGAAGTCTAAGGACTGCTGCTTTTCACTTGGAAATGGCTTGTGAGAAGAAACTGTGATAATGACTCATGCTCTGTCTTGTTGCACTGAGTCATGTGGGAATCTCAAAGTGTTGAGCATTGAACGTGTGTCTACAATTCCATTTGTTTCTGCCTCTCTGGTCCTGACCACTAATATGTTCATGCTTTCACAATGCTTGATCTTAGTATAAGGAGCAGTCAAGAAGACTTCAGGGATGCTAGTTCTGAAAGCCACTTTATGGTATGGTTTGGTTCCCACGATGCACTTAGTGGTTGACATCTGTCATTCATCATATTACCCTGTTCCCTTGTCCTGCAAGTGAGAGTGTTCTCAGCTGCTTAGAGAAGGGGAATCCCAGCTTAGATTTAGCATCTTACTAAGGTCATGGTTTGAGAAGGTGGTATAGGCAAGAATACCCCTCGGGTCTTTTGGCCCCAGGACTCATTCTGTTAAGTCAAGTCATTACCGCCTGTGTAATGAGTTTAAAATTTACTCCTTGCACAGTTTTTGAGAATATACCACTGAAAATGATACTGACATCCTGTCTGAGTACATGAAGACAGTTGTACTTCATTAATTGTTGAGCCTTTCCCAACTTGATCTCATTGGACATTTCACTTAGGATGCAGATTGTTGCCGTGGCTGTGAATCTCAGGAACTGAAGCCACAGTGATAGCCCCGCACCTGGCCCTTTCATATCCCCTCCTTCCCCTGGTTCTGCAGTGTGCTGCACCTTCAGAGTTATCTCCATTGGCTTTTCTGCAAATGTGGTGACAGGAAATTAATGGATATGAGGACAGTAAAAGGTACTTCTGAATTTCCAGTCTTCCTGTTACTTTAACAGCACCTCTCTTCCTTTGTGTCACCTCCTTCAATCCAAACATACTCCCCCTCCCTGATTCTGATCCAGTCATCATGTGCAAAAGTCCAAGGTAGCTAGAGATACAGGAAATTTGTAAACTATCTAGTAATATTATTTCAATTCTCTCCATTGCCCAGAGACCCTTCACTAACTTCTAGCCCATGAGTCAGAACTTTTGGTTTCATGATACTCATGGCCTGCTAAGTCCATGCTCAAGAACTGCACAGCAGTTTAAAAATTACACAATTTAAGTAAGTTTATTTTCTATTTGTCTGGATTCAGAGGTATCCTCAGTCATATATGGTCTGTGAGACACAGTCTGGACATACATGTGACTTTGAATCTCCTAGTAAAATTTTAACCAATACTAAAAGTAATACTATATCATTGTCTTAGTCAGGGTTTCTATTCCTGCACAAACATCATGACCAAGAAGCAAGTTGGGGAGGAAAGGGTTTATTCAGCTTACACTTCCATACTGCTGTTCATCACCAAAGGAAGTCAGGACTGGAACTCAAGCAGGTCAAAAAGCAGGAGCTGATGCAGAGGCCATGGAGGGATGTTCATTACTGGCTTGCTTCACCTGGCTTGCTCAGCCTGCTTTCTTATAGAACCAAGACTACCAGCCCAGAGATGGTCCCACCCACAAGGGGCCTTTCCCCCTTGATCACTAATTGAGAAAATGCCTTACAGTTGGATCTCATGGAGGCATTTCCTCAACTGAAGCTCCTTTCTCTGTGATAACTCCAGCTGTGTCAAGTTGACACAAAACTAGCCAGTACAATCATATAGTCACTCTTATCCTTTGTTTGACATATTTTTGATATGACTTTGATAGACTACACCATGACTTCAAAATAATACAAAGAACTAATAAACAATGAAAAAAAAAAAAAGATATCCTAGGCTGTATCGTGGAGCCCTTGAGTACCCTAACTCACATGGCCACTGTCAATCTTGATGCTGTATCTGACTCTGCTCTGCACTATTGCTTCCATTTGAATAACAGTACCTTGTTACTTTTGAGAAATATTAACCTATAACAATGAAAGAGAAGCTGACCAGTGGAACAGCTGACAGCTCAGAAATAACCTTATACATTGAATCCATTAAGTTTTGGAAAAAAGTCACCAGGAATATATGAAGAAGGAAGAAAGATCTCTTCAGCTACTTGTACTGAGGAAACTTGATATTCAAATGTATTTGAAAGAATAAGGCCAGATGCTCAGCTGATAGCCTATGCAAGTTAACTCAAAATCAGTTAGAAAGTTAAAAGCAAAGCTTCACACTAGGAAAATGCTAAATTCTCTACACTAGTGGGTTGAGCAAATATTTTTTTCTAGTTATGACTTCAAAAGTACAGACAGTAAATGTAGGTAGATGGAAGTTTATTAAAATTAAAAAAAATTCAGATACCTAAAAATATAACCAACTGGAGTAGATCCTATACAAATGGAGAAAAGTATTTAAACTATATTTCTGATAAGGACTGATACTCTAATATATCAAGAATTGAAATAAGTCAGTAAGACAAAGGCATACTCATAGCAAATGGTCAGAGAGAAGAATACTCAAAACCACTCATTGTCAAGAAATGCAAGCTAAAAACACCACAGTGCCATCACTCAGCAACCGTTCAAATGGCAACTATCTAGTCGGCAAATGACAATGAGTCTTGAGTTGACGGTAGTGCAATGAGCTATACCCAATATAAAAATCAGTATAGAAAAATCTCAAACATTACAACTAGAACAATCCAATGATCTAGGAACCCCACCACTGTATAAATATTCACAGGAAGTGAAACCAGTGTGTTGAAGAGATAGTGCTCCTGTGTTTACTACATCATTAAGCATTGTAATCAAGACATAGAATCAAAATTTCCATCAAATGGTAGATTATGAAATTGTGGTATCTATACGTAATTGACACTAACCCAGTCATAAAACCTTAGACACAAATTCTCTTGCCAAGAAGATGTGCAGGGGTGAAGACGGGGCAGAAATTGAGGGAATACCCAACCATCGACTGACCCAACAGGAGACCTATGACATGAGAGTGCCTACCTCTAACATTATTAATGATATTCTGCTACACTTGCACACAGGTGCCTAACATAATCATCATCAGAGAGGATTCACCTAGCAACTGATGGAAACAGATGCAAAGACCCATAGCCAAACACTAGGCAGAGCTGGGTGAATCCTGTAGAAGAGGTGGACAAAGGATTGAAGGAGCCAGAGAGGTCAAGCTTACCATAAGAAAACAAAGTCAACTAACCTGGGCCCATAGGAGCTCACAGAGACAGAGCTACGAAATGAAAAACATACCTGAGAGAGATCTAGGCTGATGGCACATGTGTAACAGTTGGGCAACTTGGTCTTTATGTGGATGGGACTCCTAACAGCAGGAGCAGGAGCTGAGTTTGACTCTTTTGCCTACTTTGGATTCTGTTCTCCTAACTGGGCTGCCTTGCCTAGCCACAATAGGAGAAGGTGTGTCTATTCCTACTGTGCCTTGATATACTAAATATGGTGGATGTCCATGAAAGGCTAACTTCTTCTGAGCCCTTTTTGAGAAGAAAGGAAGGGGGGAGAATGGCCTGGAGATGAGGTGAGAGAGAGAGAGAGAGAGAGAGAGAGAGAGAGAGAGAGAGAGAGAGAGGAGAGGAGGGAGGGAAAGTTTCAATCAGGATGGAAAGTTAAGTAATTAGTTAATTAGTTAGTTAGTTAGTTAGTTAACTAATTTTAAAAAGATATTCAGAAGAAAAAAATAGATGAGCCCTAAGCTTATGTAAGTGAAACAAGCAGTGCATCAAGACAAACATCAAATGATGCTGTTTATATTTGATGTCTTAAGAAACTGATCTCACAAGTTACCAAGGAGCTGAAGGGGTCTGCAACCCTATAGAAGGATCAACAATATGAACTAACCAAAACCTCCAGAGCTTATGTCTCTAGTTGCATATGTAGCAGAGGATGGTCTAGTTGGCCATCAATGGGAGGAGAGGCCTTTGGTCTTGCAAAGATCATATGCTCCAGTACAGGGGAATGCCAGGGCCAGGAAGCAGGAGTGGGTGGGTTGGGGAGCAGGGCAGGGGGGACAGTATAGGGCACTTTCGAGATAGCATTTGAAATGTAAATGAAGAAAATATCCAATAAAAACAACAGAAAGAAAGAAACTGATCTCACTGAAATGGAACATAGAATGGCAGTCCCCAAGGACTAGAATAAGGGAAATGGGAAAGAGAATGCTGGTGACAGGATAAAAAACAGATAGGGGCTAAAGAGATGGCTCAATTGGTTAAGTATCAGCTGATCTTCCAGAAGACCCAGGTTGGATTCCTCACACCCACATGACAGCTCATAACCATCTAACTCCAGTCTCCGGAGTTCCAACACCCTCTTCTGGCCTCCAAGAGCACCAGGCATGCAAGTAGTCCACAGCCATACTTTCAGACAGAACCTCCAGACACATAAAATAAGTGAATTAATTATTAAAAATTGAAGAGGATAAATTAGACCCAAGGATCTATTGTACCATATTGTGACTATGGTTACAAATAATATACTCTGAAATTCACTCAAGGCAGATTTAAGTATTATCACCACAAAAAAGGGTCAGCAGTAAAAGTTATACATGTGTCATATATAATATATACATAGTTTCAGGTCAGCATATTGCAGATGATAAATATGTAAAATTTTATTTATAAGTTGAAACTTTTTAGCCACAAAAGTTCTAAATTATTTCCATTCTCTGGAGAGTTGTACATTGTTTCAGAGACAGATTAGTTGAGGATAAAGTACTCAGGGGCACATTCTGTGACCATGAAGATGCTGAGGCAGCATGGACAAAACCATTGTCAGTAACAGAGGGCAGGAAACAGAGAAGAGGGAAAATTGAAGAACTAAAGGCTGTTCCAACAAGACAATATTCCATATCCAGTTGTATTCTCAAACGTCCATTTCGTCTTCCCAGCCACTCCAGTGCCAACTGGCTGGGTTCTTTCTTAAAGCTAACATATCCTTAATGCCAATCATGTACAAAATATCGAGTAATGGGTACAGTATTCACAGTGAACCTGGAGCTCCCTGGTTAGAAGCTGTTAGTACAAGCATGTACTCCTATGTTAACTATATAACTTAAAATAACAAAGCCCAGACCAGCCTTTTCTTGTTAATTTTTTAAAAGCCTAAAGGGAATACTTTTGTAGAGTTACAAAGAACTTTCAGTGAAATACAACCATTTCAGTAACATTAATTTATTCAACAAGTTATTTGAGTGATGGCTGTTTAGAAGGCAGATTATATAAAAGTATTTCATAAACCCTAAATTCCATTCTCTCAAAGAACTTGTTAGAATTCAAACATGTACACAAATAACTTGAGCACTAAGCAGAAAGCAGAAAGGAAAAGCATGTTACAGATGTAACATAAATATATAGATGAGGATTAATATGTAAGATAATTTACATATATTTACATTTATACAAAAATGTATATAGCATGCCATTTGAAATACAATTCAAGGTAGTAAAAGGTTAAGGTATCATCCTTCACCAAAGATATTCCTCCTTGCAGCAGAGACCATTACAGGAAACCACAACTAATCCCAACACAGACTAGATTATGTGATGCTCAGTCCTAGCTGATGTACTTATATAACTCCAACACGATTCCTACAGCTGAGGCTCAGGCGTCCTTGATGAAGAAGGGGCAGAAAGATTGTAAGAGCCAGAGGAATCGGGAGTTTGTGTTTACTAGAAATATCAGAGAAGCTACACCCATGAAGTTCCATCAAAATGTCTGCCTAAACAAGACCTGAACAGCAGCACCAACAGCAATTGACAGGCTAACTCGGAAGGCAGAAAGTGAGAGGCCTCATCCTAGACAAAGACATCTAGGCAAGTGGGAAACTCTGAGAGTGGGCAAAATAGCTGTCTACAGAGAAGAGCCACCTAATCAGCCAATACTGAGGGTCAGCCCTGAAATCGAATATAGGTGACATTCTAAGGAGCGAGCAGGTTTATTACTGTATATAGGAATATGTATGTGTGTGTGTGTGATCCATACTTACAATAATCCCTGATTTCAGGCCATTTTGTTCTTACAAAAAAAAAAATAATGCTCAGGAAGGATGTAATGCTCACGTCTTATAGAGGAAGCATCATAGGAGATAAGTGCCTGCTCCAGAGGTACACAGGGTTCCTCGTGGCAGATCCAGAGCTCCTAGCTCTCCTAGCTCACTGTACCAAGCTCTGTCCATCTTGAGGACACCATTTTCCTTTACTCTCTGACACAGTATAAAACCACTTGGGAGAAAACAGCTGATGTTAGCTTCTAAGGAAAGTTCTAGAACACACAGATTTTGTTTTCTGCTTCACTCACCTCAAAACACCCATCATGTTTTCAACTTTCGCTCTGGAGTTGTGCTAGCGAGCCTATCTTTTACCCAGTTTATAGAAGGACACACACATACTTTAAACCAATTCTTGTTCTTAGACCCCAAATAGAATCTATGATCTATGACAAAAATAGAGCTATTTTCCATCCTTAGCAGTGGAAAGTCTGTAGTACCTTTTCATTTTTTGAGGACACAGAAGATACAATGTAATGTACAGTTATCTGACCCATGATGTCTAAGGTCTGTATCCTTAAATACCTGCTTGATGGGGAGGCAGAGCAGCCTTCCAGAAATACTAGCAGTCATTGTTTTTCCTCTTGGGTTTAATTCTTGAGACACAAAAGATACTATAACCTTTCTGGCCATCTGTGTGGTAAGGCAGAGAGGTCCATCATCCTACACTGATCACTCCGAAGAAATAAAAACGTCCATGACTGAGCCAGTTGAGGGCAAAGGGACAATCCATGTTTCACACTGCCGCAGAGTGTTGCGATTCTTTAAATGTAAACTGAGGGTTTGACTGGATAGCCAGCCTTCTCTGCAGCCTCTGAGACTCGGCATTAGTGAAATGTCAGCTTGCGTTAAGATCACCAGTGGCCTTTGTGGCTCACATTCTTCCATGTTTCTGCACAAAGATAGGGGAACACGGCCATGCCTCTGCTCAGGAGATCGATCCGCCTTCATGTCTGATATTACCTTACATCGCCGGGGCCAGGTGGGTGTGAGAGCAGGGGGCAGGGGGCCATGTTTACTCACTGAACCTTGAGTGCAGCTTTAGCGAGTGGCCAGGCAGCTTTGAATCACTGAACTGACTGCAGTTGGGAGCCCTCTTCTAGGGTCTGCAGTGATAAGAACAGACCTCTGAGGAGTTGAATGTCTGCGTGATCTAAACCCAGGGCAGTCAGGCTGAAGAGAATGTGTGCTCTAACCTGTTTGCACTGAATACTCTCCATAAATAATTTACAGCCGAGACTGCTCGCTATTATTGCAAAAATACCGGATTGCATTTTGACACATACATCCAGCTTGTAACTCAATAGATACAGTTTCACCCAGTGTCTGCAGACTTAGCTGAAGTCATCCAGCCAAGTGTGTTTTCCAATAGTGTAATTTAACACTCTCCAACCAGAGTGGGAGAGATAGCTAAGAAGCCACTGCCATGAGACAATAGATTGTCTTTCCAGTTTGTATTTTATTATTCCTAAAACCCTGGCTTATGGTTTTCTCCTACCTGGCATTAACATCTTTATGAATATAAAGTCATTTGCGCCTAATGGTAGAATAAATTTTTTTAGATGTGAAAAATAATCTTTTGTTCTCTGTATTCAAATGACGCCTTCCATGGCAATACTGGGTGTTTTCCGAGATATACTTGAACCACAGAGCATTTTGCTATGGTTATTTCACCTCCTACCGTCTTTACTTCTAAATATTATTACAGGTTTCACCAGGCATTCAGTTTTCTCATGGATGATGGTAGTTGCCCCACAAGGACTAAACCTGTGACTTCTAAAATTGTTTTCATGCATGTGAAAAATAGCTTGTTCTTTCTGTGAGCTCAGAAATATGTGATGAAGCACCCTGATAGACAGGCAAGGAATGAGCCTCATTAGCACTGCCCAGGATCACTGGCAAAGTTACTTACCACCACCTCCTCCTCCTCCTCCTCCTCCTCCTCCCCCTCCTCCTCCTCCTCCTCCTCCTCCTCCTTCTCTCTTTCTTCTTCTTCTTCTTCTTCTTCTTCTTCTTCTTCTTCTTCTTCTTCTTCTTCTTCTTCTTCTTTTTCTTTCTTCTTTTTCTTAAATGAAAGTGTAAAACAAAAGAGAGAGAGATTCAAATGCTACACTATCTCTATGATCAATCAATAACAGAACTGCAGTGTCTCCCTTATTTTTTTTTGACAAGGCACACTTATGTGCAACAAGGGATTACATGTATATTTAATAAGTTACTCCATCCTATGTACACGCAGCAGGAGAAGTAGATGCTCATGCTGTACGTAGTAATGCAATAACAAGAAGTGCATCTAAAAATTATCTACTATGAACTGAAAAGGAGAATCCTGGTTGGGTGACAAAGGAGTCGGGAAATGATGGTTCCAGGTGAGGGTGCAATTGAAGTTTCTACATGTCAAAGGAGAAGGTGTCTGAAAGTCAGCTGGTAGTAGCATGCAGTACTTTCTCAATGGAAATATCTGTTCTACAATGGGAAAATGCTTACAGCATGGAAAGACAATCCCTGTGGGTGGGCATAATTCTCCATCACAGTGGTTTTCCATATTCACTCATGCGGATATTAACAGTCCTTGTGATGGCTGATCTCAGTAGCTAACTGCACCTAGAACCAACCAAACACAAGCTGCTGAGAGTTCTTGTGAGGGATTTTTCTGGATCAGACTTTGTAGCAGGTCTATTCTCCCTAAATCTGGGCCACAGCTTCTGGTAGCAGCCCACATAAAAAGACTTAAAAGAAGGAATCTTTGCATTTTGCCTACTTGCCCTCACTCTTGCTGACATGTTCACTGATCCTGTTGCTGAGGTAATTCTCAACCAATATTAGAATTTTGGGAGGTTTTTTAACATATATAAGAAGGCCAGCAGCAACCCACACATCGTTTAGGCCTTCAGTACAAAACTTGGACTGCTTAAATTTCCAGCCTTGGGACCTAAAGAAGTGCTATAGTCTCAGCCTCTCCAGTATGAGATAGCCACTGCTGAGATACCCAATATAATAAATTAAGCATAAATAATAAATTCCCTTATAATATATATTCATTCTATCAGCTCTATTCACTTAGAGAACTTTTTGTGAAACATGTGTATTACTTGATAGAGGCTCAATAGCCAGGAGATTGGGGTGTATTCTACAAGCATATTTGACGTTTTCCCAAAAGACGTAATTTTGAAATATATACCACTACAGTAACTTTCTCTAAAGGAGTAATGAGTCCTGCTCAGTGGACTGGCTGGCCTCAATCTCACCACCCTCCCACATCAGCCTCTGGGATGCTGAGGCTGACGTCATGGAAGCCATTGATTGCATGGCTGCAGATTGCAGATTGCCTTTGCAGTAGGTCTGAGTAGCTAGAGTACACACCAACTCTTTCAGTGGTAACAGAAGAGTTAAAGAAGAAATCATCATTAACAAATACTATCTGGTACCAGTAAGTCATTTATCAGAAAAGAAAGAGTAAATTAATTCAAAGAAAACTAGCCAATGACCTGCTGTGGGTAAGTCACTATGATGGAAAAATGTGGATAGAGAGATGGGGAAAATGGATTATGTGGAGAGATAGACTAGAAGGTAACGCTGAGGGGTTTGTATACTGAGGAGAAAGATGGAACCGAAGACTAGGTGCCAGTGAGAATCATGCAGATATTAAGAGGCTATGGTGAAGTCTTTGCCCCAGATGCTACCAAGGGCCATGTCTGGGGTCAATGTCTGTGGCCCGAGTTACCATCAAAGGCCAAGCAAATGGCCATGGTGTGGGCCACCACCAGAGACCATGTGGATATCTGAGGGCCATGCTGATCTGATTGTCCTGTGTTGCCACCTGAGACCAGGGCATATCTGGGTCTATGCCTCTGCTGGGGACCATGTCTGAGTCTGTGTTCCTACGGCAGCTGGGGTCTGTGGTGATGTCCCAGGCCCGTGTTACTACCAAAGACAATGTCCTGGGTCTGGACTGGCCCTGAGGCCACTGTGATGAGCTGGCACTACCCCTCATCAGCCACCACACTTGGGAGAGCTGGCCCTGCCTCTCACCTGGGCAGCACAGTAGAGTTGACCCTGATGGTGGGGTAGGTGTGGAGGGCGGGTGAGTCATCCCTGAGGGAATGAGTGTGGGAGACCTGGTCCTACCCTCATTTGCTGTGACAAAGGGTGAGGAAGAGAGAAAGGCTCTCTACCCCATGACTCTCACTGCTTGCCTCTGGTACCCTGCTCCTCACTGGCTGCAGTACTCTGGAAAGCAGGCCCTGCAAGTCTCCTAGGTAGCCCAGTCATAGCACCCCAGTGTCAAAGGTGCAGATGAGCTGCCCCAAGGGCATAAAAACAACAGAACTAACTCTAACTCTTTCCAGCTTTGGCATTAGGTGAGCTCACCAGGGCAGTGCTAGAAAACTCATCTTAGTGGGCGTATCAATTCAGCTTCAACCCAGGCCCAGATCCAGGGCTTTGAGTTGGGCCACCCCAACATCTATCCCATCTATGATCTTCTGGAGCACATGAAAGGGCTGGTCCTGCAAATTCAAAGCTGCAGAATCTCCATGAAACAAGGCAACAACGGGATAGCTGAGAGGAGTCCTGATGTGGCTCCAGTATTAATAGTGCAACAGAAGCCAGAGGCCTCAAAATAGACAAATGACTCACTGCAATGAACATTTCCAAGTAAATATGTATGGAAAGACGGACATTAGACACACTGTAGCTTCCAAGAACAAGTTTTTCCTTTTTAATTCTATCTTTTTTTCCCCCTTTGGTGGGGAGGGTAGGTTGCAAAAACAGAGGCTGGATATGAAGGGACAGGGAGATTAGTGAGATTGGGGTACATGATATGACATTCACAAAGAATCGATAAAATGTTTTTTTTTAATGAGTAACTCATAAATTAACTAAAGTTTGGTCAGTCTGATACACTGATTAAGAAGAGCCATGACATGCAGTTAAGGTGTGTACCACTCCAGCAGCCACAGAGAACTGGGCTTACCTGGAAGAGTGGCTGGAAATGAAAAAAGAACACGGTGGAAGAGAAGGAGGAAGCCAAGACAGATGTTTCTGATCAAGGCTCAACTTCAATAGTCAGCACTGCCTTTCTATAGGGAGAGCCCACAGACCCATCCTTTGTTTCAGCTGGATTGTGTTGCAAAGCAAGCTCAGCAGGCGGTCTACTCCTGTAGGAAATTGACTCCACCTGGGTGTTAGGTCTGACTATGGCAAACATTTAAGGTCTATTTAGCCTGCTCAAGACTGGGGGAAGGGCACAAAGGTGAGAGAGCATCTTGGAATTATTTTTAATAAGGTGATGTTACTTCCTTGTCTGTCTATATAACTACACTTATCTCACGCTGTTCCTACCCTGCATCTTGAGCTCCTCTTTGCTTTTTATCCCAGTCCCCATGAGACCTATCAACCAAGCTGTTTGCAGGATGCTTGCCGTCCCTGTGGTTGGACTCCTAGGAAGGCATTGCTTTCCATCCAGCCTACCAATAGACCTTCCATGGTGGCTTCCTGCACAGAGACTCACAGGCTGCCCTCAGCCCTGCCTTGACCAATGCTACGATGCTAGGTTCTCACAAGGAAAACATCTTTCTTATTAAAGTCACTTTCACACGAGGTGCCTTCAGGGTAAATACACCTTCATATACAGCCTCAGAATGTCTTAGACCCCTTGCCTAAATAAACCTGCAGTAAAGAAAGTGCCAGGATTCCATCAGTATCCAGCCCTCCTCTGCTTAAACTTTCTCCCCCTCCCTGCCCCCATTCCAGGCAAGGACAACTGTAGCTATGATCAAAAGACATCCGTCTACCGCGAGCCTTTAAATCTTGGCACACTCTTATGGGTAATAGATATTGCAATTGAAATAAGGAGTTGAACTCGGTACATTTCAGAATACTGATCTCCACAGACTAGTAATTCTAAAAGGGGGAAAAAAACCCCATAATCCCTTGCTTTGTCCATTCATTGGAAAGGTGGAAAGAGAGGTTCAGAGTTAGCAGCAGGCTATGGATTTTCAATCAGAATAGTGTTATGCAGAATGAAAAATGGTGCTAGCTGCAGTCATAATGTAATATACCATTGGTTATCCTCATAGCATTTAAACTATCTCCCTGACTAATGAGTCTCGGCAAACACAGAGGCTCTAAAGTAGATAAAGACTTTCACTCGGTCAACGAATAAAAATACGCTGACTATGAACTATGTTACACAAATATAAATGTTTTAAACCCTATTTTAAAAGTTACCTTGAGAAGATGAGCCACCGTCCCCACCCCCTTCCTTTCTTTGTCAGCCTTTCCTTGTCTTTATAATCAAATCCACAAAGAAGACAGAAGGGGGAGTCCTAGCACAGGCCCTGATGCTGCCTCCAGAAGTCTCCCCTATGTAGGTAGCCCTCTACTTTGAAGGATGTAGAAGGCTTTCAGGATGTTCTGTAAGAGACCAGTTTGCGAGGTCTTCTTTGTGCCATCCTCAAAGACACAGCATCCTGAGGCTAGAAATGGAGAGAAGGCATAAATCAGTCTATCTCACAAGTGGAGGTTTTGTATCCCCACATAAATGCAAACTTGTTTGCTGAATGGCTATCTCTGCAGGGAGAAAGCCATGGCGCTAGGGTTCTAAAGAGTCACCCTGGCCACCTACAGAAAAGCTCTTATCTCCTCAATATGCTAAAAGTGAATCTATTTTCTTTCACAATTATGACATCTTATCTCTCCTGGTTTAGAAAAATGGAATCTAAGTGCACAAGGTTAGAAGTGGGAATCCTTATTCTCCAAAAGTCCTTATCTCAGAGCTGCATGTTCCGTGCATGTGTTGGCAGTTCGTTCGCCCATGATTCGGCAGTAGCTCCCGCCTAGCAGGGGCTGGGTAAATGACAGCAGCAAGTGTGTGCTCTGGGGATGAGCTGGACTCGTCTGGAAGGCTTAGTAAGTCATCAGTGTACCTTTTGTGCCTATGTTGGAGGACATGAAGAAAATAAGTTTTTCCTATCAGTGAGTAGCAGTCCTCTGTTACCCCACATGGGTATACCTAATTAAATGCATCTCATTCCTTTCACCAACAAAGGAATTATATTTTTTTACGTCAATCCCGGTACACATAACAGCTACCTGTGACAAAATCAACAAGCACAGGACCCACAAGGCACCACTGTCCCAGTCACTGAATATTTGTGTTCCCTAACATCCTTTTCCTATTTTCGATTTTCTTTTTGTCTGCAGTTTCACTTCTCAATCTTGAGAGGTGAGTTGGTGGTAGCGTTCTAAAACAAATACAAAGCCTTTCGTATTCTCTCTGATTTCTCTGTGGATGGCAAAAGGACCGTTTCACTGGCTGCAGCCTGTACTTAATTGCTGAACCACAAGCATGGCCTTGATCATCCAAAGGTATATGTGATGGATAGCCACTGCAGGCAGCTGCTCAGCCATCCATCTCTGTAGGAAAGCAATGGTGATAGCTGGAGACAGGAACGCTGACATCAGCAGAAGTGACCACAAGCGTCTGATGTCAAGGCAGCCAAGGAAGGCAATTGGTCTTTAATCTGTTCTTTGAAGCTTGATGTGAACGAGGAGAATTTTTAGTCACTTTGGTCCAGACACTTTACAGATAGCTCAGTGCAAAGAAAATCACATATCTCTGGAGGGCAGGGAGCCACAAAAGTTTAGTTGAGCTTGCAGGTCAAAATTATTGATCATCTAACTTTCCTCCAATTCTGAGAGATGAAAACACATACCAAGGCAAACTGGACACATATCAACCCATCAGCTGCTTGGGTCCATTTCATGGATTGGAACATTGTTATTGAAAAGAGCTTCCATGGTGTCCACAGAAAAGTCAATGAAAGTGGAAATTATCCTGGTTATTATCCTCATAACATTTGCTACCTAAATATAAGAGACTTGGGCCTCAGGACTCTTATGGGATTTAAAGTAGCATATGTCAAAAATGTAATTAACCAGCTTGATGGTACTAAACAAACAAAACCTCATAAAATTACTTTTAGCAGTAATTAGAAAAGGTATTGTCAGTATTTCACATCTTATTTCGTTGGAGTAGGTTTAATATATCCCCTAAAAATATATGTTCACATGAAACTTAGGATGGTATTCTAATTTAAAATAGGTATGTTTACAGATATACTTCATGTAAGTATTTCAAGTAAAAATTGTCCAGGGTTAGGTAGTCCCTGGATGGGTGTTTTTATACAGAGACCTAAGAGAGAAAACAATGTAAAGACATAGGAGGCAGAAGACAGTATACCACATCGGCAAACCAAAGTACACCAAGGACTGATGGCAGCCATAGGAAATGAAGAAAGAGCATGGGGCAGGCATCTTTACCTACTCAGCTCTTCCTGGAGACTCCAACACATCTGCCACCTTGATGTGCAACTTCTGATCTTTACAACTATAAAAGCAATTTCTGTTATTTGTCTGCAGCAAATTGTGTGGCATCACAGTGTTATTATATTTTATGGTAGCCATTTCAGCCCCAATTGGTATCGAAGATCTCAGCTTCGGATGCTTAGGCCCGACTGCCTAGCATCTTATTCCCACTTAGTCATTGTATTATTCCTGGACCTCCTAAGAGAGAAAGACAACAGGACATGGATAACTCTCTCTCTCTCTCCCTCTCTCTCTCTGTCTCTCTCTCTGTCTCTCTCTCTGTCTCTCTCTCTCTCTCTCTGTCTCTCTCTCTCTCTCTCTCTCTCTCTCTCTCTGTGTGTGTGTGTGTGTGTGTGTGTGTGTGTGTGTGTGTGTGTGATTTATTTAAAAGGACTGTCTCACACAATTATGGGAGGTGGCAGAGATGAAATCAGTAGGACAAACTGGCTATCTGGAGGTTTATATGAGAATTATTGTTGCAGTCTTGAGTCTGAATCCTAGGACCTTAGTTAGGATTTCTGGGTTGTAGTGAGGAATAGGAATAGGAATTCCTTCCTGTAGAAATTTGGAATCTATTGATGATGAATAATGTCAACATTTAAGAGCACCTTTAGTAAAATCTAGACTGATGTTTACCTAAACAAATGACCACCATTGCCTCCTAAGTTGATAAACAAAATTAATCATCACAGAAGTCAAAACAATGGCTCTACCACAATTTCATATCATTTGGTGTTCAGGGTGGAAAACATGTTCAAGCCATTATATCAATTTCTTTAACTGCAAAAAACAAAAAACAAAAAGAAAGAAAAGAAAAAATAAACCCTCAAACCATTCCTACTAAAATCAGAAATCAGACTAAGTACCCCCTCTCTCCATTTCTATTCAGTAAAATGCTTGAGGTCTTTACTAGTAAAATAAAAGAAGGAAATAAAAGATAAGCAAGAAAAAAAATGTCAAAGTTCAAATTGCCGAAAATATGATTCTAAATGTAAGAGACACTAACCACTGACTAAAAACCTCTTAGAGCTGCTAATGAAGTTCAGCAAAGTGGCAGGATGCGAGGTGAACACAGGACACAGTAGCCTTCCTAGCATCAATGACAAACATACTGAAGAGTCCAGTCAGGGAAACAGCCTCATTCATCATGTGTGCGCACAGGTACACATATGCACACATACACAGACACACGCAAACACAATCACAGACCAGATCTCATGAATGTAAAAAGTTTCTGTACAGCAAAGGAAACTTTGAAGTGGGTGCCTAGGCAGCCCACAGAATGGGAAAACAATCTCTTCCAGCTATCTACCTCATGGATGGTGAGTATCTGGAATATATAAAGAATTCAGAAAGATAAACATTAAGAAAATGAACCGCTCATTTTAAAAATGGCCATCATCCGGAATACAGATGCCAAGCGCTGCTGGTATGCATAGAGCAAAGGAATTCATGTGTGTAGCTTGGAGGACAAGCAGTGCAAAGGTTTCTTGAAACCTGGAAAGATAACGGTCGTATGGCCCAGCCAACCCATCCAAAGCATATACTCAGGGTGTGTGTGTGTGTGTGTGTGTGTGTGTGTGTGTGTGTGCACACAACATGGGCACATGTTTATATCTTACCACAGAGAACCTTCCACCCCCACGTGCCCCCACCCCCACCCCAGTGCTGGGATTCCAAGTGCACACCACAGTGTTTGGCTTTCAGTGTGTGCTAGGGTTCAGAACTCAGGTCTGTATTCTTGCCTGGGAAGTTCTGTACTGATGGAGCCATCTCCCAGTCCTGATGACCCATGCTTTGCTTCCCATTAGCCCTTTCTGTATATTCAGTGAAACAATGAAAGACTATCTAGTTCGACGCCCAGATCCTGAATTTGGGGTTAAATAAACCTGTTTTACATTCTAGCTTTGCAATTTTGTGGGTATGTGATTTTCTGCCTTTCACTCAACTGTTCTGCCAAATCTAGCAGAGCCGCCTAAAAACACATTGACTGGAAAGCATCCATTGAATTGGGTAATTAGAAGGCCACTGGTTACCTTCACTGCAGTGGCTTCCATAGAGTGATAAGGGCAGAAGCCAGGCTTCACTGGGACTCATTAATTAATTATGTTGCTGCCACTGTATTGCATGTGTGTCTCCTCCAGCAGTTCCTAGCAGGGCCATGAGTTACCTGTGCCTTTTGCTCTCTGCTAACTTTGCCAGATGCTTTAGTAATTCAATGGGCTGCCAGGATGTAAGCTCGCTTTTCCTTCAAGGCTCATATAAGCCAGCTGTTGCAACAAGCTTCAAATGCTCCCTGTAAACTGGCAGGAGTCTGAATGCCCTGGCATCTCTGGAGGGACCAGGTACAAGCGTCAGAGCAAGAAGATTATTTAGGGAAGGCAATGTGGGAGGAAAAACCTGAACGAGGAGCCACTCAGCATGGGCAAAGGTGGAGATACTCTTGACAAGAATATTGGCCAAAAAAATATGGGGCTGGGGGAACTCTTGGAAGAAAAATTATGTCAGCAAGGAAAAAAAAAAGTGGGAAAGGCCATTCTCAATTTTCTCAGCCTGGCCCTTGCTAGGATGTTAAACACACTGTAATTAGCTTAGATACTACAACATAACTCTTGCTCAAAGCAGACGCGTCCTGTGCGTGTGTGTGTGCGCGTGTTCGTGTGTGTGTGTGTGTGTGTGTGTAACTGTGTGTGTGTGTGTGTGTGTGTGTGTGTGTGTGTGTGTGTGTGTATAACTGTGTGTGTGCACACAACATGGGCACATGTTTATATCTTACCACAGAGAACCTTCCACCCTCACGTGCCCCCACCCAGAGATGAAATGCTTGCTACTCTTCCTGGGCAGAAACTGCCTTGACCCTCACAGAAGAGCATCCTGCTAGCGTTCACTTCCAGAAGGCTCAGATGGCTGTTTGATGAGAGCTTGCAGGGCTCTAAGGCCCAGTCAGCGCTTTGTCACCTCAGTCTCACAGGAAGGCTTGTTTGTTTGTTTGTTTGATGTTTTTACTACACAATCCATTTTCATAAACTGTGACCCAGCTGCACATGTTGCTGCGAAACTACCTGAAATGAAATGTCATTATTTATTCTGCTCAGAAACAAATTTAAAATTTTCTAGACTGGGGAATAGTAAAAACAAGAAGCTGAAAAAAAACCACCTCTTAGTACAGAGATTCAATGCCAATTTTGGGATCTCTGTACCTGAGGAATAATTCTTGTTTCCTTTTTTAATGTAAAAAAAAAAAATGGATCAACGGCTCATGTATAAACTAATCTAATTGAAGTTTATTCTAGTACATTTTTAAAAAAATCATAATATTGCTTATAAAATTCTCCTAGAAAGCCCTCATCTTAATCATCAGTCAGCATTTTATTATATTATCATCCTTAATTGATTGACGTTTAATCACAGTCTTTGTATTTTACTATCCCTTGTGCTCATAAGAGGCAATTTTCTCTTTACTGTAGTTTAACAGCTGATGAAAAAGATTTAAGGAAACCTATAAACTTAAGATTGGTTAATGGTCCCTTATAAAAGAATATTATACTTCCAGGATCCATTGCGCAGATGTGATGCTCAATTGTAGAAATGTGCGTGGGGTTTATTAAATTACAGCACAAATCTTCAGTCTTCTGAGTTATTGTCCATGTTGGGATTGTTAGGCAAATGGGGAGACACATTATTGCTTCCAGTTGTTCGCATTACTGTGGTGCGATGCAGTCGGAGACAGCTGGCACATCGCTGTAGGCAAGTGGAGCGCTTCAGCAGCTGCTGAGAACGGGGCCCAAGTGAAAGTCCAGCTCGCTGACTCAGTGCTGGCCACCTCATCAAAGGTTTCCGGAACATGGGAAATAAATGAAGCAAGCTGGCTGTCAGAGAGCGAGCAAGCAGGGACGAGAAAAAAGCGCTAATGGCCATGGGGAGGCAGTGGGGTTACCTTGGATGCATAGTGCTCCTTGATCCAAAGGCATTTCTTCTCCTGCCTCCTTGCGACAGGGTCTGGTCATTAGACGTCCGTTGGTTGGTTGTGTGGTTTTGATTGTGAGACAGGATCTTATTCTGTAGCTCTGTTTGGCTGAAACTCACCGCATAGCCCAAGTTGTCTTGGAACTCATGAAAATTCCTCCCACTGAGCTCAGCCAATTAAGTGCTAGAATTCTAAGCTTCGCACCCAGCTTTCCTGTTGGACTTTCTTACAGGAAAGGCCCTTCAGCGCTGTTCCTTGCTATTTTGTACTTACGTTTAAAATGTTGCTATTGTGTTTTCCTTTGCTTTGGTTTCTGCACTGTAGTACCAACGTGTTTGAAAATAAGGAAGGATCACAGGCCAGTGGAAATGCCTTCGTTTAGATTTTGGCATCTAAACAACAAAATCTCCCCGCTGATATTAGATAATAGGAGTGACCTCCTCCGTGCTGGGACTGCAGATGTGTGCACCATGCCCAGCACTTGATGTAGGTTCTGGGGACCCAAATCTTCACGTTTTTGTGGCGAACACATTATCAACTGAACCACATTCCCTTCCATTGTTGGCACGGTGGGTTTTATAGAGTAAAACTGAAGTTCCTAAAAGATAGAGTGGGGACTTGGTTAAAGCCTGCACTACATCATCAAAAGGTTTATCTCAAAGTCCCACTCAAAGGCAGAAAACACAGTAACAAAGAGTCCAGTTCTTAACCCACACATAGGCCTCTACCTATGTGATGCCTAGAAAAATACATTGTCTCCAAGCTTCTGTTGTCTTATTCCCCACAGCATGAAAAGATAACGCTTCATGCCTAATAAGACTGTTTTTATTTTTTTTTAAATTAAGGTTCATATATGTAGGCATACCTTTGATCGTGGCATCTATGAAAATTAAAGGCCTCTAGCAAATGGTAGCTACTAGTTTATGCAAGTCTTAACACTTGAATTGTATTCTTGTAAGTAACTCTATATTTTGTCTTCTTGTGTCTTTCAGTTATAATTTTCTTACTGTATTACCCAAGGATGAATGATGTTTAAAATCCCTTTCTACGTGCCCCTCACTTAGGTTATTTCTCATTTGACCTGAAACTTTCAGCAAAATGTAGGACAAAGGTAACGCAAACACTGTGGTCTGGCAAATAGTCATTCATCCAAAGCTACCTAGTGGGGGACTACTTCCTGTACTCACATGGCATTTCAGGGGGAGGGGGAAGGGGGAGCAGGCCTGGGGGGGGGGGAGTAGGAATTAGGAGTGAGTATAAACAAATATATCATGTGAAGCTCTCCAAGTACTCACAAAAGTATTTTTAAATATATATAATTTTTGAAATACTCTCATACCCCAGAAATGATGTTGAGTTCTCAGACCACAAACAACAAATATACAAGAACCCCTTCCTTCACAGAATGCCTGGTGCAGTGAGGCTAAATAGTTGTACAGACAAATTTAATGCAGAAACACGCAGTTGCCCTGAGAGATGCTAACACAGAAGGTGCCAGTCACAACCCCCCCACCCCCCCCCCACACACACAATGAAGCTCAAATCTACGGCCAAAAGTATCAAATTCTCCTATGTGTTAGACAAAAGAGGTTCAAATTAAAACAGATATGCTTCCTTCCTGTCCCTCCACTGACCTTCATTCCCAGCCTTCCATCCCTGCGTCCCAGGAAGGTCTCTGGTGAGCCCTCCACTGCCCAAAGTAACAAGCAAGAACAAGATGGTGCATATCTTGTATGACTTTCTAAGACCCAAGGTAAGTCCAGAAGCAGGTCTCTTTTCTTCTTCTTTTCCATTTTTTTTTTTAAAGTTTTTCGAGACAGGGTTTCTCTGTGTAGCCTTGGCTGTCCTGGAACTCACTTTGTAGACCAGGCTGGCCTCGAACTCAGAAATCCATCTGCCTCTGCCTCCTGAGTGCTGGGTTTAAAGGCGTGCATCACCATGCCTGGCTCTTTTCCATCATTTTTAGACGGTTCTAACTAACGCCCATCCTCCCTCAGTTTTCCTTGGAAGCTGCCTCCATCTCGGCCCCACCTCTAAATGACTGATGCCAGCTTGTGATAATGACTGATGCCAGCTTGTGATAATGACTGGTGCCCTTGTTTACTTTCTACCTCCTTTCTTTACCCCTGTGCCCAAAATACCGCTGGACACTCAGCTAATAATTAAAGATGGGGCTTGAGTTACTATTAAGGAATCAGTTACAGCTATGACACATAGTAATTGTGTAAAACTGAAAATCCTCGGAGAATTTTTTTGCTGAAGACCTGAAACCAGTGGGCAACCAGAAGCTTAAGTGTGGAGCCTTGAAAAAGTAGCCAGACATAGGCACAAGAGAGAGAGAGACAGAGAGACAGAGAGTCAGAGAGAGACAGAGAGAGACAGAGAGAGAGGCAAAGAGGCAGAGAGAGGGGGCAGAGACAGACAGACAGACAGACAGACAGAGAGAGGCAGAGAGAGAGAAAGGCAGAGAGAGAGAGAGAGAGAGAGAGAGAGAGAAGCACAAACCAGGATATTTGCAGAGGAGGAGAGAGTTGTAGGTAAGTGAGCCTCATCACTTTGTACTCTGATTCTTAATCTATTTTCATAATATCCTCCACCTGGATTTATCCCTAGTGGTACCCATGGATGCTATAAAACCTGGGTACCACCTCTCTAGACAGTGAGCCTGTCTCTGGAGCACTCTGAATGAAGTGTGGCAACCCTTCCTGTTTCCTTTGCACCTTCCAGCCACTCCTTCTGCCAAAACAAAGGTTCTAGAAAGGCCCTGGGGGCCCAAGCTCCTCCCTTAAATAGCCCAGTCACCGTTTTACCTTTAAACTGCCATCTGCCTTTGGTTTTAGGAAAGAGAACTAAGATAAAAGGAGGAAAAAACTTGGCCAATTTAGTCATTTTTGTTTGAAAGATCAATCAGTTCCCTAGGAAAGATTTTTCTGGCGTGAGAACCAGAGTACCTGGGATCTGAAAGCAATGTCTCCAGCTCAGACACTCCATTAGCTGTCAGCAGTAATCATACTTACATCCTCGTTCCCAGCCTCCAGCTAAGAGGGGATGCCTTTACACTCTCCCTGCCTGGTTGAAAAGCTCTCCCCAGCACACCGCAAGCAGACACAGCTGAGCAGAGCTGGGGGTGAGTTCCTGGCACCAAGAACTCTCCAGCAGGTGTATATACCAACTCACCCATTCTGTTCTTGGCACACACCACCAGGACCTAGGATGGGTTCTGGGGTGAGGAATTTGTCTACAGCTGAGTAAAAGTTGACTGTACATTCAGGACCAAATGCCACTGGAGAAGGCTCCTCTTGTACCAAGGACGGGCAGGGGTGCCTTCCACCTCTGCGGTGGCTGCCTAGCCTTGTCCTTTTCCAGAAACATGTTAGTTTGGAAAATGCACAAACATCCACACATAAGGTTACAGCCTGGTGCCTTTTGCTCCTCACCTTTAAATATTTCAGTGTACGAGCACAGCCTTCATTCATAATGAGCCCCCTCAAGGAAGCAGGCAGAGTTCAGAACGCGGAGGGTTAACGGGTTTTCCCTGGGCTTCTGCTTTATGGAATGTAGCTCTGCTCTGCATTTTCATATGAGTGGCTGTGGCTTTGCATTGAGCCCGGAGCAGGAGCTCCTTATTAAAAAGGACTTCTAGGTACCCCTGGGCTGGAGGACAGCCTCAGGCCAGGGTAATTAAAATGTAGCCTTAAACAACATGGCGGCATGATATGTGACCCTATGATGAAAGATTATCAAATGATTTTAATTGCAGGGAGGAAAAAGGCAAACACATCCAAAATGATAAACTGCCTCAATAGCCACACTTCATTACATGAATAACTGTTAGTGGGAAATTCTTACAAGGAAAACTTCTATTCACCCCTCAATGCCCCTTTCCATTATTTCTCAGTTTGACAAGTCATGCCAAGTCTTGTCATTGATTTATTTGTTTTTGTTCCTATTAAGTTTTTTTAAATATAAGTTTTCTGTGATTATCAAATAAAAAATAGGTTTTTCCTGTCTCTCCATACGCATTATCCCATGTTTTTGAAAGGAGCTAGCACTTGGCCCTTGCATTTTCTTACCTTTGATTCCAGCATAAAAGGAAGAGTAATCTCTCTTATGAAAGGAGCAGTCTGGGTAGAGTGACTACCGCAGACATACGGGAATGGTGGGGACTGTGGAAAACAGTAGTATTGAGCAATTGCTGCTGTGTGGAGGCGTGAGTGAAATCAACACTATTTCATCAAGAAAAAAACAGGGACAAAGGTGAAAAGCCAAAATGAAGGTTTTAGAATGTGTCTGATCTGTTCGTCACTCGCTACTCCACAAATCAAGTATAGTTTCAGACTCAATTTGACACCTTTGCTGCCTATGCCTGGCCTAACTTTCAAAGTTTATGAACAATATTCTTCCCTTTTACTACTTCATAAGTGGCATTGTGTAGCAAAGGGAGAGAGAGAGACAGAGAGAGAGAGAGAGAGAGAGAGAGAGAGACAGAGAGACAGAGAGACAGAGAGACAGAGAGACAGAGAGACAGAGAGACAGAGACAGAGAGACAGAGACAGAGACAGAGACAGACAGACAGAGACAGACAGAGAAAGAGAGAGACTGACAGATTTGGAAACAGTGCACTTCATTTGAGTCCCCACTGGCTCTTATCAATCACGGAATTGGTTTGAACGTCTCTGCCTTCCCCCACTTTCCATACAGAAGAGCAGAGGAAACTTTATTTGGCTTTCTACTTGTGACGCATGTTCTCAATGACCAAGACCCTCAAGCTTTCCCCCTCCATTTCCTTCTATAATTTTTTTGGGGGGCGTCTATATTTTAGTCCATCAACCTGCTGAAAGCATTGATCCACAGCAGTATTAAACACCTCTTTACACCAGAGTCACTTGAAGGACTCCTTGAGACAGAGAGCTGAGGAGTGCCTGTAACATTCCTGTGTCAGTTGACCTGAGGTGGCTCCAAAGATCTGTACTAAGCTTGCAGAGGCTAATGATCTAGACACCACACGTGGAGGAGGAGACATGGCTTCTACTCAGGGCTATGTGCAGCTTATGGGTAGATCTCCAGAGCTAGCAAGGTGAATACCACTCCGTTGACTGTATTCATGCCATTCACTTTGGCTTCCTCATCAAACCAACGTATTGATCATCTGTCCATGTCAGTTGAGAAGTTGTGGCTGATCCATAGATGCCCTTGCTGAGAACTGTCATATCTCAAATACATGGAGAATCAAGGAACTTAAAAACTCCTTCTTTCTGGCCATGATCATATAACTCAATGTAAGCATTTTATAAATGGAGGAGACACGACAGTCATTACGCCCTTCACTTTCCATTTTTATTTCACTTTTTTTCAAGATTCTCTGCGTACAAAGCAAGACCCTCCAGCTTCCTATATTATAATCAAAGCAAATACGACCATTGGATAAATACCTTCTGAGCAACTGATCCACCAGTATGAGACCTTAAATCCTCCCATGTCTAAACTCCAGCATGTTCTTCTAAAGGGCTGGAAACCACAATAACAAATATGAACTGGTTTCTAAGATATAAGAGATGGATTAAAATGCTGGAGATGATATCAGCTCAAACTCAGAATATGCTGAACACTGAGTGGGCCAAAATGTTCTGTGAGTCCATTCCCATAATTTGCATCTTTTTCTTGTCACTACTTCTACATGCCTAGGGACCATGACAAGAAAGAAATAGAAAATATACCTTCTTGAGATTTCTGTGTCTGCTTTTGAACAGTAGAATATTTTCTTTGTAGGACTGGAGAGGATACATATGTGGTATTTAAAAACTTTATTGATGAGTTACACTAATTTTCAACTCCAGAATATGTAAAAATCTTTAAAGTGTAAAAAAAAAAAAACCCTAACTTTTATAATATTATATTACAAACCTTTGCCCCAAGAGGTCAAGTTTTCCTTTGTTTAACTCACTGGGGGTATTGGCACCCCCTTCTGACTCCCTCCATGATTAGAGAGGATTTCATCTGTCATGACAATAATTGAGCAGCTACAACAAGGATTTGCCCAGCGTCCGTTATATGCTGAGTCTTGATTTTGGTGCCATAGGTCTATTATCCAAACAAGGGCGTTTTACCATCTGGCCATGAGAAGTTTCTGGGTTTGTGTGCACTGTGGCAGATACAAACTAGCAAAGAATGTAGTTGTAGACCATGACAATCACTACAAAACAAATTATACAAGAAAAGGAAAACATAACCATAGCCATGAGGGGAGGGCTGTTCACATGGGGATCAAAGGGTGTCATTTGATCTGTCTGAGACAGAGACAGAGATGGAAACACATGGGCAGAGGGCAGCAAGTGCAATGGTCCTGGGGTGGCATGGTCCCGGGGTGGAACTGGGCCCACCATTTTTTAAAAGCCTCAAGAGGAGCAGTATGGATGAAGCAGGAAAGGAAAGGATGTTGGTGTGGTCTTCTACCTCGCTTTGTGATACTGTGATAAACACCAGGACCAAATGCAACTTAGGGAAGAAAGGATTTATTTCAGCTTACACTTCCAGGTCACAGTTCTTCCCTGAGGAATGTCAGGGCAGGCACTGAAACAGAAACTGTGGGGAATAATGACAGCAAGGATCACACCTGTCCTGACATGATACAATCCTGAAAATATGTGAGTTCCAATAACAGTTATCCCCAGTTAAAGCACTTAGAAAATGTGACTCCTTCTTAAGAGAAAGACTGTCAAGATGTGTCAGCCTTTAGATTATTCAGATATTAGAAGTATCAAAGGTTGTAAAACAGCCATTTTAAGTATCTTCCATAAGGTAAAGCTAAGAGCTTTTAAAAATAAGTGAGAATACACGTACTTTTCAATGATTATCAAGTGTAAGTCAGCTCTGCACAAAAACTTCACATATGTAAAATGTATTACTTATTTTTAATAAAAAGTATTTTGAAATTAAAATTTAATTACATCATTCCCCCCTTCCCTTTCTTCTTTCTGACTCTTTCCATGCACCTCCTTAACTATAGGCAGAATTACACACACACACACACACACACACACACACACACACACACACACAATTACATACTGACAGAATCTTCATGTAGTCCAAACCTGATCAGTATTCCTGTTTTCCTTCCTGTTTTCACTTCCTCCTATTAGTTGCTTCTGCCCATTTGGCTCCCTTTTTCTACGTGTGTTCAATTTACCCACTATCACTATGTCTTTTATTTCAGTCACCATCCATTCTTAATTCTATTGTCTTCAAGACTTTACATTTAAAAATCTATACAAACCTGTCTCATCGGGGTGGCCATTGGAACTCTTTCTTGCTAAGTGCAATGACAGTCTTTAGTCCACATCACACACCCACACTGTTCTGTGAGTGTGTCTGTGGGTTGCAATGCTAATGAGAGAAGATGTTCATCTTTCCATGCCTGTTGGGGCACTGTGGCAAAAGAAAGGGAATGAAACTGTTTTAGATGCCCATAAACAGAAGAGTGGATACTAAAAATATGTGTGTGTAGGTGTATAGATATACCATGAGAGTTTGCTTAATTACTTAGAAAAATGAAATTATAAATTGCTTTTAAAAAATGGTTGGACCTAGAAAGGAGGATACGAGATGATCTAGTCTGCTCATATGCAGACTCAGTGTGTGTGTGTGTGTGTGTGAGTGTGTGTGTGTGTGTGTGTGTGTGTGTGTGTGAGTGAGTGTGTGTGAGTGTGTGTGTGTGTGTGTGTGTGTGTGTGTGTGTGTGTGTGTGTGTGTGTGTGGAGAATAGAACTAGGTAGAGACAGTGAGAGGAAAACCAAGAGGTGTTGATGAAAGCCTGGGTAAGGAACAACACAACTCCAAATGGCAGGAAAGAGAAGAAGCGAGTGGGAGGAGAGAGAGGACTGAAACAGATTGGAGGGAGGAAGCAGACACATGGGAGGCAGGGAGGGCGCTCCAGGACGAAAGGGCAAGGGAAACATTGAGAGCAATTTTTATTTCTAAAAGTGCCACAGTTAAACATTATTTGTAAGCTACTAAAAGTAAAAATAACTTAGCAAATACTTGCTCCCTTATTTTCTAAATAAAGTTCTCTTTGAGGGAAAACTCTTTTGTCATATTTCTAATTTCTCATAAGCACACCATGACCAAGGCAATTCTTATGAAGGAAAACATTTAATAGGGGCTGGCTTACAGTTTCAGAGGTTTGGTCCAGTATCATCATGGTGGGAAGCATGGAAGCAAGTAGGCAGACATGATGCTGGGGAAGGGGCTGAGAATTCTATATGTTGATCTCAAGATGGCATAAAAAGACTGCACCACACTGGGCATAGTTTGAGCATAAGAGACCTCAACACCTTTACCTGCAGTGACACACTTCTTCCAACAAGGCCACCAGAGATTTGTACCTGCCCATTAGGCTTCCCTCTTAGCACCGGCTCCTGTCGATCATCCTCTCCTGACTCTCCTGACTACGTGCTATTGATGTCACAGATGATTCTCTCCCGACTACATGCTATTGACATCACCAGTAGCTCTATGTCTTCTCAGCTCCATTTGAGCATTCCCATTTAGACACCTTGAAGTTAACAGCACCAAATCCACAACCCTTGAGTCTCCTCCTCTGTTCTAGAACAGGGGCTGACGAGAGTGAAGGCATTGTCATCGCTCTGGTGCCCAGGAACTGTTAGCACGGCTCTGCCCAGTGCCAATGATACACTTGCTTTTCTTCCTACGAATTTTAAAGCTCGGCTGCTTAAATTCGTCCCTGTCAGTCTTCTTCTGCCTCTGAGCTTTCCTAGTCTTACACACAGATTGTCTGTGTCCCCATACTGAGTGTTCCACCTCCGTTGTTTCTCCTCATAATTCAGAAAGCTCCTGGTAAGAGTGTTTCATAAGAGAAATACGATCATCTCTCACGCTTTTAGACCTCATAAATAGGGCTGGAGAGATGGCTCTATGGTTGATTTTTGTTCATGTAGACGACATGAGTTCAATTCCAAAATCACAGATGCCTCACAACTGCATGCATCTCTAACTCCAGGGCAGTTGACTCCCAGACTCCCACTCCTGACTCCTGGTCTCCATAGGCACCTGTACTTACATGTGCATCACCACCTCCCAAACACACACGCACACGCACACGCACGCGCACGTGCACGCGCGCACACACACACACACACACACACACACACACACACACATGGGGGTGGGGGAGGGAGAGGGAGAGGAAAGTAAAGTAAGATACTTATTGAAAATCATAAACAGCTGCACCTACATTGCAATAACCCCCAAGGCTACACTACTTCCCCCTGCCGGCTTCATCCAACCTACTTCTGGCCACTTCCTGCCTTACAGTTTAAACTCTAGCCAAGGTGTGTTACTCATAATTTCCAAATAACTCTACTGGCTTGACTTTACAGACATTTATATTTCCTATACCTGTTATCTGTAATTTCCCCCTTACCCCATCTCTACAAACAGCATCCCTTGTAACTGATGCTTGTTGAGCATCTGTGTGTGTCTCAGTTGTCCCTTAGTCTCCATGTCTTTTTGCATTTATCCCTTAGAAGTTCCTTGAGCCAGATACTATAGAGCTGCTGAAATCATCATGTTAATCGTCAAACACAAGGAAGCGGACGAGGTTAAATGATCACATGAGAAAATGGTGGATGCAAGATCCAAACCTTGGAATTTTAACCCCAAGTGCTTCATTGTGCCCGAAGAACTTCTAGTACAGACAGCAGTGTTTGAATACTGAACCCTGTCCTTTCTAAAGATTGATTAGAAGCCTCTGCTGGTCTTCCAGATCCACTTACACCTCTCTAATAATAGGAACTGTTTGGCAGGATAACTCTATTGATTTACAACCATAAATATAGTTCCTAAGATTCTCTTTTTTGAACTTTGTAACTAAATTATCTTGCAAAGTACTTCCCATAGTAATCGTTCTGTAAGTAGCTGTTTTGGTAGGTGTAAAGAGAGTTCTTCATGAGACTTCTGTCTTAGTTTTGGGTTTTAATGATGTGAAGAGACACCATGACCAAGGCAATTCTTATGAAGGAAAACATTTAATAGGTGCTGGCTTACAATTTCAGAGGTTTGGTCCAGTATCATCATGGTGGGAAGCATGGAAGCAAGTAGGCAGACATGATGCTGGGGAAGGGGCTGAGAATTCTATATGTTGATCTCAAGATGGCATAAGAAGACTGCACCACACTGGGCATAGTTTGAGCATAAGAGACCTCAACACCTTCACCTGCAGTGATACACTTCTTCCAACAAGGCCACACATACTCAAAGAAGGCCACAATTCCCAATAGTGCTACTTCCCATGGGCTAAGCATTCAAATACATGAGTCTATGGGGACCAGACTGACTTCCATGTTCTTACTACTATGGCCCATTAAGCCTCACTTAAAAAAAAATTCACTGCTTTCCTAATAAAAAAAATCCCCAAATCTACATTCCTCCAAAGAAAACCATACATTGCTTCCAACTTCTTAGGGTTTTATTGCTGTGAAGAGACACCATGACTCAGGCAATCTTAAAAGAAAGGCATGTAATTGGAGCTGACTTACAGTTCCAGAGGTTTATAGTCATAGCAGGAAACAGAGTGGCATTCAGGCAAACATGGCACTGGAGAAAGAGCTAAAAGTTCTACATCTTGATATGAACGTGGCAGGAGACTGTGTGCCACACACAGTGTAGTTTGAGCATAGGAGACATTAATGCCCACCCTACAGTGACATACTTTCTCCCACAAGGCCACAGCTATTCTAACAAAGCCACACCTCATGATTGTGTCACTCCCTATGGACCAAGCATTCAAATACATTAGTCTATGAGGGCCATACTTATTTGAATCACTACAACACCTGTGCTTAAATAACACAGCTCATTGCCATTCAAGTCTCTCATCAGTACTCAAGAGTATTATAGATTAAATGAAACTTGTACACTTCCCTTCTATTTCTTTCTTTCTCTCTCTCTCTCTCTCTCTCTCTCTCTCTCTCTCTCTCTCTCTCTCTCTCTCTCTCTCTCTCTCTTTTGGTTTTTCTTACTCTTAACCCTATGATTCATTTCTTGATTAATATATCAAAGTTTGTCCAATTAACCAAACCTAAAATCTAAGAATCATTCAATATTTGTCTCTCATGAAAAAATAACTGACTAATCAGCCACCAAACATTCTCAAATACACCTTTATGGGTCATTTACATCCTTCTTTTTCCTGTAAGCCCATGAGTCTGTTTTTTCCTTTCATTCCAGGAACATTTCATGATTATTTATGTACTTATTTTCTATCCCTCACTCACTGGGCTGCAAAATTCTTGAGAAAGAAATATTGGTTTATCTCTGAATCCCTACATCGATGCTCTTTTGAGTGATAACTTCAGGCATGGCTGTATTTCATAATCTGGTGACTATTAGTTCAAACTTTGTAGTTACCTAACAAGGCGATTTCTCTCTGCTTTTGATAAACATTGGAGTTGTTCAGAAACATTCTCTTCTCCCTTGCTGTGTGTTTTCTAAGGTTTGCACTTCCTACCCAGTTCAAAGTTATGTAGGCATGGCTTGACTTCAGTCAATGAAAGATGCAATTAGATAAAGTCTAGACAGACGTATGTGCCTGTGTATGAAAGCAGTGTATGTGCTCATTTTACTTCAGTGATGATGAGCATGGAAAGGTATGGGAATGACAATCTAGTCACATATAATATAAATTAGAAATAAACTCATGTCAAGTCAAGCCAATGGATTTTAGGAGTATCAATGAAATGTGACTTAGCCTGTCATACCTAGTATAATATCCTTAGTGATGGTATTGTTCCTTTTGGCATGAGAACTCCCCGTTTGTACCTTTTTCATCTCACAGATGTTTTTATCAAATCAATTAAAAGAAGTCTTGAATTGGATTCAACTTCCAATCTGGCAATATATAGTTTAAGAATCATATGTAGGAAATCATATGAAAATGTCAACCATATTGACTTAAGAATACTTCTGAGCTGTTATTATATGAGAAAGAAATGTGTGTAGGCTCATTGGTTCATGTAAGCCTTTACTGTCTGCTAACTTAAAACATATATGGAGAGGGTAAGGGCAGCAAAGATTTTATTAAGGTTGTCTGATTATTATAACTTCAAGTGGGAAGCATGATAACATAGCTACACCTGTTAAGCATTTAGAATTTATACCAATGGCAACAGTCTGCGTCCTAGGAAAGAACTACATAGGTGTAAATATTTCTCATCACCAGATCCTCCTTGCTAGAAATACATTAATCACAATTTCTGCTTCTCCACTACAAGGAACTAGCTATACAGATTATCCCAGAAGATTTAAATATGTTTTATTTCAATTTATTAATTTCAATTAAAATACAATTGTATAAAAATTCCCCACCCTGTTTCTCTGCCCCAACCTCTACCATCTCTCCCCTTGCTTCCTCTTGAATTCCTTTATCATCATTATCATACACAAATAAGAACATGCTTAGTTCATGATTTCTTGCATGTATATGATTTCAGAGATGCCCATTTTGTATTGGAAAATCAATGAGGAAGCTTATCACAGGGAAAAGAGTTTCCCCGCACTCTCAGCATTCCTTACTTGCCCATAGTCCTTTGTCTAAGGAGGGGTCTTGTGAGATTCCCCCCTTCCAAGTCAAAAGTCTAGTGGCGTGCTTCTTCCGGTCTTGGTTAGGCAGCCAATTTGTTATGGTGCTACTGGGTGATTCGTCCTTGTGATTTCTATGGATGTAACCTCACAGCAATCTTCCCGGCCCCCAGGCTCATGCATTCTCTCCCCGTCAGCTCTTCCGTGCTCCCTGAGCCTTAAGTGCGGGAATTGTGCTGTAGGAGAATCAGGTAGGGTTGGGTCCCTAGTAACCAGTTGCTGTCTGGATTTTTGATCAGTTGTCGTTTTTTTTTAATGATGTCTGTTGCAAAGAGAAACTTCTTGGATGATGGATGAGAGCCACACTTATCTGTGGGTCTAAGGATAATTATTTTTAATGGAGGTAAGAATTATGCTGGTTTAGAAAAGTCAGGGCAGTGGGTTCTCCTCGTTAGAAGCTCCTGGCAATGGGCAGGTCCAGCACCAGGCCTGACTTTCTAACTGTTACCAGGCTTTTCGTCCAGTCAGACATCTGTTGGTGACCATCAAGTTCCATTCTCAGACTATTAGAGACATCTGGCCTTGGTGAGCACTGCTGTGGTTCACAGGCATCACAGCCAGGTAGGGCATATGGGTTGCCATCCTTGACAGCTGTCATAGCACCTTCTGGTACTACAAAAACGTGACTCAGAGAGAGGGATATATATATATATATATATATATATATATATATATATATATATATATAGAGAGAGAGAGAGAGAGAGAGAGAGAGAGGGAGGGAGGGAGGGAGGGGGAGAGAGAGAGAGAGAGGGAGAGAGAGAGAGATCCCAGTATTTTCAGGCAGTACAAAATATTATTGTGAATTCACTTTGCACCTTTTTGGGTTCTATTCATGTGCAAGCTACTTTCTAAAGTCCCCTTTGTATTTCATTTCCAGTCTTACATTCCCGCTATGACTCTGCTTCTTTTCTTCGTGTAACATTTCTTTGCCGAAGTAGTTTTCTCGGAACAATAATCAAACAGGAAGCAACTTAAAGGGAGGACATGTTTGTTCCGTGTTATAATTTAAGGGGATGCAGCCCACCACGGGAAGAGAGACACAGTGCCATCAAGGTAAGGTGACTGGTCACCCATTGCCTGCTATCAGGAAACAGAAAATGATGCTAGGCAGTGGTGGGGCACACCTTTTATCCCACCACTCAAGAGGCAAAGGCAGGCAGAGTTCTGAGTTTGAGGCTAGCATGGTCTACAGAGCAAATTGCAGTACAGTCAGGGCTAGATAGAGAAACTGTGGAGAGAGAGAGAGAGAGAGAGAGAGAGAGAGAGAGAGAGAGAGAGAGAGAGACAGAGAGAGAGAGAGAGAGAGAAAGGGAGGGAGGGAGGGAGGGAGGGAGGGAGGGAGGGAGGGAGGGAGGGAGGGAGGGAGGGAGGGAGGGAGGGAGGGGAAGAAAACAGAGATAAAAGAAAGACAAAGAAAGAAAAGGTCAAACAGCAGTGTCCAGCCTGCCTTCTTCATTTTATTCAGGCTAGGACCAAGCCCAGAGAACAGTATCACCACATCCAGAGAGGATCTTCCCACCTCACGGACCTAATCTCACAAACATCTCACAGCCATTATAAACCTTCACACTTGCCCTTTGCCCTCACTCACAGAAGCTGGGACAGCTTTTCCACTCCGTAAAAATAGGCCATGCTTGACTAAGACAAAACATCATGATCAAGAGACCAGTTGAGGAGAAAAGGTTTATCGCCTTATACTTCCACACTGCTGTTCATCACCAAAGGAAATCAGGACTGGAACCCAACCAGGTCAGGAAGCAGGAGCTGATGCAGAGGCCATGGAGGGATGTTCTTTACTGGCTTGCTTCCCCTGGTTTGCTCAGCTTGCTCTCTTATAGAACCCAAGACTACCAGCCCAGGGATGCCACCACCCACAATGGGTCCTCCCACCTTAATAACTAATTGAGAAAATGCCTCACAGTTGGATCTCACGGAGGCATTTCTTCAAGGGAGGCTCCTTTCTCCGTGATAACTCCAGCTTGTGTCAAGTTGACAAACAAAGCCAGCCAGGACAGTGCTTGTGGTTGTGCTTCCATTCAAATGACCGATTCTTTTAAATGGTGCTCTTGTTGGGTGTGCAGAGCATACCCACCCTATCACCACCTCCTCCATCAAGTCTTCTCTGGTTTCCCCTAACAAAATGTTCCATCTTCCATAGTAACACATCATATCCTGATGACCTGCCCTCTTCTGAATCTTCCTTTCCCTACACCAGCCACAGAACTTCTGGCAGACACTCTGTTTTATTTGTTGTTATGCCCCGGGTTGCTCAGAGCCTAATTCATCATCAAAGTATAACATATTTAAGTCTCACTAAACACTATGAAACTGTATGAAGTTCCATCACTCATGTTAACTTCGGAGAAATTTAAAAGGTCTTCTTCAAAATAGTTGGACACCAATTGTACGCCAAGAAGGGAATCCATAATTCAAAGACTTTATTCTTTCTCTATGGGAACCAGTTGGAGAGGAAGAAAACTTCCTGGGTCCTAAAGCAGCCAAAGCTATAATGTGGAGGAAAGGAGAATTACCTCGACTTTGCCCTTACAGAAGCCAGCAGCCTTTATCCCTCATTGGAAGGCACCAGGGGCTCTAATTCATGACGAAATAATGTAAATTTTTGAAATATTCTCAGGATGGAGAAACTCTTTTCAGCCATGTATAAACTGGACTTTCATCCTCAGAGGGTTTCTTTGGGTCCAACTCTAAGCTTTGAGAACCACATCACATCGAAGGCTGGCTGGGGTACCTGAAGCCCCAGTATGCCCCTGGGTAACATGCAGGCTTGTGGCCATATGGTGTCCCCAGAGCCCGCTGTCCTCTGATCTATGCCAGAGTAGGCATATGCTAGGATATTTCAGGACCCTGAGGGAAGAGTCAAACTGTCTTAGGGCCAGTGTGAGGTGAAGCTCTCGTTTCTCTTTTTTACAGCAGGAGTGGAGACAGACACAGAGAAAAGGAGAAGAGAGTGTGATTGTTATCAGTCCTAAAGCACAAACAGTCAGGTTAGGACGTGCAAGACAAAACTTATGGGATCCCTGGAGAAAACCGTTCTATTTATTTTAAATAATAAACTTAAAATGCTTTTTTTTTTAAATGAAAAAGGAATCCTCTATCTTTAGCTTTCAGCCACTAGGCTTCTTGAAGGTCTTGGTTTTTACAAACCTTGGAAAAACAAATATCTAGAATGTACTTTATTTGGTGATGTCTTTTCTCGTGTGCTGCTTGTTTGATGGAAATTTAAGTCAGGGGAAGGAGACACTAGGAGGACTGAGTCGTTACTTCTGGAGTCTGCCGTGATGAAAGGCCCCGGACTTCCTTCAGCCTTCCTCATTGGGCTCCATATTGAGTGAGTGACCATTCGGTTCAAATATCTTGAGGACCTTTGTGATCTGAATAAGGGACAAAGGAGCCCAGTCAGAGAGGTTGTCCTTCCCAACAAATGTTCTACCGGACACATTTCGAGAAAGCTGGGAGTAAACCCAGGCTCGGGTAGGCTTTCGGACGGATAGGCAGACAGAACTTATGCCCCAAGTCTGAGTGCCAGGAACAGCTTATAACGAAACCCTTTTTGTTGAGAACAAACAAGCGTGGAAACAGCGAATCACTGGGAAACAGAACTACACCGAGGGGCATCGGAAAACAAGGAGCTGTGTGTTCAGTCTCCCTCCTGAATAAGGAAGAGACACATTCAAAACGGCACAACACACAAGTTGATCTTACTCCTAGTTAGAAGCTGCCTAATTCTAGAAACCTCCCTTCTCAGTTTCAAAAGAGATGGCGACGTTTGCTAACGTGCGCTGGTTGTGACCAAACACTGATCATTGTTCAGCATCACTGACAAAGCTTCTGGTGTCTCTTAAACTCATTTTCACAAAACCCAAGGATAATCTTTCCTTTCTTTGAGTGAAAAAAACAAAACAAAACAAAACCACTCTTAGATTTCATTTTGGTATAGAGAAATGTTATGTAAATCAAGTATTTGCCATATTTGAAATGTTGGCCATTCTTTAAAAATAATACACATGTATATTTTGTTAATTGAAAAAAAAACAACTAAACTTTCCTGGTGAATGGATATAAAGGTAGTTTCTTTTTCATATGATAGTCACATATCACACATATGCAAAACTCAAGTTTTGTAGGCTTGTTTGTAGGCTTTGTTAACCAACTGCTTCTTGCGGGGAAATAATTAGGGTTTTACTCAAATCTTTCTAAGGCATAAAGCAAAATAAGGATGAAGAAAAGAGCTATACACTAGAGGACTTGCCTAGTATGCACAGGCATATCCATAACACCACAAAAAGTTTTTAAAATATCACAAAAACGATTTTTAAATAGTTAGATTTCATTTTGTCTAGATATAAAGGCTCATGCCTGTGATTCGACCATTCAGGACACTACAGGGTCATTGCCACGAGTCGGAGGCCAGTTTGGTCTACAAAATGAGTTACCTAGCCATCTAGGCTGCAGCGTGAGATCTTGTCTCAAAAAACTAGCAAATCAAGTGTGTGTGTGTGTGTGTGTGTGTGTGTGTGTGTGTGGTTGTTGTTTGCACACATGTGCGAGTGTTTAAAAGAACAAAGAGAGCAAATAATAAAAATAAGCAGTTTCCTATTTCCAGACATGGAAAAGATATTGTATGAGTTGTGAACAGTCACAAAAACATAAATAAACATACAGAGTCCAAGAAGCAGTTATCTTTATAAATAAATCTGCTTAGATTCAACATTGCCGCTGACAGTCCTTGGTCAATGTTAAGACCGCGCCACCTTCTGGTCATAATGTGTATGACAAGTGCTCATGTTTACAGACTAGCATTTCTGCTTTATGTAAAACTTATATTGAAGGAAAACAACAAACACGCGACTTGTGCAGTTTCTTCTCCCTGGGGAATGCAGTGCGATGAGAACACAATCCCTAAATGTACTCCAGTGGCTATTGTTCTTGAAAATCCAAGTTTGCTTTTGAGCTCGCTCTTCTGTAATGGTTCACGACAGACCATAAACAGCCAGACAGGGCTGCGAATTTAAGAGCAAGAGGGTTTGGTTGTCTGTCTTTTCCCTAGTTGTTATTCTCTGAACTTCTTAGAGCCTGCGAAATCCTGCTTCAACAAGAGGAGTCAGGCCTCTGCCAGTCAGGGGAGGCAGATGGGGGCTGTGCCATGCCTCTCCAAAGCTACACAATAAAAAACACACAGGCTAATTTCTGAACAACTGTTACCACATTACTGTGGCCAAATGATGACTCTGGGAATTATATTCTGCTTACATTCCTCCATAGTTAGAGTTAGATCGATGATGTCGCTGTGGCCTTCAACGTCCTGGCTATAAATGAAAGGCGAAAATGGAATAGTTTTGATACCAAGCTGGACACCCCAGCTATGGAAGTTTTGGAGATCCTATGACCTGCAATTCCATAATACTTCTTTCATAGTTTGCATTTGAAAAGATAATCACAGAGGAAAGGCCTGTTCCCATGTGTGTAGCTTTGGGATGTGTATATCTTAATCAAAAATGTATCAGAAGCCCTGAAATCTTATACGCATGAATATGTATGAAGACGCAAGTGCGTTGATGGAGTCAGTAAACTTACTTCAGTGTTCTTCAACTTTCTCAGCAGAGATTGTTTAAGATTTCTGGGGCACACAGCCTGGTAACCTGTCTGCTGCCCATGTCTGTGTGCCAGCACTACCCTGTACCTACGCATGTCCAGCCCTAAAACAAAACTGAATGTAGACACCAATGCCCACACAGCACTGCGGTTTTGCTGTAGCCATCAAGAGCTTTTCCTTAACATTCTATTTCACTTTGACCCTGTTGGCCAAAATTCATTTCTCTAATATTAAATTGGCTTCTGAATCTATGACTTAAGGAATAGGGGAGTGGTTAGGGGGAAAGAAAGATACAGGCTAAATTAGAAATACAAAGTCTTTCTCTGCAAAGTCGTCGGCTTTCATTGGCGTTGAGGTTTGCTCTATATAAAATTTGATTATGAAGAATAATGATTTCAAAGGGAAGTTTCAAGAGTACCCAAGAGCCACCAAGATGGCTCTGTGTGTGAAGGTGTCTGGAACTCAGATGGTGGGAGGAGATGGCTGACTCTTTCAAGGTCTCCTCAGACTTCCACACACTCACACACTAAACAAACAAACAAACAAAATGTGAAAACAGTACCCCGAATTTTAATTACTCATCTGGTGAGGTTCTTCTCTGAGGGACAGACAGGAGCGCTTTCTACCTGACAAATGAGCAAGACCCAAATGGACTGAGATGTGAACACATGGGGTAAATTAGAACCACTTAAAAACCAGGTCAAAACCAACTGCAACGCAGACGCCTAGGAAAGGATTCTCCACTAGAGAATCAGGATTACCGATGACAAGGAACAGTCTTCCTTAGTCTTCAGCAAACCTCCACGAGATCAAGATGATGCAAATCTATCAACAAACAGGGACAGGAAAATAATTTCCTAAAGTTAGAAAGTGATAAATGATAAAAATCATTTGTTAACCATCATAAAAACTGGCTTAGGGATAAGTCCTTGCCAGCCCTACAAGAAAGAGACAACGGTTTGCACATCTGCAACACAGGAAGGTGGACTTGAAGAAACTTGGTAACTCTCCCCTTAGCCATCCCCAAAGCTCCAGCATGGGGTATTCTTCTCATCTCTTGTGTGCTTCTGGAGATCAGTAGGGTTTTCTAACCCGTGGGTCATGTGAAAGCTTGTGAAGAAAAGTTAGGATAACCCAGAATGAGGTATATTCCACAAAATTTTGCTTATGCTGAAAACTGCAAAGTCAGTATCACAAAATGCAAACAAAAACCTAAAACCTGTCCCAGGTTTTAAAGGACCAAAGAGACCTGATGGTCAAGCTCAGCTCAGGACCAGGGGATTTCTTCCTTAAGAAATCCAGTTAATTGGTAAAATCTGTCCCAATCTTAGCCTCCTGTTCTTGATAACTATGTGATGAATGCGTAAAATTACCATTTTTATAAAATACCAACTAAAGTATTAGGAAATAGATGGGCAACATCTTTCTAATTAACTAAAATAAAAAGAGCCCAAGAAAAAGCAGGCGTGAGGGGAATTATGTTTGAGAGAATTCTTCAGCTGTGTCTTGCAATCTTTCTTCAAGTCTAAGATTTTTCAAAGGAAAAGTCAAGCAACCAGTGATGGAAGAGCCTTTCTTCTTCTTGATTGCAGGTAACTAACACTATGACAATCAGAAACCCATCCTAATTCAAAATGTATATTATTTTAGTCTCACACAAACCAAACTGCAGAGAGTGGAGTGAAATCTGAGAGGATGTCTGTCCTTTGGAAGTACCCTTTACACACCCAACTGCAACAGCTCTCTCTCTCTCTCTCTCTCTCTCTCTCTCTCTCTCTCTCTCTCTCTCTCTCTCTCTCTCTCTCGCTCTCTCTCTCTCTCCTCTCTTCTCTCTCCTCCTTCCCAGTGTTTGGCTCCTATTTCCTTCAAAACCCTTTTGATGTCCCATTTGCAACCAGACAGTGAGTCAGACTTGGTTCCCAGCCTAAGACACACACACACACACACACACACACACACACACACACACAAGCTAACTCTAGTAGAGTCTATTTAAATGTGATCAAAATGGAAAACATTAAGGAGTCTGGGAGAGGGAATAAAATCATACCCTGGAGGCACAAGTTTGGAAATTGAAGATGCTAAAGGGGTAATGGATGTGTAGTTTGTGCTGAGATTTTGAGATTTCCCCCAAACCTGTTATTATCTATGTGCTTCATCCAAGGGATTGGAGAGAATTGTACAGCATGCAGGGTCTGGACCTAACCCTGTGCCCCACTATAAATCTGAATCCCATTTGTTGGTAGTAGGGAGCCCTTGCAGGTTCCACACATGACAGGATACTTTCCGGTGTCTATATTAAGACATTTATTGCACCTTCCCTCCTGGTTCTTCTACACATTTATTGACTGTCTCCTTATCAAATGGTTGTTTAAGGTCTGTGGCTATGCTAGTGCATCACATATGAAAAAAAGGTACGATATCAGCTCTTACAGGATCTCTGGGATCTCTGTGGATGTTTTAATGTTCCTAGAACACAAATGGGTTATCTTTAAATCCCTGTATACCTTCTATTTGATCTACATTTGATGTATGTGTGCCTGTGTGTCTGTATGTGTGCATGTATGTATGTGAATATGTGTATATGTGTTTCTGTGTGCACATGTGTGTGTGCACATGTGAACATTTGTGTGGAGATCTGTATGAATGTATGAGTGTGCGTGTGTGTGTATATAGGTGTGTGTGCATGTGCAAGCACGCACACTTGCATCTGCTTCCTGAAACTCCTAGACTTTCTGTCTTTATTAAGCTGATAGGACAAGCAGGGCAACATGTGATTTCCTTACCCAGCCTTGAAGCAGCTGATTTAAATTATACTGAATGCATGTACTCGATGCTAGCAGGTAATGTTGAGAGTATAGGATTTCCTTAAGGCATCTTTTTAGTCCATTGATTTAACAATATTCCTGTCACTTAGCATATATAACATAAAGTAATTGTTTCATTTATATAATTTTAAAATATGATTAGCCATTATTTTAATTATTTTTCACAATGTAGTATAATCATTTATAATTTCCTTCTTGGTACACTACTAATTATGTTAACAGCCTCTAGTTTTAAGTACTGTAGCACTCTGTTTTATGGTGTGTGAAAGCTAGCAATGTTCAAGACATAATTTTCTCTGTATGAATTCCCATATTGTCATTATTTTCGAAGTATAATTTTATTGCAAGGGAGAGCAGAGGGGGAAATTACTCAGTTAAGTTTAGATTTTTTCAACCAAAGATATTGTGTGTGTGTGCGTGTGTGTGTGTGTGTGTGTGTGTGCATGTGCGTGTGCGTGTGTGTGTGTGTGTGTGTGTGTGTGTGTGTGTAAAATATTATCCTGGAAAGCACAGTACATGTGCAGAGCTGAGAATGCAGACGGTGCCTGAGAGAGATATGGGTTGCGTGGTCAGGAAAAAAACACAGGTTTCTCTATTGGATGGCATACTTATGTGATGTTTGTTTGCTTGTTTGAAGCAGAGTTGGGGATTTATTTAAAACAGGATGCTCCAGAAAGCAGAGGAGCACACGCACTCAAGAAAATAGATGTGGACATCTCGAAGAAGTTCTAGTTCATTCCAAGATGTTTTAGTGTCTGTACATTTTCACCTTGCATTTGAATCCTTGTTCTATTTTACAGCTAAGCCGATCAGGCACCTGTGGCTCTGTTTCCTTGTATATGAAATGCACAGAAGACTGGGCTATCCTTGGCCCTTTATCCTCTTGTTTGTTGGCACAGATCTAGAAGAACAATGAGCATTAGAGGGCTGCACTTTCTGCCACTGACAATCTGGATGTTTTCTCTGTCCTTTGGCCAGAACTAATGGCCAGAACCTTCTGGTCTTGAAATTTGGTTTCATATTTAGGTGCTATATATCACTTTCAAGTGATTTTTGATAGCATCAATTTTTTGTCTTAAACTGTAGACAAACGAAATGATAATAGCCATGGACTTGTTAAATACGCCATGATCCTTAAGAGCCCTGTTTTTGTCTCTGTCATTTCCGTCAGATGCCTTATTAGCAAAAGGAGATGTTTTTAGTTGGACCTCTCTGAATTTCTCTTCTTTGTCCATTGTGCATTCCCATGTATACACAGGAACAATGGGTTGGCTAAAGAGTAACGATCATGAGAAAGAAGTATGGGAAAGTATGGGAAAGAGTACCTCATTGCTGCCTCCACAGTGGCAGATGGTGGGCGCAGGGCACACGTCTCCCTTGCTCTGGCTGCAGGTTATTTCCCAGGCTCAGAGGGAAGGGTCTCCTTGAGTTCTCATGCAGAGCACAGAGGATCTTGGCATTTTGCCCTTGCCAATTTAATGTGTACAAGAGCCTGGTCTATTTGGCGCTTTACTGTGTTATAGATGCCATAAGCCAACTTGAGTCTTCCCAAGTAGCTTGCCATGCTCACTAACCTCTGGTGAATCTAGGACTGTACAAGGGTCATAGCATAGCTCACAGTTCCTCATACTTTCAAGCAAGCAAAGGCAAGTGTTGTTCACGGTCCAAGATGAAAGTCTGACAACCAATATCTGGTGTAGTACCAAAAGCTCAGGCCCTTCTCTGGTCCTCTCTTTCCTTCTGTGTGGACTCAGGAAAGTTGCCTGGCCTCTCTGAACTGTGACGGGTATCATTCGTCATCATCATATGAAAATGGCAAAACCAACGTCAACATCAAGATCATCCTTTCCTGGCTTCTTTCGATAGGTTTCAGTTAATAATTTCCCATGGTTTTAATGTTTTATCAGATAAAACTCTCTTAGCTATGCACCTTAGTGATCTATGTTTAAACAAGATGAGACTGAGTATCTTTGCTTAATCTTAAAAAAAAAAGAGCGACATTCTTATAAACCACTACAGTTTACACCATTGATTTTTCCAGGTAAATTCTTTTCTTGGGATAACAGGAATGGAGCAGACATTTGTCCCGCTATAAAGGACTTTCTCAGAGGAGGACTGCAAAATATCAGTCCTAGAGGAAAACACTTTAAGTTGTTTCCCCAATCACACATCTTATTTTCTCTTGAATAAACATGCATTTTGCATATTTGAGGCTTTTGTATTTTTTCCAGTACGGATGTTGAGAGTAAGGTGTCAGAACCTCCGTTCCTGCCTGGGACGAGTTCTCCACCTGTTAGGTAAAGCACTTCATGGTCTATAGTATCATGTCACATGTTATAGCATGTCGGGCCACGCCCACTAATATATTTCAATGAGTTCCTGCAGTGAGGCCGTATCTGAGGGCAGAGGATGAGTTTAATGTCTTGATGTCTATTCCAGTTGAATGATTTTCCAGTGAATAACACGAGTGACATGACTCTGTGACCTTTGAAGGCCATCTCAAGGTCCGTGTGTTAACACAAAAGAAATAACAAGATAAAACCATTGTTCTGCAATAGTTGCTATTTGTGCAAGTGACTACTGAGACTAAGATTTCTGCTCTTTTAAAAGATAGTTACTCCTTAATGACAAAATAAAAAACAAAACAAAACAGCAACAACAGAAAAAAAAAAAAACACCAAAAAAGAGCCTGAACTCCTATTCCCAACAGGAAGGGTATGTATATATATACATACCCTTCCTGTTGGGAATAGGAGTTCAGGCTGGAATGCAGGCTGAGTGTCAGAGACCTGAAGCCACTGCCACCACCACAGGCAGGCTCTGAAGCAGGGACGCAAGCCTTCCAAGTGTCTGCCGAAACTGGACCTGTTTCCAAGCTGTTTAACTTGTGATTATTTCTCTTGTTGCCTTTTCTTTGAAAATTAATTTCAGATGTGAAATGGCCACGTTTAAATAATTCATTAAAAAAATAAATCCAGAGGAACGTGGCAAAGGTAGAGAGAAACCCGACGCAGTACAAAGCAGGGGTCGAGCCCGTTGTAGCTGTTGGAGAGTTTTTCTTACTCCAAAGAGCTTAATTAGGGACGTCTGCCTATGTGGCCCTGGGTTGGTTTTGTTCTTTCAAGTTTGATGTTGACCTAACACTTCGTACGTATGGTAAAACACACGGAGAAGTAGCTTCCTTACAGTTCATGAAAACATTTGTAAATGCTGTTATTTGGCATAGGTAAATGCTGTTACTTGGCATAGAAAAAAAGAAAAAAGAAAGAAAAAGACAAAGAAAAGCAATGCCTCTAACCAAGGGAAATTCATACATTTCTAATTGCATTTTTTAATAGTATAGGGGAGTGGTTCAGCTTTACCCATTATGCAAACCAGTCAGACAACATTGTTAAATGTAAGCAACTAAATGCCCAGAAGAACCTTAACTATAAAACCAAGTGCTTCGGCAACTTTTCCAGAATCTTCCAGCCTGACAATTAATTGAACTAACTCTAGGAGGTTTATGGCTTCTGGCACTGTTGCGTGCTTACAGAGGCATTTTAAATGTTACATTCTTAAACCTTCTCGATCAATTAGTTTGTGATAGGAGCCGATCTTCAGGTCTAAAATTACTTTTTTTGTGCTGATGTATCATTTTCAGTAATAAGCATCTTTTTAAAGAACTAATTAGTACCTACTTGCCCTAGAGAAAGTGTGCCATATTGATTAGATGTTCCCCCTCACGCTGTGAGAAAACTGCACTACCTTCTTCGTCTCCTCTCTCAAATTTGGGTGGGTATCTAGAATAGTGTAGGAAAAAAGGGGGGGTGGGATTCGACCCAGTTGTTGGGAGTGTAAGGGTCTGTCTTCTAATAAACCATCTATACACTCTGCCATTTTATAACCAAAGCTCCCCAAACATGCACCACCTCGATTTTAAGCATGCCCGTCTTAATTTCCCTTTCAGGAAAACTGTGGGGTTTCTCTTTCTGCACAATACAAATATGTTTCTGTCTAAAGCTCTGTTATTGAAAAATGTAGTCTTTAAAGTTACTGTTCAAAATTATCCATCTGGCTGAATAAATGCTATCCTGTCTTGTTTTGTTTTCCCAAGTCTCTGATGGGGAGATGTTTGTTGTTTAATTGCTGCTAAGGATCACAGATGATGGTTTATAGGTTTAGGCAAATTGTGGACAGCACTTTGTTCACAAACACAAGAGCATGACGGTACTTCATAATTATCCTACGGAGCTCAATTGGCCCTTAACAGCACCTGCCCAAGCAGCTTCGGGGAGCCTTGTTCCAACACAAAGGCTTCTTCTTGTTAATTAACCTGTATGTGCTCGTTACAAACGAAACCTATTTGTTTCCAGTTAATATATTTGCTGCTACTTGAAATATTCATTATTTTTAAGCTTGTTAAGTGAAGGGTGGAGGAAGAGAGTCATTTAGGTGGCTTCCATTCCTGGGCACTGGGCTTTAAGAGATCGGCAAATAGACTAGCACATCAGTTGGATTGCTGTGTGCTCAGTGGGCCCCTAAATCTGTGTAAGAGTGATGAGAATCCATCTCTCCACCGTGAAGACAAAACAGGGGCAATTGAGAAGCAAGGCATCCCTGACAAATCCATGGCTTTTCATTCGGAAGATCCTACAGAGCAATTAGTGCGAAGCCTGATTGCATTTTCTCAGTCTGCCTGTTTATGTACACATGTGCAGAAAAGACTGGATACGCGCAAGATGTTTTGACTTTCTTTACAGTTGGTCTCACTCACGTGAAATCATGTGTTTACTCTTAGTGGCATATTAAACAAAAGTCATTTGAGAGTTATAAGTGACTAGAGATATCATATGTCGAGAGGGTAGTAATTGAAAATCAAATTGAAATAGTAACTATGCCTTATTAGCATGCTTTATATAAAACCCAGATATAAAGTAGCTAATGTCGAAAGGCTGTCAAAATTATCACTCAAAAGTCTACATTCATAGAATCCACATTTTTCTATTACTCTTTTTAAAAAATATTTTTTATTCTTAAGTTTTTGACAATTTGAAATTGTTCTTATATGTTGGATATCTTATATGTTAGGAATTTTCCTGCAACCCGTATTTTTCAAAGTAAGAAATAAATGATTTTACAAATTATCTTAAAAGATCAAGACACTTCACAAATAGAAAAAAAAGACACTTTTGTTTTTATTAATATGAAGTACTAGAGGGGTATAGCTTTATGTTTCATTGTTCAGAATATTCTTCATGCTTTCTTGCATCCAAAAGTTGTGCATATGTGACTGTAAGTAGGTATGCTTAACTGCATACAGAGGGTTCAAAATACACTCAAATATTGATGGACTAACATTCCCACAGCCACCAATCAATTACTTTGATTCTTGTGTTTTAAAATTGGTCTGATAATGTATTCTAGAATAGGTCAATACTGCCTTCTGCATAGAGTAATATGTCTAATTTGTTTCTATTCATCATGATCATGTAGTTAAGAACGATATGCTTTAAAACGCCAACTTGTCACTGAAGAAAAAGAATAATATGGAAAATTAACAAAAAATTATAAAATGGCTATGGGGGCATCATGTTGGCAAAAAGAGAACATATTCTTTTGGATATGTAAAACTTGGAACATTTTATTTCATTTATATTTTTTAAATACTCATTTTTAATGTGTGTGTATGTGCCTGTGTATGTGCCTCTGGTGTGTATGTGCACCTGTGTGTGTGTGCCTGTGCCTGGGTGTGTGCCCGTGTATGTGTTTATACGTATGACTGTAAGTATGCCTGTGTTTCTTGTGTATGTGTTCCTATGTGTGTTTGTATGTGTACCTATATGTATTTTTATGTGTTCCTGCGTGTGTGCCTGTGCATCTGTTTGTGTGTGTGCCTGTGCATCTGTTTTTGTGTGTGCCTGTGTGTGTGTGTCTTTGTGTATTTGTATGTGTGCCTGTGTGTGTTCGTGTGTGTGCCTGTGCGTGTTTGCCTGTGTTTGTATGTGTGCCTGTGTATAGTTGTATGAGTTCCTCTGTGTGTGTGTGTGTGTGTGTGTGTGTGTGTGTGTGTGTGTGTGTACAAAAGAGGCATCAAATCCTCTGGATCTGAGGGTACAGATGGTTCTCTGCCACCTAGAGTGGGTGTTAGGAGACAAACTCTGTTCTTCTGGAAGAGCGGCAAGCACTCTTAAGCACTGAGTCACTTCTCTCATTTCTGTTAATGTGGTTCTTCAGCACATCTATACAGCCAAAACAAAAGAAACCAGGGCCATGTCTCCATGCCCAACCTATTTAAAGAGGCACAGCTCTAGAGGAAACTGCTATGATTCATGTTGTCTGCCATCTCTTACCTTCTGTGTTCTTCCTTAGCAGCACCAGGTGTTCACTGGAGAACTGCAGGTAAAATGTCTAGAAATCCTGTAAGACATCTATAATCACTGTGTTATCACTACTGTGGTTATCACCACTCAAGGACCTTTAACATAAAAAGAACCAAGCATAGGGAACATGGAGGTCTACCCTCCTGCCTCTTCCTTTAAGAGCCCTACCCTTAATGAGTCAAACTCACTATGTAACCTGCTAAATGTGCTGAGTCATGAATTTGTAATGACAAGCAATCTTTGTTTCCCAACTGAATGCTCTCATTTTGTCTTATTTTTATTGAGTTGTAGAAGAAAAGGAGAAAGACTGGCAAATTGTGCTTCACTCCTGGCACACATCCACATGAGGTAAAGTTTTAACTCACTTAGAACCTCTACAAAACGGTCATTTAGAAATGTATTGCTATATCTTTAAAGATTTCTTTGATACAGGGAAAGTTATTTAAAATCCATTAGGACTTACCATTTACCTGAACTGTTTTGTTACCCCCTCGCCGTGTCACTCTGAGTAGTAGACCATAGGCTGCCCTGGAAGACTGTGTGCAACTGCGATTACTCATATAGTAAGTGTTGTAAGATTACTGTCTCTGCATATGTATTATCACCTATTCACGGCAGTAAACTATCTACACCTAGCCCTCATGTAAATCTGATGATCACATAGCATTAGTAAGAAGAAAGCTATAATGCTCAAGTTATATTCCTATCACTGATCCAGGCTTAATTGAATACTCTTAGCTTCTACTTTCTTGTACATAAACACACACACACACACACACACACACACACACACACACACACACACACACACACACACACCTAACAGAGGAAGCATTTATCAAGACAGGCAGTGTTTTACTGCCTAGGGAGATAACACTAAAGGTTGTAGTATAGAAAATGACCACAGGGGGAGCTCAGCTTGATCCAGACTCCTGGAGATTAGATCATAGTCCCATGGTAAAGCACGGAGCAAGAACAAAACCTGAGAGATGGAAACACCTTAGGCAAACTCTCAGGTTTTTGGAATCACATTTCCTTTACTCACACAATTAAGTTTGAACAACACTTTGAACATAAGGAGCATTATCATCAAATTATTGGTGTCTTAGCAGCCATACCACTGCAATTAATCTATTCTTATAGGCCACTCAGGCGTGAAGACTGGAAACTTTCTGTTTTTATAGGCAATTTGATTTTCAGCTGGAATATTTTATGACCTATCTCCTTCACCATGAAGGGCAGTGAGAACACTTCCCTCCCTCATGCTGCTGCTGTTTAAATACCAAGTTCACAATGGTCTTCTCCCACACAGCCATTCACTAATGCATGCACACATTCAGTCAGCAACCTGGATTAAACACCTACTACGTGTCCTGTATGCACTAAGCTATGAGCGGCTTGGGCAATTCAGAGGGACTTGCTTATCATTCCTGTCATCAGTGGCTATGGTGATACTGACGGGCTTAGGCAATCGTCCAAATCACCAGCCCAATGGATAGCAGATAACGGTGCTAAGAATAAGAGACAGCAGAGAGCAGTAAGTAACCAGAAAGTAGCCCTGACTGAGCTCTTTCACCCTGCAGAAGTGGACATGGTCTCCTGATGGTAACTGGGGAGATTAAAACCGCCTTGTAGCAAACTTCTAAAAGGTAGGGTTATTTAAGAATATCACACTGGTTTTTAAATAGGACGGTGGTGCTTAAACACCACTATCTGCTATTCAGAGAAATGAACCACCAGGGCCTAGTCATCAAGAGCAAAGGCTAGACCCAGGCCTACAAGTTCACTTACTGCTCAGCTGGCGTAAGTTCTTTCATCTGGAAAGAACACGGCAAGCCCCATATCTCATGCCCTCTTTAAGGGTGCTGTGAGGGTTTATAAATGATTCTATGTTTAATGCCTAGAATGAAGATCACCACGTTGCCCACTGTAATAGGAAGAGATTTATTGCAGGGTCAATCAACATTGTAGAAGACATTGGATTAAATGTACCTTTAATTGAGCAATGTCAAACACCCTTCAGTAGGACAAAGGATTTTTTTTCGGTTGTTTCATTTATTTATATTTCAAATGTTATCCCGCTTCCTGGTTTCTCCTCCGCAAATTCCCAGTCTCATCCCCCGTCCCAAGGACAAAGGATTTTAGTAGTCTATAAAACAAATTGCAATTTGCTATTTAACTACATTTTGACATATATTATTATAAAAATTTGGTGACAATGATGTTGATGTGTTTTAAATGTGTTTGTTTGGATGTTGTATATTTTCTGAGTATATCAGCAACAAAAGACTTGTTCCCACACCCCATATTTATGACTGTAAAGGAATAAAAAATTCTGATACATTAATAAGGTAAAATATCTTACATTTTTTCTTGATTTTCATGCTAGAGTATTCTAGACCCTCTTCCAAATAAGTCCACTTTGTGCCTTTCCAACTCTGTGTAAAACATATCAAAAAATATATTGTATTTGTTTATGTTACAGAACCAGATAAAATTCCTTATATACACATTAGTGACAATAGATGTATAACTTGAAAAGATGGGTGGTGAATAATCAGACACATTAATTTGATAGGATTTGACTGTCAGCACTTGTGCTGAGTATTGAGATATCTGAGAGTTCCCTGAAGTAAATACCTTGATGGAAGGATCACAATGGAATTTAGAGATTAAATACAAAAGATTATGTTAATGTGGACTAAGTGGGAACATGAGAAAATATCAAAGTTGAAGTTTTAGTTGGAAAAATGAATTTGAAATGATCTCTTATGCATATGCAACTTTTTAATTCATACTCTCTGAGGTACATTTACACTCACATTTAGAAGTCTAATTAGTCATAAAAAGGGAAGCCTTCCTAATGATGGCACCCCGCTCTTAGGGTCCCCATTATAGATTCTGAAAACAAATTCATTAATATCTTAATCTACACGATGCCATTTTTTCTGTACTTAAACACTTCAGCTTCCAGATATAAGCTGTACTTACTTATCTGCATTTTACCTCAAAGTTAGAGTCCCAGAGATTCTGTGTCTTTCAGAATCAAAGTCCTGACATTTTTTTTTCCTGCAAAATAGAACATTCAAAAAGAGAAGTAGCCACAGTGCTTTGGAATGTGTGTCTTTCTCTAATTTGTGATGTTTCTTGCAAAAGCAATCGGGCATTTGGGGAAAGAGCCATCAGAAACATTATTCCTAAGGTTTTCCTTTCAGTCTGTTGCCAGGAGACTGCTTCTTATTCCTTGAGGCAACTCAACAATCAGGTTATGGAGACAGCCATGTATCTGTTTGGCTGTCTTACGGTTGGCTTAACTTTACCATATACTTTGCTGCTGAAGGTTCATTTCCCTCAATTTGTTAAGTGGCTAATTATAGAGGTTCACAAAAGCACTGACACAAGGGGGGGAGGTGGCTGGCTTCTAGCAGCTGCCTCAGGAGACCTGTACAAGCGTCATCTGAAGGAACAGAACACAAATTAAACAGTGTCCGGACTAGGCTGCCCATGGTAGGGTATAATGAAAGCGGAGTTTTTGCAAGGATATAAACCTAGCTGTAAATGTGACTTTTCTTTTTTATTTCTCTCATTTCCAATAACAACTAGATCCTAAAAAGAGTCGCGCCTTTAAGTTTTTGTTGGAAAAATTCATTTTAAACCCAAATTGACTGTCACAAATGAGTAAGAAAGAGCATAATCTATAGATATGCTGGGATTTAGAATTTAATGTTTCTTTCTGTGATCCATTAAAAAAATACCTGAAAAGTAAAAAATAAAATAAAATAAAATAAACTGGAATTGTTTCCTGAATAATTATACATTCTAAGTAAAGTTTTCAGATAAAAGTGATAAAAAATATGAATATGAGATTAAGTACATGTGTTAAGAATCCATGTTTTCTTCAGGTAGCAATTAGGTGTCCTATATTAAGTCAGTTCCATAAATTCTAAGCACCAGCCTTTCTAACGTTTGAAAAGCATAAACAACAAAGAAAACTTCCCAGGTCAGAGCGAGCTAATGGAACAGGCTGGAAATGGCTGCATTGTTTCTGTCTCATCAAAGCATCTCTATGCATAGTAGTCACATCATTATGTAAGACATTTGCAAATATGTATAATGCTTTTGCCTATGGGAAAACTCTCTGCTCTAATGTATTCCTGAAAGATGAATGAACATTTCTTTGGGTACGATAAAAAGATTCAGAGGGCTGGATACAGCTATGATATTAAAACCACCAGCTCATCACTTAATTTTTTTTTTAATGTCAACTGCTAACATTGCAGGTCTATGTTTTACTTTTACTTTGTCTTTTTTTTTCTCTGCAAATTCACCACTTCTCCTCCGGTCCCCATTCTGATTCAAGTTCAGCGCTGTCCTATTTGCTTGAGGCTGCCCGCTTTGATACTTCAGCAGGGATCCTACGAAGTCAGAAGTATTCTTTGGCTTCAGATCTCTGATCTGAGTTTCTGCTTGATCTCTGGATTTTTTTTCCCTTGCCTCTGAAACAGTTGCTAAATTTCGCCATCAGCAGAACCCACCCCGTTGTGTTGTTTACCTGTTGAACTTAGTATCAGGGCAAGATCCATGTTCCTTAGGACCAATGTTATGCTCAGACAGAAACTGTAAAGCAGCCTAGAGTTTTCATTGGAGTTTTGAAAGCTGGCAGACAAAGGTGGCTGGGAGGACAGCTCAGCTGTGTAAGCATGGGCAACTGAACTTGACCCTCAGAATTCGTGTTAAAAAAAAAAAGTGGAGTGTCCTGAAAACAGTCTCAGAGCTAGAGAGGTGGAGACAGTTAGATCCCTGGGACTCACCAGGCTAGCCTACACGGGGAATGTATGTCTCCAAGTCTCACGCTGTGCCAGTGAGAGACTGTCTCACAAAACAAGGTTGACGGCTCATGAAGAACAACACCTGCAGTTGTCCTTTGGCCTCTCTGTTCATGTGAGAAAGCACACATGTACGTACACATACATGCACATGCACACACACACACACACACACACACGCACACGTAGCTAGTAGAGGGGTACTAATGGATATATTGAAGCAGTAGTCACAGATTTAGCACAGTAAAAGACACTGAAATATGTTGGCAGAGATGTGGTTGCAACACAGATAAGCCAAATTGTCCCATAATGTCTGAGAGAAGTCTGAGGAAATATGAAGCCTCTACTGCATACAAAGCCAGACAGACATTTTGGAACTAGAAGACATCCACAGTCACTGAATATATTATCTTCCAGGAAGACTAAAGGAGCTTGTTTTGGTTGGGTTTTGGGGAGACAGGGGTGGAATGCATGTTTATGTATGTGTGTGTGTTTGTTTATGTGTGTGCATGGGTGCATGTATGTGTAATGTGTATATATGTATGCATGCATGTACATATGCATGTATGTTTGTATGTGTTTGTATGTGTGTTCATGCATGCATGTATGTGGGATATATGTGCGTGTGTGCGTGCGTGTGTATGTGTGTGTGTGTGTGTGTGTGTGTGTGTGTGTGTGTGTGTGTGTGTTGTGGCTTCCTTTGTTTTGTTTTGCTTTGAGAAAAATTGAGCAAGGTGTGGCCCTCACAGCCTCATTCGTACCCCTCACCAACAGCATGGAATCACCAGGCATTTGTGAAAATACCTCACCATGTAAACTGCACAATACTCACTCAAGCAAAGAAATCCACAGTAGACAAAGCAGAACCATAAGAAACCTCAAAATAATATCTTTTCAGAGTTAAGATATTATACCTATGAAACACCAAGAGGAAATGGTGAGAAAAACAGAGAGCAACTGTGTTAGAACAATCTAGCTGGTGAGTGGGAAAGAGAAGCTGAGAGGGACTGCTGTCTAGAAAGTGCTTTGTTACGAGAGAGAACCTCAAAAACATAGCCAGCAATGACTGGACCTTGAAGTAAGAAAGCATTTAGGTGCCTCTTAAGGAAGACAAGGAAGAGGAGGTGGAGGCGGAGGGGAGGGGGATGAGACAAGCCTTTAGAGAATTCTCCTGAACAAAGAGGATATTCTGACTTTTATAGGTTTGGTGGACCTGAGCTTCCTCCCCAGTCCTTGTTGCCTGAAGAGATCTGTGTGCTCTCAGTCTGGGACACTGGTTCTTTGTCTCAGGAACAAACCCCAGAGAGTCAACTGCTTGATTTCAGTTCCAAGGGGTGGCAGGAGAGGCTAAAGGATCAATAATTACAATTAATTTTGTAATTAACAATTACAAAAATAATAATGCAATACAATAGGAAGGTAGATGGGACACATAAATCTGCTAAATTGTATCCAAAAAAAGACAAAACAGCCAATGAGTGAGAAACAGATTAATCAAAGAGTCAAAGATTGCTCACATTTTGTTTTCTATCTGTGCTTTGAGTTTTACACAATGTGTTTGGATCATATTCGCCACCCCTCCCCTGACTCTCCCCAGCCTCACATTCCCTCTGAACTCACCTTGTTTGGTATCCTTTTTAAAAATCCTTCAAGACCAATTTGTGTTGTGCAAATGTTCTTGGAAGTGTCATCTTCCACTGGTAAACTTACTAGAGGCTGCATTCTTAAAGAAAACTGTCTTTCCTTCTCCTAGTAGCTAATAACTGCCAATAACTCCACACTGTGGGGTGGAATTTGTGTGCCCAAATTCCCTCTCCATTCTGGAATCTGGTCTGGTTCGGGCTCGCACAGGTGTTGTACATGCTGTCCCAACCACTGTGTTCATATATGCAGCTTCTCTGTTGCATCCAGACCTTTCTTGTAGTCATCCATGGCCTCGAGTTTTTATACTTTTTGAATCTCTTCTTCTTCAGTGATTCTATAATGACACTTATGAAGGGTTGTAATGTGTGTGCGTTCTCTTAAAGGCTGAGAGTTCTGTAGTCTCTTATTCTGCTCATCTTGACCAGCTGTGGGCTACTGTGTCAAGGACCACCTTCTGCAAAGAGAAGCTTCTAAGATGTGAGATTCACTGATCTCTGGTGAAGCAGCTCTTAAATCCAGTCAGAAAGTGTCTGTTTGCTCTTATGATGTTCACGCTGGTGTGTACCAGTGGACTTATCTTACCATGAATGTCATGATTGTAGATTTTGTGGTTCACATGTGGATATGATTTATAATTAATTTTCTCCTCAGAAAGTGTTCATTGTATTAAAAAAAAAAACAGGAGAACTGAAACCTACAGGTTTCTATGAGCTAGATTTCTCTCAAGTATGTGACATCTTCAGTCTTACTGTCTAGTTCAGTTCTGGATGGTAACCAAGAGCTATAGCAATAGCCTGTGGTGTTTAGAGGTGGTCTGTGAGATATCACCATCCAACAAACCTTTGAAAAGTAACACATCTCTGGCACTGGGCCTTTTATCATTTATCCTCTTATGTCTAATATGACATTATTGCCCTGTTATAAGGTAACATCAATTTAATTCTTTTTATAGATTTGTGTGTATACATACACATATTCATGTATGTATATACATATATACATGAAGACTTCTACAGTGGTAGGTCCCATATGCCTTTTCCCAAATGGTTTTAGTGCTATTTATCCCTCTTCACCTTCTCTCCTCTCCTACCCTCCACACATGCATGCCGTTTAGCCTTTCCTGCTCCATAATTCCCTCTTAACCAACCTTAAAAGCTATTATCTATAGTTCCTTAGTAATTTCCTGATCTCTGTGGGCATTCCAAGTGAAACACACACACACACACACACACACACACACACACCCCTAGAGATTCAAGCTAACATCCCAAGATGAGAGAAAACACGTGACATTTGCCTTAAAGAAATAACGAAAGAGCAACACAGAGAAAGCCTTCATAGCTGAAGAACTTTTGTGTTCACACTGTAAAATACTGCAATACCCAGCATAAATACTGGGGCAGAAAAAGGTCAAACTAGAATGCAATCACGTTATTACAAATTTTCAGAACATTGAGGAAATACTTCTGAAATACTTCAAGAAAAATAAAAGAAAAAGAAAGTAAGGAAAGAGATAAAGAGAAAAAATAAGACAGACCATCTCATATCAAAAAATCAGGACCAGAACAGTATCACATTTCTCAAAACAGCACTGGAAACTGAAAAGTTGAAAAACTGTTTTTAACTAAAGAAAAATGACCATGTGGCCTAATTTTATGTTATTGATATTCTCAACTGGAATTGAGGGTGGAAGGAGTATTTATTTAAATATAACAGGACTCTCAAAATGCAATTACATTAGTTTTATGGATAATGCAAATTATAATCCTTAAAAAGTGAGGGCTAAAAAAAATGAGGGATAAATCACTTACAGAAACATAAGACGTGGAGATGATGCTGTTACAGTCAGAAAGACGTTGGGCTTATGTTGTTTTATTTTGTTTTAGAGAGGGGATATATCCATTTATCTCTGTTGATTTTAAAACAGCTGTTAGTAGGACCTATTTTACTCTCAAAAAATAATCAAGGTTTTAAAAGATAAATATTCAATTTCCTATTTTATGATATTTAAGACTCTTACATTTTCTCCATTTTTGGTTCAGTGTGAAAAATGTAATTAAACCGGTATATCAGATTATATATGTTCTGAAATGTATCAGAACGCATACGCAACTATCTTGAGGCTATGAAATAATTATGTTGTGTAGACCTCTCATTAACAAATGCAATTTTCCTCTGAGTAAAGACAGTAATTAAGTGGAGTAAGAACATGTGAGACTATGTCTTTAGAGCTCAGACTCTATGCCCACCACTTCATACTTGTAAATATTCACTTCTTTATTTAAACTCTGAAAAAAGATACTGAAGAAAAAAAATACCTAAACGCATACTTTTTTTTCCAAACATAATTTGGAGGATGGAGAGATGTCTCAATGGTACTGCTTTTACATAGGACATGAGTTCAGTTCCTAGCACCCATGTCAGGTAACTCATCCCACCTATAACTCCAGCTTTAGTGGATAGGACATCTCTAGCCTTCCACAGGCACCTGTACTTATATGCACATCTTCACATGAGACACATATATACAGAGATTTAAACATAAAATAAATCTTTAGTGGGGTTCAGTGGCATACGCTGTTATTCCAGCACTTGGGTGGCACAGGCAGGCTGTTCTCTGAGTCTGAGTCCAGCCTGGTCTACAAAGTGAGTTCCAGGACAGCCAGGGTTACACAGAGAAACCCTGTCTCAAACCCAACAAATAAATAAACAAACAAACAAGCAAATCAATCTTTTAAAAATGATAGTCTACACAGAACCTTAATAGTTCAGGGATTTGATGCATACAGTCGTCCTGGGCACTGGGCTTAGTATTTTTCCATCCAAACAGGACAGTTCCATTTATCAGTTCTACAACATTTGATTAGTTTCCACACCTACAAACATTTTTGCTAATTTTGTTATATTCCCCAATATGGGGTCTAGCTAAGCCCTTCTTGGAACTATACTCATAAACTTAGTTGGGTAGCCTTCTTTTCCAGAAACATTGGAGGAAATAATGTATATATTTAAAATATTAGTGTCCATCTTAACATTTAAGGCAACAGACATTACTACAGAAAAAAAGATAGTATGTCTATCCCAGTCATGGCTTGAGTCTTCAGGGTCGTCCAGTGATACAGCTCAGCTTCCAACTACTAGAAGATGAAAGAGAACTTTGGGAACCTAGGCCATGTCTCTCTACCTAGGTTTCTCTGCTTCCCAACCACTAATAATGTAAGCATCTTGGCTCTACCTTGAATGCTCTGCCTTGCTACTCTGACATGCCAAACAACTATGGGCTGAAACCATGAACCCAGATAAATATTTTCTCCTTTACATTGGTTGTCTCCGAGATGGTGTTACAGCACTGGAAAAGTGACTAATCCAAACTGTAAACAATGTGTCCAAGACTTCACAAGGTTGCTACAAGAAGCCTGGGATATGAGACTATTTTTTCCTGTAATTAAATGTAGCCACCAAGAAGCAGTAAAATGAGAGAAAGAAGAACGCCTGGACTGGCACAATAGAATTCTAGCTGGTAGCCATTGTTTGGGGCTATTATAAGAGAGTCCATGCTCATGTTTTATAACCAAATGGTAGGCTTGTTCTGGTAAGTTCTTTTATAAAGATGAAAAGACCACTGACTGTGGACTTATCAGCATCTATAAAATGGGAAGCCGCTCTTTTATCATTTTCTTTGCGATCTTAGAGTTCAAAATATATAGTTTGTTTTCTGTCTTATTTATCTTTCTTTTCTCTCTCCTTTTTTCCCCCCATGAAACAAGAGATGATTAAAGAACTGAAGTTTCTGGTGAATGAAACAGCCAGACCACTTTTCATGACAAAGTTGGTAATTAGAAGGCCAATTTAATGGTGAATCAGGCAGAAATATTCAAACCATGACAAATGACTTTAATAATGCAGCTTGCAATTCTTGAACAGAAATAAATTTCACTTCCTCAAACTCTCGCCTTCTGCTGCCTGCCTTGAAGATAGAACTGTCCAGGAGGTATTCTGGACCCTTTATTCCGTAACGCTTTTACTAGGTTTTAAGCGACCAAATAGCTTGCAAATGCAAAACATCACTCAACTTCTTATGATTTTTTTTTCCTGAAGGTATACCGTGTTCAGAATTCTGAGAAGTCAGGATTTATTTTTCTTCTGTTCTGCTTAGCCCTGCAATGGTGCTTTATTGTCGCCCCTCTGACTTGAGGTATTAAAGGGAGCTGCATTGGCCTCAAAATTGAAAGCTAATTTTGGTGTTTGTCATAAGTTTGTTAAAACCACATGCATTCCACAGTTTGAAAAATTTCATTATTCTGTCCATGCTGGGGCTTCGTAATTGGATAGTAAGGATGTTCAAAGACTAATTTAGTGAATTGCACAATATTTTAAATGGAATTATGCAGGTTTATGGGTCCTTAGGGGATTCGACTAGGAGCCTCTGGAGAAAATCTGTTTATCAGTAAATGATATTAGCAGGTCTCACCTAGCTTTTGTCTTCATTAAGTTGCTGCTCTCCCAATTGAGGGTCACATCTGAGGCCTGCTTTGATAATTTGTCATTATTGTCTTGTTTATTGGAGCATAAAGTTGATACAGGCTGGGCTGGGCTGCTTCTACATGATGTGCAAAGAAATTTTTTATTAACAATTCCACCAATGCTAAATCAAGATGGGATTTTTCAGGGTCTACGAAAAAGAATTATTTGCTACCTTCTCATCTCCTCCACAATTCCCTTAGTGTGTGTCATGCCCCCTCTGCTATGTAGCCACTCTCTACAGATAATTTTAAATACATTCTTATCAATAAAAATGAGGTAGAAATTTGAACTTTCTGTCTATAGTATTGACCTATAAAATGAAGATAAATTCATTTTCTCTTTAGTGTACCATGTCCGCATAATTACCATTCACAACATCTTAAGGCACTTAAAATATAAACATTGTTACAAAGCATACTCTTTTCAGCACAGTCAGGGATAGTTTTCGTGTTATTCTCTACCTAGACATAGAGGAAGTCTGTTAAGAGCTGGGGCATGACACTTCTGAAAGTAATACTGAGGACGGTTACATCTGTTCCCAACTGCTTATTATATGAGTTTTGATGGCTCCTTGTCTTTCCACGGCAATGTGGAATCTAAAACAGGAACACAGGGCAGCTAGACAATCTTCTGTGAAGCCTGTGGTATAATAATCTACATATTGCATGGCTCTTCTCTACAGAGAACTGCATATCATAGCCTTCTTGTTGCATGTTAGCCGGAGGGGTCTTCTACTCACTTTTAAGTTCAGATACATCTCCCTTTTGACTTCTTTCTCCATGTTTCCATGCTTCAATGTTCCATCCTCAATCCTTACTGCCCCATGGTGCAAAACAAAGAGTATTCTTCTTAGTGAGAATTGGGATAGGGATAGGGAGACTAAAATGTCAGCAGCAGATGTATACCATGCGTTTGTGGTACAGGTTTGATGAGAAAGAGCAAGGCCTCTCTACACCACCAAGGCGGGATTCAATTTCTCCTTTAGAGTCCACCTAGGATAGCATTTTTAGCCACATCAGTATGCCCAGCTCTTAAATTACTCTTGGTCATTCTTTCCTCCCATGGAGGTTAAGGTGGACAGAGGTTACTTGAAGACCTCACGGGACAGTGTCCATAGGCTTGGTCAAGACTTCAGAAGGGACATGACAGCCCTTCAAGTGTCTCGACAAGTGAAAACAGTGAGTTGTACTCTCTCCGGGGCGCGGGATGACGGCTCGGCGCTCCTTATGAAAGTTCTCAGGCCAGGAACTGAGGCAGCTCATTTTTTATATACTATTACCTAGCACATTCCAGCTCTCAGAGATTTATGGTTATTATTGCCTTCTACTTACCCACATAATCACCAGCCTTTCACTTTAAAATGGTTAAAAATTGTTTCATAGATTGCAGGTCATTAATGTAAATTAGACTATTTCTATATTTGATTTCTTAATTTTTAAAGGGAAAAGAATAGCTCTCATACACACAGACTCCCTCTCCCTCTTTTACTTGAAATTCTTAAATGGCCCTCTAGACGCCTCTTCCAATAATTCTTACCCTCCAAAGCCGGGATGTCTTTTAATTTCACTTTAAAATAGCTACATTGGGACCATAATATGATTAGAACTAATGAATATTGTGGAGAGAAGCAAAAAAAAATTTTATTTAAAATCTTTAAAAAGTATAAATACTTCATGTGCATAAGGACCTGTGGTTTATCAGCGCGCAGTCAAGGGCCCAGCTTGGATTCTGAGAATAAATCATGAGAGCCCATCAGACCTCACCTTGTACTTCTACACAGAGAGGTCACAGCTCCTGAGGATCCTTTACAGCACAGTAGGAAGCAACCATATGAAAATAACTTTCCGTCCCAATAAGAGTAACAGTAATGACAGTAGTAGTGGAAATTGTCCGCTGTACTACAACACACAAAGCTGCTTGTATTTTGAATCTAATACAGTCTTCCTTATCGTCATCTTCTGGAGCTCTGGACACAGGATTCCTTTCCACGATGCAATCAGATGAATAACCACTTTATTGACGAGTGTTCTACACTCATCTAGAAAGGGGTGCTTTCAGAAAATCTATTTATTCCCCACTAGTTTCTTGTTTTTAAACGAATAAATCAAATTTATTTTTAACCATCTGGAACTCACTAAGGAATCAAGTTTACTACCAGCTATCTGGAATTGACCTGCTACTCTGGAACTTAAAATGGTTTTATCAGAAAGAGCTGGAGGTAACGAACGTGGCCTTCTTTAGGAAAGGTTCTTCGGGATTAGCTGTCGGCCCCGAGACCAGTTTCACCTTTCTCCGACCTTTGTATGTCAGAGCTACTCTTCCATCCATACTTGCTGTGGAGGGCTTGCTCTTGCAACATGGGCTCAGCTCTGAGATCCTGGAAGAGAAAAGAGTTAACTCTATGTCTGCTTCCGCTGCCCATGGCCAACCATCTCAAGGCCAATTTTACATAAAGCCTTCTAATCCATGAGTTAAGTATTCAGATAGAGAAAACAAAATTCGTCTGAGAACCACGGGTTGCATCTTACGCTTTGCAGGGTTTTGACAGCTATCCCCAAGAAGAACCCTAAACACGCTGACTAGCCTAGATGTCAGGAACGGAAAGGCAATCTTGATTCTGTAATAATGAGCTCGTGCGTTTGCCACTGGCCCCATTTCCTCTACCATGGAAGGATAGGGTGCTTTTGCCCTAGTGTTTTCCGTGTGGCAAAGAGTACCTCAGATGTTCAGAGAGAAAAGGAACAGGTATTTGCCCCATGGCTCACAAGAGCAGGGCATGTCACAGCAGTTCAGCGGTGGAGGGCAGAGGAACCAGCATGACCCGCGCCCACCTCAGGAAGCGTCCAGCCTTGCAGGGGCCTCTGGTTTACAAAGAAGTTCACACATCAGCGCATCAGCTGAAGAAGCGCTTCCCTCCGGTTTCTTCTAATGTCTTTATTCTTAGTCTTTGCCTAGGAGTGAGCTTACTTAATTTTGCTAGGGAATTTTAAAAGCTAGGCACTTCTTTGGCCATCCTCAAATTTAGTGAGAACTGATGAACACACACAATACTTCTGGCTTTGAATGTTAAATATTCTGGGGAAAAAAGGCAATATATAGATAAACAGAACCGTGTCTTTTGTTACAACGTGAGTCTAAAGTTCTATTTCTTAACCTGTAAAACAGTCATATAGAAATTCTCTTCTGTGCAAGATGTATTTCTAATTTTCTTCTGTAGAAATGTCTCTGTGAGACATTCAAAACCTTAATATAATCCTCTTTGTTACATTTAATTTTTAAAAATTTTCGAGACTGTCATATATTTGTACTGTATTTATGTCATTTCCACTCCCCCCTCCTCTTCCATCTCCTACCATTTCCCCCACTCCCTCTCAAAGTCATGACCTCTTCTTTATTATTGCTAATATGTGCATGCAGGTATGCATGTATGTATGTATGCACACGCCCTACTGACTCAATTTAGTGTTGTTCATGTTTCAACAATGAGGTTGTCAAAAAACGAAAACAAAGACAGAAACAAACAAACAAACCAAAAAAACCCCACAAGGTGAGGACCTGCCAGTGTGGGTAAGAAGAATCTCCAGGGCCACACCAAAGAGCTTGTCCAAAGAGCTCCAAGCGACCAATTGACGCAGAGCAAGGAAAACACAGTTTTCTCCGAGTACAAGCACCCTGATAGATTATTTACTCCATCATTACAAGAATCCTGTTAATTAACTAGGACTAGAAACAGTTCTGGAAACAATATCATAATCTATTAGATATGGAAAACATTCAATTCAGCCATGAAATAAAAAATACAAATTCTTATAAAATTTCACTCAATTTGAAAACAAGTGTGAATTTTAAGACATTGTTTTGTTTATAATTTGCTTGCAGTTACTAATCAGATTCATTTTAAAAGGCCTGACTGTTGACATTTTCCTCTAAAAGAAGAGCAGCAAACCCTGTAATAGACTCTCTCTCTCTCTCTCTCTCTCTCTCTCTCTCTCTCTCTCTCTCTTTCTCTCTCTCTCTCTCTCTCTCTTCCCTTTACTCCCCCTGACATTTCTAATGTGTGCATACTCAGTATTTTCTCTCACGTGTACTGTTGCTCTATGTCAGGAGCCAGTAGTAGTGGAAGTAGAAAGACAGAAAACAGAGGAAGGGCAAGAATTAGAAAAATAGTTAATACTTTAAAAGAAGGTTCGGATATTAAAATATAACCACACATGTATCACCAAATAGTTTCCATCTTTTTATTGTCTTAACTCTGTAGCTTTCCAAGTTATTTATGTTAGCCTAAAAATGATAAGGGATACAGCTTCTACATGCTTCCTATGCCCAGATAATCAATAGTAACAATAATTCTAAGTGCATTTAGAGGGTCCACAGGGAAGCTTTTGTTAGCATAATCTAGAAAGAATGGGACATTCTGGAACTAAGAACAGCGCCCAGTATGGTGGAGTGGCCATGTGCTTCCTGGAGAGCATCCCTCTGTGCCATTCACAATGCCAAAACACGCTTTGTCAGCTGAAGCCCACGGTTTTATAACCATCATATTGTCCACGCGCCCTTCCCCTGAAAGCTCACTGGGCAAGCTTCAGGAGGCCCAGGGCAGGAAAGGGCACTCAAGACTCACTCACCTTTGAATTTCTGTATAGCCAGCAGATGTTTCCAATCCACCATTTTGCCTCATGGTGCCTTTCAAAGTGAAATTGTCTTCTGTCTGTCAATACCTTCCCGGCAGCATTTCTATTTTTATAGGCACTTCTCTTGCTACCCTACACAAATTATATATACATACATATATACAGTGTGCACAAATATATTGAAGCTCTGAGCCATCATGTAGAAAAACAGCCATTTTGATTTATTTAAGCCAAACTTTCACAAACATTTCACATCATTTTTGGCGATGGGACCCTTAGCATGCTGGGTGACTAGTTTTCAGAGTCCTAAATTATACGTCTGTCTATCTGTCTATGTAGCTGAAAGTTTATAAAGCTGACACCTGAGTAGGAGCCCAGTGAAATGATATTGACACAGTGAAGTCAGTGATTCAGCCGTCATACATGCTAACCCCACTTACTGTCCCATTTACCATTTGTTCAAAAGCAGCCAACTGAAACACTGGTTTTCCTAATATCACCGCCGAGAAAAGTTAGTACAAAATTAGCAATACAAGTTTAGCTTTTATTTTGCTGTGTCCTGTGGTTCAGTACCAAGAGAAACACCAGCATATTTTCTCAGGCCATTCACCTCTTAGACAGGACAAGGGAATCTTTTAAATCATCTTTTCCAATATCCAAATTGCCACAACCTAAAGTATTCCTCGTACTTTTATAGTTAGGGAAAGATAGTTTCAAGGTTGTCTAGTTGGCTACGTTGTCATCATGTATTCTATTCCAAGTTGAAGTCAGTCTTAAAGCCTCTTGGGGGCACGAGGTTACAGGTAGCACTAGAGAAATCACAGTTGTTAAACTAGTGGGTTTTTTTCTCCTTGAACGGAAGAAATTCACACCTGCTCCATCCAGAAGTCTGCCAATGGATGTGTTAATACCTGGCCATCTCTCCTAGCCTGTAAAATCAGCCGTCCTTGAATCCCCCAGAATCCTGAGCACTGTCTCTCAGTCAATAGATCCCCTCCTTATGGGTATTACAAACCCTTCCTCCCCAGGCTCAGACCCCTAAGCACTGTTTCTCAAACCGTAGAAACCATTCTCTTGAAAAAATGGTCACAGATGATGCTTTGCGAAATAAATGTACTTTGCAAAGAATTTTCTCTGCAGTCACGATTAAAGCTCCATTGTGATAACTGTCACATGCTCCATTGTGGTAACTGTCACATGGAAACTTTTCCCGGAGGATGCTTTCTCATTAATTTATTTATTCACTTTACATCCTGAGCACAGCCCCCTCCCTCCTCCCAGTCTCCCCTTCACATAACCCCTCCCCCAACCCCTACCCTTCTCCTCAGAGAAATGGAAGCCTGCACTGGGTACCAACCCACTCTGGTATATCAAGTCCTTTCCCCAATGTTTTATCTTGATTACACGTGTAAAGAAAACTAAACTGCTTGGTCAGATTCTGGAAGTTTGGACCCTGCATCTGCTAAGTCCTATCAACCTGAGTTTCATTTTAACATTTCCTGGATCTTTTCCCTGCCTGCCATGACCCTTGCACATACTTTGATCACATAAAAATGCAAGTAACTCCAAATCAACAGGACTAAATATTATTCCTATGACCATTTATGTCTCTTTACCTAGGAAGACTCATCTAGTGAATGATTTCTAAATAGCCACACCATTCACGGACCATGCACCAAACAGTACAAGTGAGGTTATCAGAAATTTTAGAGACTTTCAACCCTTTATTACACTGAAAAGCTGGCCAGAACATGACTTTTATATTCTGTGAGCCTGAATTTTGTGGGTTTTTTTTTCAAGGCTACCTTGGTTTGAGAAATTGAACAATTCATCACAGCATGGCCTGCAGCGGATTTAGTGTATGCAAGTGATTACTTTGTCTCTTCCCCAAGCAGTGTTGATACAATTGGGTACCAGAGGCCACAGAAAGAGAAGGTCACTTATAACACAAAGTCTCTGGGGAGCAGCTAATGAGCTATTGACCCTTCCCCACTGTAGCTTGATATGTCATATCTGATTCTGGTTTCTTGAGATGTAATTTCTAAGTGATGATATTTTAAGTCTATGCGAGATGTGTTGTTCTACCAAAAAAAAAAAAAAAAAAGATTAGGTCTAGAATTATTCCCAACATGAATGGCAGATGCCAGTTGATTTAACTGGAGATAATTTCACTATTTCCAGCTATCCCCACAGGAAAGAGAAAATAGACTATTGACAACAGTGGTTAAATTAATAACCAAGTATAAATTATAGTTTCATCCTGTACTTAACTGCCTTCCATCCCTTCCCTCCCCTTGCTCATTTGCATGAGGTCACAGAAACCAAGTCAACATTGTTCAGTCTATCACTTGGGTCTATTATTTAAGGCAAATTTTATAGCTCTCTTGCCAACCAACTAATGATTTTTATTGCACTGCTATCAAAAATTCTGTGAACGATAAAAACACCATTTCAGGTGAAATGCTAGATTCAGTCAGTGATTCATAGACTGAAGAGGACCAAAGCCAGTCATCCTAAAATGGATGGGCCAACTTATCTTGTCACTTAATTTAAAATGTTGTTTTTTTGTCCCTTGTTAACTTAGTTTATAACTATATACTCCAAAAAGAAAGAGTGAAGTTGGTAGGCATATTTGAATTACATTCAAATCGAGGTCTTGCCCAGGTCGATCTTCCCCCTAAGGGCAGAGGAGAAAACAATGGACACTCTGGGAGGCTTGAAGAATCCAGAGAAGCAACAGGACATTTCCCTTGGCTCCACTGTGTGCTACTAACTATGAAGTTGGCTGGGGAGGGCTCTTTGCTCTGAGATGGTGTAGGTGGTAGGGAGAAGAAACAATACAAGACAAAGACCAGGAAGGGAAGAAGAAGGGCCCTACAGTCCAAAAATACCACCAGCACTTTGTTGCTCTCACAGAACAGCAGAGTCCACGAAACAAGTGATTTTTCTCATGCTCACACTGAAACATGGAGCCAGGGAAGCATGACCTACAGACAACAGGGAAGGAGAAACCAGTCGTAGACATTGAAAATAAAACACCACCTTATCTTCACAAGCCAAAGGTCATGGCAGGAGACACAGAGGTGGAAACATGACAGGCCTTCCATTTTCTGAATATAAAACTTATTTTTGGAACAATTGGTTTAGAGAGGAGAGGTTTTTAGCTTTCCAAGATCTACTAAATTAATGAACCAGGCCAATTTATGATCTTCTATGTGTTGCCGAGAGAAAGAAAAAAATTCTCCCTGCAGGTAAACTGTCTATCTGGGGCCAGAGATATTAGAAGCAGTTTTATGAGCAGGATCATTAATTATGACCTATGAAATTTTAATAGTTGCCTTCTTTAGAGCTCTTATAGGAGCTGAGATCAAAGTGGATGCGAAGCCCTGATGCTAACTCTGTTATCAGGAAGCTGAGGAGCTTGGGAGAGTCGAGAATCTCCATGTGCGTTTACTCCCTTTGCTGGGGATGTGTTAAAGGCATCACAAAGGCAGACACATGTTCCGGAAGCTGATAATGTGTGCACGTTCAGCTTCCTCTGAGCTTGATGATCATATTACACCTCAGGTAGTTTTATATAGCTGTATGGCTAAGGATGCTACTCTTCTTTCTTAATTATAATTTAGAGAAAGGCATGGTGTAGTTGAAAGATAAATCAATGTGAAGTGACCTACATTTATCCCAGGTCTGTAATATAACAGAAGCATGCCCTGGGGCAACCAACTTAAGTGGTCTGGACCTTGGTGTCCTATTTGAGCAAGATGCTGGTGTGGTGTGAGGGCTAATTGGAAAACAGGGCTACGGCATTGCTAACACACTTGCCTTTTGTATCTAAAGTTCTATGGATACATATTTCCTTAGAAAACAGACATGGTCATAGTGCCTAACCCTTGAGCTTGCTATAATAGACTAGGATTATCCATGCAAATAAAGGTACCTAGAACACATTACATGTTTATTCCTCTATTATCCTTAATATTTCTGGGAGTAAATAAGGTTCATGGAAAGAAAAGGAGGGGAAGAGGAGAGAGGAGGGACTTCTAAGTTCCTATCTCAGGATAGTGGCAAAATTCATTGCACAGAACTGACTGACTTAACTGGTCTGTTATATGATCAGGTTCATCAGACAAACAAATGGACTTCTGACATAATACAAGTGATCAGAAATGATGTAACAACTCCACACTCTCCTTTGGAAATGGCAAACCTCCTACTGTGTATCCAGGACAGTTTTTCTATTGCCTTTAAACTCTGTTACATTATTAGTTTCTGTCAAAATCCTTTATCTGTTTTATGAAAATTATTTCCATTCTTTTCATTAAACCTATTTTCATTAACTCTAAGGATATCATACAGTCATTTGGTCATATTCACCCCTCCCCTACTTCCTCCCGTAGCACTCCTCAGATCTGTCCACACCGCCACACGCCTTCTCAACTTTGTCAATTTTGTATTTGTATCGGTTCTTTGAGAATGGCCTACAATGCATTTTGATCCTATCCACCGTCCCTCTCCAAACTCTTTCCAGATCCACCCACTTCCCTTCCCAACGGACTTTACATCCTGTTTTCTTTCCAATTAAGACCAATGTATAATTCCCAAATATTTCTGGATGTGTGCTTTTCCACCGGAGTGTGAATGGGTAGCATCGCCAACACTCTTAGAGGAAACTGACCCTTTTCCCAGCAGCTAAGAATTGCTAACAGCTCCTCCACCGAGAGAGGAGCTTGGTGCCCAGCTCGGCTCTCCATGCTAGAATTTGCCATAGCCCACAGCCTCCACTGCTATTATTCCTTTGCCTGGCTCCTTTCTCCTTGGTGTAGCCCACAGACAGGCTTCCTGCCTTGGTTTTCTCCACAGTTCTGGATGCAGCTAAAGACTCTGCTCTTATCCCTGAGCTACTTAGATTAAGTGTTCATATCTGGGCTGACAACTGAAGTAACTAGAACAATACATGCCGATGTTACCTCCCTCTGGTTAATTAGCTAACCCTGATCTGTACATTTGGGCTCACTAAGCTACTGACTGAATTCAAAGGCACCATACCCCACTGGGCCTTGTGGGCAAGATCTACTCCCCAAAACCAGTTTCTCTACTCTAATCTCCTGTCTTACCTTATCCAGGGTCCTCCTTCCCACCAAGCAGGGTTTCACAAACCGCTAAGTTAAAAAAGGAAGTAATTCCACCTGTGAATCTTTCACTCTCCTTGGACATCATCTGAATCACCACTACTGCGGCTTAGGCAGCCTTGCCTGGGTCTCACCCTCCTGTCTATAATGCTAACATCATATTCCAAACTCTCTCTTTTACCCATGCCTCTTCTCTGCAACTGCTTCTCTTGATGGGCATTATCACACCGCATATTCCTCACTCTGGTCATGTTGTTTTATGGCTCCCCTCCATTTCTCTCTTCACCTTTTAGGCATGAACTTGATAGAAAATGGGACATTAAATAAATGACAAGTAGCATGATTCTGTAACTTCCTAGATGAATGAATTCGTGGATATTCTGGGATTGTATTTCATTGTGCTATTACACAAGCTATTGAGTGACCAACATTAAATTATGAACATAAAATTGCTTGTCAATATTCTTGCATAAGCACCCAGTATGATTGAACAGTATTCACTCCGTACTAATTTTAGTTTCTAATATGCTATTTGACATAGCTTTTATGGGAGGTACAATTTTCTTGGAATTTATGTCTACAAAAGAAAAAGAAAAGAGAATGAAAATAAGAGAAGAGGGGAGGGGAGGGGAGGGGAGGGGAAGAGAAGAGAAGAGAAGAGAAGAGAAAGCATAGGCCCTGGCAATGGTATCATAGCTCTTTAATCTCAGAAACTGGGAGCCAGAGGCAAGAAGATCACAAATTTTCAGCTATTGTGGTTTACATAGTAAAATCCTTCCAGTCCAAGCTAAGTAAGACGTTGTTTCCAAAGAGCTAAGATCTGGAGGAAAAAGTGGTTGAAAACTTGCCTAGCATGCACTAAGGTTGGCCTTGATTTACAGTACCAGAAGCCATGGGGGTATGGACTGTGATTTCTGTAATCAAACCCCAAGGCTGCTTTGCACCCCATTCTATATGGTAGCAAAACGCTTAATTTTTCTGACATTTTGGGATTGCTTCTTCTCTGTCTTCCCACAGTTCATTCAAGATCTAGGGAATCATAATCTACTGAAATAGAAGGCAGGAGAGAACAATTTCCTGGTTTTGGACTGACTTCAGACCTGTTGCCACCCACAAATGGTACCCAAGCTCTCCCCAGCCTCCAGCTCTAGTCAGTGTACCCAGCTTGCCCCATGGCCATTGGTTTTTGTTATTGTTTTTATTTTTGTTTTGTTTTTGGCCTGGTTTGCCTGGATTGCCTTATATAACGTGGTTTGCAAGAGGTTATAAAGCCTGAGCCTATGTACTGAACACCTCCAAATCGCAAGAGATTATAAAGCCTGAGCCTATGTACTGAACACCTCCAAATCGCTATTCCAATCACTCCACTGCTCCACAGGTTTGAAACAAACTGGCACAAATCTTTGTTTTTTTGACCCATCATCTCCATAACCCCAGGAGGGATGATTGTAGCTTTGTTTGGTTCATTTCGTTGACAGACTTTCCTTTCTTTTTCTGTAGTGTATAGGGGTAGAGTAGGGGCTGTGGTGTGCATGGAAGGGTGTGCAAGCCTGCCACTTCACATACGTAGGTATCTGAGGATAACACTGTGAAACTGGTTCTCTCCATCCACTTTTATGTGGGTCTCAGGGACGGACGCAAGTGATTAATTTTGTACAGCAATAACTTTACTCATTGAGCCAGATCACCAGCACATGGTCCCATTTCCATGTTTTGTTTGTTTTTGTTTTTTTCCAAACTAAAGGAGGAAAGAATTTCTATTCTCCTGTTTGGATAACAGAAACATTGATTCCCACTTACCAGTGTTCAAGCTTTATAGCTGAAAACTCTGTTCTGAAACCAATGTTGGCTGTTACAATTGAGGGAACTCCAATTCAATAGTTTATAGCTCACTGCTCTTTTCCTTGAAGTAGCCACTGTGTCTGATGCAAGTGCTACCTGTGAAGAGGGAGTGGATCTGATGCTAAAAGGAAATGTTCTACATATGGGATGTATTGGTTGAGACATAGGGACAGATTTTTTTTTTTAAACCTGTCCATCTATATACTTGACATACATGCATTTTTACATCAAAATTTACCATAAACAAATATTAAACCTGAAATATATTTAACACACACAAATACACACAAAGAGAATAATATTAAAATAATATCCTTATAAAATATGTCAAATTAGCTTCCTTACATTCTTTCTGGATAAAAATTCAATCTGTGCTAAAAAATATTAGAATATACCTTTTCCAAATTTTCCTTATAAAATTCTTTTAATTACTGAATTTTTCAAGGGGAGGGAAAGATTAATTTTCTCACAGCCAGAGGGTTCCATCAGCGAGGGCATGGCAAAATACAGCCAGGAAACAGAAAAAGGGAACTGCCAGGGTTTTAATTCCTTTTTAAAAAAAATATATGCATTGTCATTTTCAGACATGGATGTGATACGTTCTGGTCACATTCATCTCCTTATCTTCTCTTATCCTGCTGTACCATACCTAGCAACCCCTTCTCCAACCAAGTTCAAATCTCACTTAGATCTAGTTGTTTTCTCTGCTTTGTAACCCGCTAAGTTTAACCAGGGTGCCCTGGTGAGTTTACAGCCATGCACTGGAGTATAATGAATATGCCAATGGCTACATCACTGAAGACAGTGGCTTCCTTTGCCCACAACTCTCCTGAGCTGGGTGAGGCATCATGAGGGCTCTGATTCTTGATTTTGACTTTTTTTTTTAATTTTAGCACTAAATCATGTTCTGTTTGCTCATTATTGCTTTTCCACAACTTCAAGATTTGATTAGTTTATGTTAGTTAGCTACTCTCTGCTCTGTCTATGAAATACATGTTGCTGTAGTTTATTCCACAGGCATTTGTGCTGAGTTGTGTGAATACCAGTGCACTCTGGAGAGTGCTGAAATATTCCAAATGCAATAATTAAGATCTTTGGATCAGAGAAGAAAAATGATTAGACAACAGTGCCCCCCTCTAAACAACCCACACAGAGTCAGCTCTTAGCCCTCTATGGCAATGGCTGTTCTTCGTGTTGATGGCCTTTCTCCCAATTGAAATTTATGCAATACTTTATTCCGTACTTTAATTTTTTGCCTTCCAGTAACTACTTAAAACATGCAAAACAAAAATAACAATAAAAAATAGGTTTATTTGTTGTTCTTTACAGAAAAGTTTAGTGCTTACTGCCCTTTTAATTCTATAATTTTGTGTTGGGGAAAAGAAGTCAAAATATTATAACTGAAAACACTATTTTCCCTTTTCTGAATGTGATATTTGAATTCTCTGTGCACAAATAGTCGGTGTAAGACTGGACAGATATCTGTCTGCAAAGCAGTCACTGAACCTTGTTTCCTAACTTCTCCTTCTCTCATCTCCTTTACAGTAACACTGGTTGCCAGCGCCAGTCAGTTTTCAGGGAGTTGGAGAGAATCAGAGAACATAGGAAATAGATAAAACCAGGAAGACATGAGTAGCCAAATTGTCAAAATTTACTGAGATCCAGCCTCAGCATGAGGAGGGTCCTGAGAAAGGTGAGAATGGGACCAGTGCTGATCCAATAACGACTCAGCATCAGTAGTAGATGCAAGCTGCTAGCCCAGGTTCTCTCTCTGTTCCTTCACGGTTCTCAGTATTCTCTATTCTTCAACTTCAGCATAAACTTAACAACCAGAGAAGGCCTGATAAGTCTTTTATTTACTAAACCTACACCCTCAAGGCTTTGATCATTGTTAATAGTCATCAAGAATTCTTAGATTTACGTGAATGTCATGAATCCCAGATCAATAGTTCCAACCCCCGTTTCCTTAGAGCAGAAACTAAACTCAGATCAAAAGTCAATTTCCTTACAGGTTTACACAGCCTGTTCTTCACACGTAGCTGGGCACAGCTCTTGCACTTTTCTGGTACAGCAGACAACAGTCTTTGGTAACTGCTTCCATGTAAGAATAGAAAAATAACAAACTGGTAAAATTAAGCTGATCCCTTACAAAGTTCTGACTTTATTTAAGTGAAACAGCTCTCCTCTCTTTGCAGGCATTGTTGTCTTCAATTCTTCAATCAGCTATGAAAACAGAGGACTAACTTTTATATGCTTCTACATATTTTAATTCTCTAATCTTCATTTCCTCATCCTAACAATTCCATGGCCTCTTGTGCTCTCCTTCTAATACTATTTATTCCTAAATCGCATATAAATTCCTACTTTTTCTATCCATGCCTTTTCTTCTTGAGACCACTTTAACTTTCTATCCGTGATGCCCCCAAGTTCAATCCAGCTAATTGATGCAGCAGTCACTGGACCAGAGGGTATGTGTATCTCCTCATAATTTAAAATTCAAGGCCAAATCTGGCAATGAACTACCTTTACAAGGAACCATGTAGGCTTTTATGGCCTCTGTGGTTATGTTGTCTAGACCCTTTACCATGGCCCTAAAGGCCAAGCAAGGGGCCTGTTCCTCATCCTCTCTAGCCTCACAACAATTTCCATTCCTCATTCCTGAAAACCACATGTTTCATTTATTGTGGCATGATCAGCTCTGAGTCATGGGGGCGGGGAAGTATACGCCCCAGAAAGGAAGATTGAAAGTAGAGTAGTCAAGACAGCAGATGTGGAGTCGTGGGATCGATGGCTTGACAATGCTCCAGCAGCAGGGACTGACATGCTGGACCCAGCAAAAATCTGCTTTAAAAATGCTGACTCAACATGTGAAACGAAGGTTATCACTAGAACTGTTCACTACACAGCCAAACAAGCATCATGTTCTACTTCGACTAAAACAAATCTGTGTTACTCAGCAAGTTCTCAGGTGATATCTCTGGTGACCCAAGGTCTCCTGTGAATCCCAGGGGATGTTTGAAGCTCACAAAGTATATGTAGACTTTGTCACTGATACCTAAAGTATTGGGTTTTTGTTTGTTTGTTTGTTTGTTTGTTTTACCATTTTCAACTCAAAAATCCCACTGTAGCCTCTATAGCA